>NW_008825114.1:8929298-8937648 GCF_000699105.1 Pygoscelis adeliae
GAGTGCCGAGGTAGTCTTTTACCTCGAGGTAGTCTTCATTATTATTATCATAATTTTAATATTGTTAATAGTAGTACTTATTTATGTTATTACATTGTTGATAACAGATTATTATAGATTGTTTTTTCATCTCTGGAGATTTTACAAAACAGATTTAAGTAGAAATGAGGCCTGAAATACGCAGTTTTTGTCCAAAGAAGACAACTCACAATACTTAACATTTAACTTATTATTGCTCAAGCTACCATTATACTACATACTTTAAGTAAGTAGTGTCAGGGTTTTTTTCTCAGATCACAATAAAATAGAATACACACATTATTTGCAGTCAAATCAGTCAATGTCCTTTTCATCATAAACTTCCTTTATGAAAAAGTAGTACATTTTTGCTCTCAAGTATCTAAGATAAAATCCTCAAAATGGTCATTTAAACTATGGTATATTTTCAAGACAATGCAAAGTTTACCTTAAGATCTACAACATTTTGTGTTTAGTTTGCTCAGGAATACAAAATGTCAACTGGCCAGTACGATTTGCACAAAAGAAGTTATTCTGAGATGGGAAGCAGTAACAAACCAGTTACCTTAAATAACAAGCAACATATACTTGTACATTCAACTTACTTTTATTTCTTCTCTATCTAAAAATGCCAACAGTAACTTTATCTATCATATGGTTGTCTGTATTCATTCAGAACTTTAAAAATAGAAATTTCACAATTAAAAAAAATGCATATAGCCAAAAAAATTCTATTGTGCCTTTTTTAAGACAGCTTAAGAATGGCTACCATACCAAAATTACATTATTAACATGGTCTAAAACACATGTATTTCTTAGAATACCTAAAAGTTCATTGGAACAGATTCTGCATTAATTGGGATTAGAGTTTATGTTATTCTTTTACAAATAAACTGAAAAGTTATTCTATGCATACAGTAGCTTCTGAAGTAATTTCCTGTTTTTATGACCCACAAGAGCTTCTCACTACTCCACAAAGTTCTACTTCAATACACTAGACAAAAGAACAAACCTAACTTTAAAAATACTGTATCTTATTCTATTTCGAAAAATGTATGCGGCAGAGGAAATGCCACTTACGAGTGAGACTATACTATGGGACTTGTTTTCCATTGTTTCCATTTTTACTAAACTTCAGCCATTCAGTATGAGTTTTCCCATGGTGCGGTTAACTGAAGGTGTGGTGCTTTTTGCCTGGTTCAGTTAAAAGACAGTAAACTTTTTTCCAAATGATCAAATGCTGACTTGGCATGTTTAAAAAAAAAAAAAAAGAAAGAAACAAACAAACAAGGTTTTGCAGAATGCTTGAATATTGAATACAGAAAGCTGTGGTTCTGATGTCAGCCACGCATTATGAGTTAAATTTTCCAAGAAAAACGAGCATTTGGCTAATGTGGAAACTTTCTGAGAGAAGAAAATCATTGGTAAGTCCTCAGCAGGTATCTATTAAAGGGCTGGCAATTCAAACTGCTGTCAGCACTGACTGTGTTCATTCTTTCAAAATTCATGCAATTTGAAGATAAGCCTTCTTTTCAGTGTTTGACTAGCACAAAGTAAGGCTCCAAGTAGTATAGCCTGAATAAGCTTCTAATAACCTGCAAATTAGCCTAAACTTCCCAGTTCTCCCTCTCCCTCTCCTGATTTGCATTAATTAGTAATGCAGGAGGGGAGAAAGACACAAACACTGTAATTTGTATTCCCAGGTGTTCTTTATTGTGATCAACTATTTTTACTATTGCTAAGGCAGAACCCAATAAACGTCGAAAGATTGCAATAGTTTAAGCTGAAGACAGCTGGGTGTCTTTCCAAAGGGAGTTAGCTTCCTTGCTGAAAACTACCTCATTTCCAGTAACACATCCTGACATCACGGCTGGGGATGGGAGCCCTGTTACTAAGTGATGCAGGGACAGGCTCAGCAATGCGTAACGCACTTGGAATGCAAGAGGCCACGCTCAGGACTGCATGTGGCATAAACAGTGTAGAACAGAATAGGAACTACTTTCACCTCTCATCTGAAGGAAATCCAAAGTTTGTCAGATAGGCAGCCTATTACAAATTCTGCTAAACATCTGCTATGAAACAAGGAAATATGCATAATTATTACTAATGGAGCTTTATAAAGCTCCTCCTCCTCCCAATATGCTTATCATCGGGCTCTAGAATACACAACAACCATATGGTGACGAATTTCTTTTTTATTTTTGCTTTTTATCAGACAAGCTAAAACGCAGGCCATCCCAAATTCCAAAGATGCCTTTTCATGTTACTCATAGTATAGATGTTTGCATGAAAATACCACCTCATAGCAAGGCCAAGAGCCTAGTCACGTGGCATAAAGACTATATTATTTGGACTTCTTCACCTTTGCTTCGAACAACAAAGCCCTGCTTCATATCTGACACCCTCATCCCAAAGATTAGTCCTCCCTCTACATTAACACACTGTTTCACCACTGAAAAAGGTCTTTAGAAAGATAAGTAACACCCAAGAAGCTCTAAAGCAAAATAAAATTAATGTAATTCAATTGTACAGCAACAATCACATTATGCCTATCAGAGTTGGTCTGGGTATTTAGATTACTTCTACACAGTCACATTTGAACTCTTCCATTTTCTTGGTATGATCAGCAACATTTCAAATATCTAGCGCAAAGATAAAGAACATCGACCAAAATACTGCCTAAGAGTATCTTGACACCAAATTAGATTGTACCTACGAAGATCACATTTACATGTGGACTTTTCAACTTCGTCATCTGTACGACCACAAATCTTACACAGCAACTCAAAGGAACCACATGGTATCTGCTCAAAAGGTAACAACTGGAAGAAAGACGACAGCTTTTAAGTTCTAATTTCCTCCTTCTAACAGGCACACATACAGCACAGTCTCTTCCTCTCCTTCAGAAATTTCCTGTATTTTTTACTCCTTGGTGGCACTTCAAGTATGTGGTGGTATAGTTAATCATTGGCTCAGAACATCTGAATATGAGAGAGACTATGACTCTACAATCCTTCTACCAGGCTGTTGATTTAGGAAGTCAATAGAGAATGATGGATTGATGTAAAGCAAGCAAGCAGGGAGATCTACAGAGTTTAACCTTGACTTGTGTTTGCCTTCTAAGTTTATTTTGCTCAGAAAAAAATGCCTGATATTTAAATGTTACTATTACTAAAACAAGTTGATAATTTACTGTGATTTTCTACACCCAATTCAACATTTCCTTTGAAAAGGAAAAAAGTATCGTATCACTTTAAAAAGCAGCACAGACTTGAAGAAGCTGTCCCTAATTAAAGATTTGGATAAGCTTCAGATTTTTTAAATCACCAAAGAACATGTGAGAGTAAGTTCTCCTAACAAACTAGAAGAGAAACTTTTGTGGTATCTCAGTTCCCAGTCAGAATGGGGAAGTTATTAGTTAAAGAAATCCCTCTGCTGCTTACCTTTCCTATTAACTTTTTAATGTATTTTGTACATTGTTGAAACATTCATATATTCGTATTTTCTTCCTTTTGCCCATTTAATAGCTTGCTTTCCTTTAAGGGTACAAAAAAACAACAACCCACACAAAGACCCGAACAAAGTTTGTCAACTTCATTATTCCCTTCCAACTTTTCTACCCAGCTTTTATGCTGGTAGTTAGCTCTCATACACAAAGAGGTGGTAGTGCTTATGGTCTGAAATGGATTTCTTGGTGTGAGAACTACTCTGACAGGTTAGATTCTGTTTCTGTTACAGCAGTTTTTCTATTTTTTTTACGCTCATTTCCCTGTTTTAGTCAATAGCTCTTTCCTCTTTTCTTTTGCCAAACTTCCCTCCAAGGACAAGCACAACTCATCCAGTGCTTACAGTATGTCAGTATATTCTCCAAAGAAATTACAGTTATGCAATACAGACATACATGAACAGTCTTAAAGTATACAGTCACAAAATATTCCATGTGCATATTATATACACACTGTCAGGTCAACTACATTAATGAAACAGCATCCTCTGTATGCTCACATAACCCAATGTTAAATCATTTAACAACCTGCCAAAAGCAATTCAGAATGTATTAAAGTAAACACATGCACCTACACCTACTAACTTGGCACACAAAATAATCCCCAGCTTAAACTAGCATTAAAGCACTCAAAAGCAAGATGTAATGATGGGGTTTCAAAGAAGCCTCACTGTCTGTTTGGAAGTTTCTAATTATGTGTGAACCTATGGGTATTTTGATTTACTCTATTGAAAGCAGACTCCTACCACTGAGCATACATCAGTGGTCTATTCTGCTGTAAATGAATGCAATGTCAATATCATCCATAAACTTCCTTGTCAGAAGCACAGCTGATACTGCTTCAATCAACAAGGCTGAATGCAACATTTCTGAATGACTACACTTCTAAGAAAAACAAAACTCCACAGGATCTCCAGCGCATGACTACAAAGCAGTTAAGAGCACATCAGTGCAGACTGACACATGTGAAACTGTGATACGAGACACCAGCTTTTCAGAGTTCTAATACACATTTCACAGGCTGAAATCAAGTCCCTCAAAGAGCTTCACTTGCTCACATATTGTATCAGTATTACTTTAACTTCCATTTTCTACAAAGATATTTTCTCATCTCTTTCTAAAGAAAAGTGTATTTACCATTTTAACCAAAGCCTTAAAGTCTTCCTTAAATCCATACTGGTTATGTATGGATGGCTATATAGCTAGCATGTAAGGCCCTTCTGTGTTTTATTGCTATGGACTTTAAAACACATGAAATCAAAAGCTTTCTCTAAGCCCAATTCCAAATGGCCATCTTGGAGATCAAGTTGTTTAGCTTTTGTCAGAGCAGTGACCATGGATCCGAAAACATGCAAGTAACCTGCGAGAGAATGTCTGCACTTAGAAGGACCGACAGTCAACTCCCATCCTCTTCCCCACAAAGAACTGAAAACACACTCACGCGCTCTCTCTCCCCTGCCTCCTCTCCCCCTGCCCCCTGAGTTCAGTTAGAGTCCAGAATAGATGTTATGCTTGCTCCTCTTCTCCCTACATGAAAGGCCTGAATGCACTTCTGAACCCAGAAGAGCAGGAGTGGCTGGAAAGTAGACTTTAGCCTACCAAGGTACTCTATGTTGCAGCAAGAACAGAAACTCCAATACTGTTATTTGACAATTCCAGTTGGCTACTGGTTTATCTATATCTTCCCTCTGAGCTCCAGGTCACAATCACTGACTCAGCATTTAAGCTTTGTATTCACCTGTTCTGTTCCTACTGCCTTCCCACAGTCTCCACCGAAACAAGTTATTTATCCATACAGACAGCTGAAGAAGTAGCTGACATCAACACTATGGTAAAGCCGAGGTCCAGAGTTAATAACCTCTGAAATTTAGGGAAATGAGGACTATCATCCGGGGCGTACTTAATGAGAGGAAAGAAATGGAGAAACAGATCAGTCATTTGGGTGTAAATGTCAATCGCTTTGTGGTTTACCGTCTTATTACAATGGAGTTCTAAATGTTCTCACTGAATGCTATTTGCTTTCATCTCTAGAGCTACTCCAGCTTCCATGTTGACTTATGTAATATACTTTACATAAAATGTATATTCATATAACATAATGTATATTCCTCAGCTCAGTGCCGCAAACAGCTGTTCTGGAATGTACTAGGTAAACCAAGCACCCATAAACAAATTCCAAGATTCAGTAACTAACAACACAGTGTGTCTTACCCTGTCCTGGCTCCTCCTCCTTCAGTTCATCCTAGGATGCAAGCTTTCCCAGCGCTGTTGTAGGCAGTTACCCAAATACAGTAGAGAGGCAGTGTACTTTGCTGCAAGGGTGTTTCACCTCAACTAGCTTATCCCAGAGTAATGCTGTAGTAAACACTGATCATTAGAGGAAAGACAGATGGATCTTTCAGCATGTTCTGCAAGTAATCAGATCGATGGTCTTTAAAAAATGGACGCCAAGGCCAGTGTCAGACAGAGACCACAAAACATTTCAAAAAACCACAAAACAACTGGATAATGACTGCCAGCAGGGAAAAGTCAAAAGACTATTAGATCGATTTTCTCTGCAGATACTGCTTCACTGAGAAGCAGCAATAACACTGCAAATAACTACCTCAGCTCCACCCACAGTACAACCTGAAGCTACTGTAGTTAATATTCAACATTGCTAATGCAGTGCACAAATGCAGCAGGAACAAAGTTTTAAGCTAAAAAGAATTCTGCAGCCTTTCAAGATAGTATTGCATTGGACAGTGTATAACAGTAGTCAAAGATAGGCCAAATACCTAAAAAAAAAAAAAATTAGCAGTGATTTACAGGAGATCCACCCTCTTTCAGCAGCTCTGAGCATTCTTCTGATCTACCGAGCTAGCAAGAGGTGGAAAGGAAGAATGCCCCAGTCCTGTATCAGTCCCTGTGATCAAATTGCTACTATTTCTTCCTTTCCCTCATCACATCATCTGTGGCGCATCTGATCATTCAGGGCTATACAAGACAGAGATGCAAAACTGTCATCATCCAGCATAGTCTGTATCTAAACTATGACATTAATAATCACTTAATCTTTGTTATTCTAAACTTCTTTTCACATTTTTCAAATAGTAGAATCAGGCCTAATCATCATTATAAAGACCCCTGTATATCCCTTAGCACTAGAATTTGTACATGACGGTATGCCAAAAGAAAAATGCATCCTTTGCCTTTACCACACATTATCCAACCCTGTAATAGGAAGAACCTTCTTCAAGAAGCTTCTTCCCTGTGTTCAGCCATCTCCATGAACTGGCAGGCACAGAGAGAAAAGAAATCATTCACTTGAAACAGAAAGGAAAAAGACACAGTCCCATATCACAGTTAATGCCCACAGTAAATCTTGGCTACATTCAAAAGTTTTTAAAAAAAATTTATTTATTTGAGTGCATGGCACTGTGTAGCCAGTTCTATGTGATATAAAATATTAAAAAAGGGAAGAAAAACAGTCATGTGGGTATTAAAGTGATTACTTCAGTTACAAAACCGATGTCAGAACTCAGTTTCCTTCTGAAGACTTTTTTGACAGACCAGCTCTCTAGGATATTTTTGTGCGTGTATGTGTGTAGAGGACAGACAGGAAAATGACTCTTCTATCAGGGATCATGCAGTGACTCACACAATAAATAACACTGGCGCTGCTTAGAGCCCCAGGAAAGCAGCCTGTTCAACTTGCAGAACCGGTCCTACAACAACTGGGGGAAAAAAACAAACCCCAAACCCACCAAAAAAAACAAACCTCCCTCTTTGGTGCCACTGCTTTAACTTACTACTTCCTTCCCCTCCTCTCAGTTCTTTTTGACAACCCAGTCAGGTTCAATTAAAGCGATATTGACACAACAGCAATAGCACCAGATAAGCCTCTTCCAGAATGCTCATCTTGTGTTTTGTTTTAGTCATCTCTTTCAGTTTAGCTTGTAAGACAAAACATACCACTTCCGTGTTGTGACTGCTCAGGCACACTGCTTGGTCTTCATCCTCTCCTGCACTGCTATTATGTTACCACAACTACAAACACAGAGCATGTTCCAAGAATATACGGTAAACCATTACCTTTTCCTTGCTTAGAAACAAAAAAGACAACAACAATGTTCTCTTGTAACAATGGTGTGAAAACACCAAACCACGATAACGTGTGTAGCAAAAGCACTGATAAAACAGCTAAAGGCACCTTTCTATGTCACTACTTGGAAAAGCCCCTTAAGATTTTTTTTAAGCCTTAAAGCAAACATGAGTCTTTTTTAAGCTGTCTCCAAAGTATGCAAAGAGAAACTCGATGTTTATATGGATGATGGGGGTAGTTGTTCAAAATAAATTCTCAAAGTGTTAAGGTGTCTGAAGTAAGGCCACGTAGGCACAAACTTTGAGAAGACCAAACACCTTTCAAGAAGTCACACGGATAACATTCATTGCAGAGAACGTTTGCTTACTGCACTCACGGCACAGAAGTAAATGCTTTATTTCAGTCTTCCTCTTAGTAATTCTTTGGCTTAACGAGGGCCCTTCATGTCATGAATATGATTCAAGTATCACACAACGCACTTGCCTGTACAACAGCCTAAGGCACGGGGCCAGGTGACAGCTGACCGAGATGGCTCGTTGCGGATTACTCCCTTAACACCGCAGTGAGCCTTTCGGACAGACCTGGGCCAAAGGTTTCTCCACCGATAAAATGGTTTCTCGCCTTCCGCTGCTGTACGGCTTCGTCTGCCGTGCTGAAGCTCTTCAAGACCTTCCGGCAGAAGACCGTACAGGGACAGGCCATCGCTTCAACGGTGCACCCAGCAGGCCGCAGAAGCTCCTATT
>NW_008825114.1:8939200-8953931 GCF_000699105.1 Pygoscelis adeliae
CTCCCGTCTCCGTGGTCTTGCCGTGGACGCCTTTGTTCGGGAAAGGGGCGCGCTGACTTTTTAAACGCTTGTTAACTTCTGGCTTTTAGCGGGCCGGGATAGTGCCTCCGTGCCAGCGTTGTTGCCTTCTGTGAAGTCCTTTTTAGATACAGACACCCAAAGAGTTCATTCAAGTCTTGCGGGCCTGTTCTAATGTATTTCTTCAGCTTCTGCTGTTGGTGGTGGGAGTGACGCTGGCCTTAAAATTGCTCTCCGGTATTGTTAATTTAAAGGTTTAAAGTATTTGGCCAGAAAGTAGCTAGAAAAATACGTGGCTCGGAAACCAAAGTAGTGCCATCTGAACTCAGACCAGTTTTAAAAGCGTAGCTTTTTGTTAGTGACTGACCAGCTGGCTGGTGCAGCGAAGCACCAGATTGATGTGGCTGAAACACAACAGGGGGCTGCAGCGCCTGTCAGCCTGCAGGTGGTTTTAGCAGAGCCGTTCCGTGGTGCGGAGCCTTGCTTGGGGCATGCAAAACACTATGTAATGCGACTTCATGCCACAGTTGTCTGTCTGGGACCTTCAGAAGGTTGGTTTGTTCTTTAGGTGAGAAGGAGTGGCTAGATCTTTCACTTAGTGTTTCCTGTGTTCCCTTTCTTTTTTCAACTCTGCCACTAGGTTTTGAGGTATACAGGGTAACCAGCAGAAGAAGAGTAATGTCTCTATACATACCAGTTGAGCTTTATAATATTGCTAGAACTTGTGAGACTGGTGAAGCTGTTTGATTGTTTGAAATCAAACTAACCGAAATGAAGTTTTGGTCCTATCAGGCTTCTCTGTTTTTATGTAGGTTGTTTTGCTCTTTGAAAACTACCTTGAAGAGTTACTTCACGGTATTTCTTGGTATGGCTTTTTCATTATTGAATAGACTTCCTCTGTGTTCTTTTCTGGACCTACTGTGTGTTCTTTCTTAATAATTCTATTAGTTTAATCTTTTTACATAATACTTAATTGGACACTGGTTCTTTTTTTTCACTAGGTATTTTGTTGCTTTAACTGGTGAAGTAGTTGGAGGATGTTCATACCCTTCTGTTCCATTTTTAATATAATGCAGATGTTGAAATAAATGTGAGTGCTTCAGTAGTGGCTTGAACTCAAGCTTTCATTGCATTGTTTTCAATGAAAGGGTGAGGGAAACTACTTTAGAGTTTCTCATCTCAGCAGTATATAATGAAAAATGATGATTTTAAACCCCCCCCATCCCCCCCCAAACAAAAAAGAAACAAAAAACCCCAACAATTTGAATATCTTGCCTGTTACAGTTAGAACACCACTAACATTTACAAACCAGCGGCTGTATTTACGGGTTTGACTTGTCCTTGTGAATAGTTCCTGTGAAATAGGTAATTTAATTTAAATATACAATTAGAATAATTTATATTTAATGTAAATACAAGATTTCTAGATAAGTGTTTGCAAGGGTTGGGCTTTTGAGGCTAACATGTAGTGAAGTACTCAAAGATGTGAATAATAGGAGCCACTATCTTGTTATGATTTGCAGAGGGAGGAGGACAGGAATAATTGCTTATATGAAAGAACTACATTTGTGTTATCCTAGGAATCACAAGATAAATATTTGAGGTGTTCTTTCAGATTAGATAGGCTCCCCCCCCCTCCTTTGTCAGCCTTAATGGAAAGGTTAATTGCTGAAGAATGGATTGAAATTACTGCCTGTGGGCAGTTTTACATTTGTCATTTTCTATGTTACTGTTTTATTCATAAGAGAGTTAAAGAGATAAATTTGATAAAATTATCTTGCCTTCCTTTTTAAAAGCTATCCCAGAAAGGGTGGGTGATGCCACTTGGGTCTGCTTTATTTCTTAGCCTTTCTTGGTGCAATAGGAGAAGTTTATCAGTTGTCCACAGTTTGTTCCACAGAATTTTCCTACTTAATTTCTATGAAAAATGCAGTATAACTTTAAAGGAGGTACATATTTCTCTTATTACATTGTTGTTAGTGATTTTACCAGCATTAGGAACTGTGTTTGCAGAACAGCACTGGCTTCTTTATTAGTACTGAAATGACAAATAGAAGGTGACAATAGTTATGCTGTTGGGATGTGTTGATCTCTGCGTCTGACGACGCTACTGTAATGAGCACAAGAGATTTACATCATACATGCTCAGAAGGTGTTAGGCTATAATTTAGGTATTCACAACATATCTTAGGCAAACGAGTCCCAATAAGTTATTCATCTGTACTTGTGGAACTGTATGCTTAAGGTAATTTGTGGTCAGTGTTGTTTTTGCCTGGGTTTCAGTAAGAGTCCAGGTAAAACATACGTCAAACCCGTTTGTTACTGGAGTAATTTTTAATGCAACTTCACTTGTGATATCTTGTTCACTTTGGTCTCTTAAGACTGTTGATGTCCAAAGCTTTTACCGAGGCTGGGTGATGCTAAATGAAGGAAGGGAGTTTTGTGACTTTTCTTTTTTACCAAAATAATTTCTGGCTGGATGAATCATTAGGAAATCATGTTATGCATTTTCTAACATTAAGAACATTAAAAAAACCACTATTGGGGGGTAACATTAAGTTTAATCCCTCATTGAAGTATATGAGCAGTATTCATTTTGAGGAAAGATAATGCCTGTCTACTTGAAGTTAAATTATGACATCTGGTGGATAACTACTAGGCTGAAATGCTGATTCAGTTGAACTTTTAAACAGTGATATCAGAATTACTCTATACACCCTGGGGATGCTGTCACATCCTGGTTCCATTCCAGATCCGGAGGTTAAGAGCACACTCATGTGAATACAATGAATGACAAACCGGTTCCAGTATAATGGAAACATTGTTTGCGTCTAGTTGAAGGTATCCTCCTGAGGAAGTTCAGTAGGTGTTTTGCGTCAGATTTGTTCAGTTAATGGTGCTAGGGATCTGCTGTTTTTCTTGGGTCTTCTGAGTGAAGAAAGTAGCAAGTATTTGTTTTAAAGAAAAGAGTTGTTGCTAGCCATGATTTCGGTGGAGAACAACTCTGGAATCAGAATCTTTAGTCTCAGTAGACAGAGTTTCCATTGGATTAAATGGACATTATATAAAATCTACATTACAGTCTAGTCTAGGGGAGAAATAATACTTTAGCCATGGTCTTCAGCAGAAGTTATTTGCCATATGTGGCAACAGCCCATTTTTAGCACATTTAGGCTATCTTGGGGCACAGTACCACCTCAGCTGATTAACTAGTTACTGCAGAACTGCCCTGTGTGTGAATTCCACAGGCCAACTTCCAGTCTTCTGAAATGGCTTTGACAAATAGCAAATAATTTCTGAATGAGATCATATTTGTAGTGTTGCTGGGCTGTTTATAGTTATAAACATTGTAAACTCCTGTTTTAATTCTTTCTGACAAGTGGATTGGGTAGCAAGTAAGAAATTCTGTAGCTATTGTTCTGTGCTGGAATAGAGCACAACCTGCCATTCCTGGGCAGAACAGGCTATTTATACCTCACTTCTGGAGGTATGTATTCTTCTAAATTTTTCACATAAAATAATATTTATCCCCCCCGCCCCCTAATAAGTTGTACTATCTATTCTGAAAAGGTGAGAAAACTTACTCAGAAGAGATTGGTTTAATAGGTTTTGATAGAAATAGAAGTGTTGTTGAATACTAGGTCATAAGTGCTTCTTGCTACAAAAGCCTGTTGAGGCATCACAGCAGTTTCTCTGGGCTGTGAATGTGAACGTTCTAAGTAGAGGTGAAAGAAGTGGCTCCTTTGGTGCTCACAGCTGTAAGAGAAGTAAAGAAGGAAAAAAGTATTGAGTTTTTCCTGTGCATAAGACAGCCCAAGCCTTTTGCCAATCCATAGACCTCTTCCACTTCTTGTCCTGACTTGCAAGTTAAAATTAATGTCCAGTTAATCTCACCTGACAGGGAACAGATGAGCTATTCCAAATTTGAGTGACTACTTGTGCTGATTACATAAATACATGAGGTTGTTGTTTCTTTAGCTGGCAGAAATACGGTCATTTATTCAGGATATTCTTTAAGAGACAATCTACCTCTTTATGTGAGGTGATTAGTACACCCTTCCTGCCATCTCCTCTAAATTGGTAAGGCTGGTCACCCATATCTAAGAATCTGTGATTTCCCTCTATTTTGAAGAAAACTACAGACTCTGGGTGAAAGCACTTGGCTGTAGCAGCCTTGGCAAAAAAATGGGGTTTTGTGGCCTACAAAGAGGAGTAGAATTCCAAGAATGCTCATGCTGTTTATCAGATTCTCTTGCTGTGCCTGTTTACTACTCTACAAGTATACTCTGTAACATTGTATGCAGTATACATTCATACTCCACCACAGGGAAGAGACCATTCACACACCCAAAATATGGATAGTTGTTCTGTGATCTCTATTCAACAGTTCTTGCAGCAGTGTCCTTGAAGCTCTTCTAAAGAAAATTTTTCTAAAGAAAAATTTATACATTCAAAGGCATGAAAACTATCCGTGTATACAAGTTAGAGGACAAACTTCGAAATATGATCTAAGTGTTGCCAAGTATTCTAGTTAGCAGTAAGATTTCATTGTTAGATTACCCAAGTATTTCTGAAATGACATGGGATTGTGGACATCAGAAATCAGCTTATTTTGTTCCCATTTGTAAACTTGGGCATAGCAGTCAAAGCTGGTACATGAAACTGTAAGTGTTTCTGTTTGCAGTGACCTGGCAGGAACTGAGCTTGACATCTGTAGATAGATTTGGGATGGAAAAGTTGTTCAAGCTGAGATGAAATGTCAGATGCCTTAACACAAGGAAAGTAGTGTAAATGCTTATCATAGGCGTGCTGGTTTCCAGCATGGCTCTTGGCAGATTTTGTAGCTCTTCCTACCTCTGAGAAAAAGTATTGTCACAACAAAGGATTTTTTTTTTATCACCCTCCCTTCTCCCTGCTGTAAATTAAGAGGACACAATGCCTGCTTTTCAGGGCGACTGTATCTTTACCGAGCTTGCTTTAGGTGTATCTGTGTTTACTTTTTTTTTTCTGCCCCCCGCTCTGTTAACCAGTGCTTTGAATTGGTAGTATAGTTTATATTGACATGCCAAATATGTGTGATAGAGCATTTGGTTTGGGATGTTTTTTGTTAAAGCACGGAATAAAAATAGTCATATCATTAATATAATCCAAATTCCTATGTCTAATACAGGAAACCTTAGCTAATAATTTCTTTGAAGGGTTTGGAAGCATTTATGTCAGCCAATATGTGGAGCAAGGAAGAGTTTATGGCTGGATTTTAGTGTACTGAAGGCCTACAGTGTTTGCTAAGCCAGCAGAAGCACCTTGTTTTGCCTTCAAAGTTTTGACCTTCATGCACCTTTCATACTGCCAATGCTGCTTGCAGGAGCCCATAAGTCATGATTGCAATACATATTCTCTGTATTTAGGAAATGCTATAGTGATTTTTGGCTGCAGAGATCGGCATAGCCTTAGTATCCTGCAAACACTGCAACATATTTTAATTGTTCTTTATAAGATATGTATTTGTCAACGGGATGAACACTTCTTTTAATGCCTTAAGACGAGGGACTTCATTTCCTCAAGAAAATCCAAAATTCATGCTTGTTCTTTCCCTGGGTAATCATATTTTAGTTTTAATGTCTGACAGGACTTTAGAGTTATCGCTCTTCTTTAATAACATGCTCATTATAAAGTAGCTAATAATATGAAATAAGCTATTATATAGAAATCTGCATATATATTTAAATACGTTTTGTTAAATGTTTCCACTAAAATTATGTATTATTTTCTGGAGAGGTTAAGTTTACATTTTCCATGAGGTTTTCTTTTTTCTTTTTTTATACAGGATTGTAACTAGAAACTGATATAATTCTCTCTTCCTGTTTCAGACTAGAAGATGAATAATCTTTCCTTTAGTGAACTGTGTTGCCTGTTCTGTTGTCCGCCATGCCCAGGGAAAATTGCCTCCAAACTGGCATTCTTACCGCCTGATCCCACGTACACACTGATGTGTGATGAGAGTGGAAGTCGCTGGACTTTGCATCTCTCAGAGCGAGCAGACTGGCAATATTCTTCTAGAGAAAAAGATGCCATTGAGTGCTTCATGACTAGAACAAGTAAAGGTAACAGGATTGCCTGTATGTTTGTGCGTTGCTCACCTAACGCCAAGTATACTTTGCTCTTCTCACATGGAAATGCTGTTGACCTAGGTCAGATGAGCAGCTTTTACATAGGACTGGGTTCACGGATTAATTGCAACATATTCTCATATGATTATTCTGGATACGGTGCAAGTTCTGGGAAGCCAACAGAGAAGAATCTGTATGCTGACATCGATGCTGCTTGGGTGGCTCTTAGGACAAGGTAAGACATTAGTTGCCATTTTTCTTTTACAGCGTGCTTTTCAAATGGCTGTACTTAATCTGCATTGGTAGTTTAAACAGAAATACTGTATTCTAGGATTAATGGATTCATATCCAAGCTGATTGGTGGTGCCTTATGCTGAAGGCATTGTCAGTATTGAGCAGGATCAGCATATAGTACTGATATACTAGAAAAATTGAAATGGGATGAAATTTAGTAAGGTATGTTTCAGTCTTGAATGATTAGAACACAATCCTTATTGTCACAGCTTGGGATATTCTCAGTTGGAAATCTCAGAAGATAGCAAAAACTTATAATAATTTATTCCCCAGTAACTGAGCCACTGGTCTGATGTGGGTGAGAGAAAATGCAGGTTGTTTTTTCAGCTAATTCCACCACTATACTTTTTTATAGGGAGGGGCAGTGGAAAAGTTGTTTACAAGAGAACCTGTTTGGATTTCTGTGTCAGACCACCTTTGTTTCAGAATTCAGACTAGCAGCTACAGCATTTCCAAAGATAGCTTTCTATATAAAACAAAAAGATGTTTTTATCTTAGCAAAATATGATGTGTGGGATAGGATGTACTTGATCTGTGTAAATACATTATGGTGGGAGCAAAAAACAGGAATTTGAATCAGTGGTGTTATCTCAAATATATTAAAACTGGACAAGGGAAAAAATTGCAAATTGGATGGATGTTGTTTCAGCAGTTTCTGTGTTCTAAGTCTGTGGAGATAGAAGAGTAAGATGAAGGACTCTGGAGGCATTCTCTGATACAGATAAGAATCCCAGCCACCAAATAAATGCAGCACTGAATACCCACTTCTTAAATTTGAGAGCATTTTTCACCATGCTTTGTTCCGTTCAGAGCAATATTCTTCATGTGTTACAAGTACCCAAACTACAGAAAGATTATTTTTTAAAATACTATGCGATCATGAGAATAGATGTTCACCAAAAAACCTCCCATCATATTGTGTATTTTGCAGCAAAAAGCTATGAAAACCTGAATTTAATGTGGAGCAGCATGTTATGGTTCGATTGTTGCAACTTGAGCATACTGTTTAATAATATAATATCAGGGATGTGACTTAGTGTAAGGGCATGTGTAAAGACTCTAATCCCTGGAGCCCGGTAGTTGTCACAGTGAACTTAGAACTTGATTAATCTAACTTTAACTATTTTCCTATTACTTTGGAGCGGATTATCCCTTTTCTGTGTTTTAAATACACATATTGTCTTGCATTTCTTTTACTTTATAAGAAAGGTGTGATACTTCTTTTTAAAGAGGCATATTTTATTCATATACTAAAGTAGGGGAACGCTTATTATCATAAACCTCATACAACCACAGAGGACAGGTTTTCAGCCTCATATATTCAAAAACATGCATACTGTGTTGTTAGATTAGGTTTTGGCATTTCTTTTGATTACAGTGGAAAGTTGAGATATAACTAGACATCTGTTCTGTAAGCCAAGAGCTGCAACAGGTGCACTGGTGACCGTGGTTTGTAGTTGATAAGTGATCTGGAAGATAGCCACCTGGTGAAATACCCAGTAACATTGACCAAAAACATAACACGGTTTGTGATCAATGTGGAAGACAGGCTGAATTGTTTAAATGTACCAGAAAATGGAAGAGAACTACGTGGTGAAACTTAATCATTTGTTTATGTTGGTATACAAGCTCTGTTTTATGAACAAATTTGTAACTATTGTCTCTTCCTCCCCCTGACAAATTTCTGACTGAAAACCAGAATGAAAAGGAAATACGATTGCAACTTGAGTTCTTGCCTCCATTCTTGAATAATGCATAGTGTACCTTTCCTAATCAAATGAGATTGTTCATTATAATATCCCATCTGATCATGCCCTTTGCTGAACAGACATTGTCGGGGGGCAACTCTAAATACATACTCTATCTATCTGCTTTTCCCTGTTCCATTCAGTAATGACCTCACCTCAATCCCATTTGCTGACTGCATTTATTTTTTGTGTCAAAACCTCCTTTAGAAATATGTAACTCTGTAGAGTGTCTAAAGCTTGGATTGGTTTGCCGAACTTGTGGATTTCACAAAAGTGATCTGAATTTTTTCTCTTGCTTAAAAAGTGGTTGGTGTTACTAGTTTCTGCTGTGGTACTTTCAACAACTTTCCAATTGGCAGACTTGGTCTTGTCCTTGTAGCTGAATGTAGCAGAGAGAAGTTCAGCACATGACTCTGGATATACCAGCTCACACAGTTTGGTTACCAGTCCACGGTATTCTCTTCAGCCCTAAGACAGTGCTCAGCTGTGTTTAAATAGTTGATGAATATCTGGACCAGAATGGAGCCTTTGAGCATTTGCTGCAGCATTGATTCACTTTTCTAGCATAGCCTGTTCTGTCAGTGTTACACTGACACAATCTTTAACATTTTATAATGTAAGTGTTCTGCAAAAACAAATTAATTCAGTGGATTGTTTGCAGGATAGATGTAAGTATAGCTGTAACTCCCTCAAAATTCATGTTGATGGGATGAGAGAAGAAGGGGATCCTACACTTTTAAACTGTGCCTCACAGATTGTGATGGGATGAAGAAAAAGAATGGAGAAGGCTGAGAGAGTTGGGGTTATTCAGCCTGGAGAGGAGAAGGCTTCGGGGAGACCTTATTGCAGCCTATCAGTACTTGAAGGGGGCTTATAAGAAAGATGGGGACAAACTTTTTAGCAGGGCCTGTTGCGACAGGACAAGGGGGAATGGCTTTAAAATAGAAGAGGGTAGGTTTAGACTAGGTATAAGGAAGAAATTTTTTACGCTGAGGGTGGTGAAGCACTGGAACAGGTTGCCCAGAGAGGTGGTGCATGCCCCATCCCTGGAAACGTTCAAGGTCAGGTTGGACGGGGCTCTGAGCAACCTGATCTAGTTGAAGATGTCCCTGCTCATTGCAGGGGGATTGGACGAGATGACCTTTAAAGGTCTGTTCCAACACAAACTATTCTATGATTCTATAAATTACCTTTGTTGGAGGTTGATCACAGCTACCCACCGCTCCCTGCATTCCCTGTTGTGAGAAATGGGATCGTAGAACCCAGCGTTAAAAGGTGTTTCTGGAGTAACTGAAATGCTGTTGTGGACTTCATTCTACAGTCAACACAGCTGCTTGTGGTGGAGACATGTTAGTGTGTTAAGTTTTATGTCTTGGAAGGACAATCTAGATGGTCATCTGTAAATTGGCACAACTGTCCAGTGGGGATTGGACACCTAGGGTGAAATAGTCTGGAACTAGTGTTGAGGATGATGGTGAGGTTGGTCCAACACTGCTTTCTTAGAAGTGGTTGCTGTAAGGGTATGCGAATATTGTCATTCATGTAAATGAACACAAGCTGATTTGGCAGCAGATCAGAAGAGGTAAAGAGCAGATGCAGATTCTGAATTGTGTCCCTATTCTTTACCTGCTTGGAGTATTTTAATAGGAAGCAGTAGCTATCCATATGGATGCTGACTGTGGAAGAAAGCAAGGTGATTCACTGCCATCATGTTTGAGAAAGTTGCACATTACTGCATATTCATGTGCATGGGACTATATAAAAGCTGCAAGTGAGGACATTCTTTTTCTGACTGTCATAGCTACAGAGTGTTGAAATGCCAGCAGTCATTTTGGGATACGCCTATTTTCTGCTGTCCTGGTCCTTGAAGGCCTTTGATGACACCCTAGCAAAGGTGGAAAGGTTTAACCAGCCCCAGGCAAATGCAGGGTAAGTGGTGCTCATGCAGAATGAGAAGATTGCCGGAGTTGCCTCATGACCAGATTTACCTTTACGAAGCTCAACAGTCTTCATTGTTGCTTATCACGGACTGTATAATAATTGAAAAATTGAAGGGTAAATCTCACCATCAGACTGATGTGTCAAAGCGGACAGAATGTCCATAATTTGAACAGCCAAACACAGGAATAATATCAAATCTATTTGGATGTTGGCTGAAAGCGTTCTTTTGAGAATTTACAAATTACATAATTTTTTTCATTCAAAAGTAGGGGGGGGTTGCTAGAAGATGAGGTGCCTTAACTTTGAATATTTGGAGGGAAATTGAGTTCTACTTTAAATTGATTAAAAAAAAGTAGCTCAATTTACTGTGAAGAGAAATCTTGCCAATAAAACAAATGTATGAGTAGCATTGTAAGGTTTAGAAAAGGCGAAACCGTCATGAGAGAGGCAGAGGAGGTGCAGTTTGTTGATTACTACACGCGTGGTCAATGGGCTTGCCTCTCATAAAACATAGTTCCCTTTTTCTTCTAGCAATGTTACATGTTGTATACACAAGGAGAATGTGCATCCGAGTTGAGGAAGAGCTGTACACTCATGAATTTTATTTATGGCCTGGAATGCTGATAGATAAAGGTGCGGAGGATGTTCATGCCCGTCATGTTCTGCAATTTGCAGCTGTAATTTCGGGTTATGTGCATGATGACAAAAGGTTCTGAAATGTGCATTGAAAATTCCCTCAGGATGTTCCCCCTTGTTCCTTGTGCCCAAGCACTGCTGGCAGCTGGTTAAATGCATATGTTGCAATAGCTTCACAAACAGTAGCATCCATTGCACTTCTTCATTAGTGTGAGCCTGAGAGGTACTATTGAAAATGTACCCTTCTCAAGTTGATTTTACTGATATTTTATTGTTGTAAAGTGAGCAAGTCTTCTAGATTAACACCAGTATTTCAGAAGTAAAAAGATAAATTGCTTTCTGTCTCCCTTAGGTATATCAAGGGCAAAATGGCAGGCACTCTAAGAGCCTGCAAGTATAGTATGGTAATTTCAGCTGGTATTTTGTTGTTAAAGGTAACTGAAGTTTAAAAAAAAAACAAAACAAAACAAAAAAAAAAACGAAACCCACTCATTACAGCCAGACATGCTTTTTGTAGTTTGCATATTACATATCATGGTAACGTGATGTATATCCAATGAAAGTATAGAATATGATGAATATTCAATATAAGTGGTGTATGATGTATATCCAGTTAAAGTGTTCAAGGTAAGGTTGGATGGGGCTTTGAGCAACCAGATTTAGTGAAAGTTGTCCCTGCCTGTGGCAAGGGGCTGGACTAGATCATCTTCCAAACCAAACCGTTCTATGATTCTATGAAAAGAAAAAAAGGAGGAGGGAGGGGTGGAAAAGAGGTGGACTGCCACTAAGATAAGTGTTTAGTAAAGTGCAGAAGAGGTCTTGTTACAGAGACAGAAATATAAAGGAAATGGTGAAAGAGTTTCTGCTACAGCACACTGTGAAGTTTATCACAAAGGGAAAAAGAGAATATTTCCTTGCTGTTTAGCAGTTCTTTTCCTGACAGAAGCTGAAAAGATCAGGCAAGAGTGTTCAGGGTTGCCTCTTTTACAAGAGACCGTCTATATCTGATCAGTATATGTAGGCTCGCAGAAGAGGATGCTGGCTTTATTAGTTGCCCTGTGTTAGCTTGGGCCCTGATTCTAGGGAGTGGTCTGATGGTACAGTTACAATGATTTATTGGCATTCTCCTTCCTTTAACCCACCAGTGGCATGCCATTTCTTGCCTGGCCCTGAAGACAGCCAGCACAAAGGAGCCGAAAAGTAGTTTCTCCCCTACTCCCAGAAGAAATTAATTTAGTTTCCTAGACTAGCTGGTGAAGCCCAATGAGGGACAACATGTGGCTGAAGATGCAAATAGGAAAGTGGTTCTCTTCTGTTTGGCAATAGCTTAGCTTCATAGTGACATTAACCTGTACCTTTAGTGTCATCATAGGGCAGAAGTTTGTGAGTGCTCAGAAACTGTGTGGATGGTAGCAAGCTTATGTCAACAGAGGTACATTTCATTCTATGTAGATACTGCTCTTCAAGTTCCATGTGCTTTCCGGGCAGGTAGCCCTTAGGTGCATGAACATAAAGGATGAACCAGGTGTTGAAAAGAATTGAAATCTCAGTTGCTGTGGGAAAGAGAAAAATGTTGTGGGCAGCCTTTAAACTGCGGAAAATACCTATTTAAATTCTATGCCAGATTCAGTCCAGAATAACTTGTCCCTGAGGAACAGTGCTTTCTCTGAGAAGGTACATCTGTGCACAGCTACTTAAAAGATTTTGTTCCAAGGTCCTTTCTGGTGATTATGGCTTAAAAAAACAAACATAAAAACCCACCATTACCACCAACAACCAACTGAAGGCCTATCTATTCTGGCACAAGTTATCTAAGATTACTTGAGTAGACAATAGCGTTTACATTACTTCTGTGATCAACATAATGAGCTTTTAAAAATATCGACAGTTTTTACAGCATGTCTTTGAGCTCTTGTCACCAGAATAGCTACTTACAGCATATGGCTCTGTAACTGTCATGTTCCCCTTCCTCAGGGTGGCCTGTAATTCTAAGGCACTGATTAAGAGAACAATATTACCACCACTTTTTCTCTTGATCTGACACTTCCTCATTTGGGAGACCAGGTGTGTAGTCAACTAATAATTTTCTATCAAACTTCTTGGAGTTTACCTGGGGTTTACAGGACTGTCAGAAGGAGGAGTAGGTGAATTTTATGGCTAGGGAACTTACCAACAGTTATCTTTTCAAGAATTCTTCCATTTTAGATTGGAAAGTGATACTTTTGGGAGAGAGGAACTGAGGGGCAGTTGGGCTCTTCCTTTCCCCCCCAAACTTTTCAGAAGCCTTTCCAAGAGAAGAGGGAAGACTGGAGACAGACACAGCAGATGTTGTTCTCTGGTTTCCAAGCTTCTTGTTGTCTTTGTTTGTTTGTTTTTCCCCAAGCCAGAATATTCAAAAGACTGACTACTTTGAACCACCGCTTCTGGTGATTGGTCTCACTATTTTAGTTTCCAGACTGTGAAACAAATAGTTTCTGGTAGGTGCTGTGAAGACAATCTGTTTGGGTGTGATGGAGAAAGGATTACTTTAATCCAAATATAGTAAATGCTTTTCTTGGATTACTTTTTGTAGCTAATATTTAGCTATCTTTAGGCTGAAGGATTTGGGTCCAAAAACAGGGGGAAGAATAATGGTAAAAAGGAGAATATATGCTCCAAAATACACTTTTAAGTTTTGCTTTAAATTTCTGTGCAATGGCCTGCGTCTTGTAAGACTCAATACGTGAAGATATGTGTGATAATTTGCAAGTTTTTTTTATTTGAGAACTGTGTTATGTCATAACGTGCTGTGCAAACTCCATGCCATACTAATGATGCAAAGTGTCAGGTATTAATGTGAGTTTTGTTTAGATTATATGAAAGGAATAGAAGGCCATATTGTACTTTCAGAATGGATAAATGTGATTTGAATTATTTTGAATTGGGAGATTAATCGTAAAAGGATAGGTGTTAGGCTGTTCTCAGGTGTTCCAGAAGAGAGACAGAACTAATGAAGACCTTACATCTGTTTCAGTTTCGAAGCTTTAACTTATTGTATTTTTGTGTGTTGGAATTTTGAGAAAATCTTTGTTAGTCAGAATGTTTGAATTTTTTTAATCTCTGAGAACGGTTGTGAGGTGGAGGGCTTGCCTGTAGTTCCAGGCTGATGATTGAGTCTTAGTGTTTTAGAACTCTTAATTTGATTATGATCTTAGAAACTCTTTCTAGGAAATGCTGATAGTAATTAAGTAGTCACGATACAGTTACATTCATAGAATCAATCTGTGCTGATACTTTTACAGCTTTTATGTTTCACTCTAGCAGAACCCAATTTAAATAGATGAATAGTTAAATAGACAATGTTAGCTGTGAACAATGGATTTTAGCCCCAATTTAGAAAGCTTATTGGGGTGCCTAATGAGTTCTGCTAGTGATACTTACATTTTAGTAATACTTAAATGTGATTTTGTTTCTCTTGAAATCTTCCTAGATTTTTTTCTTAATTAACTGTTTATTACATACTCATGTAACACACAGGACATGTTTTCTGGCTTATTGAAAAGTACTTGTGGATTTTTGGGTTTTGTTGGTTGGTAATCTGAATGTCTTGGTACGTGTGAAACATCTTTTTTCCTAATGTTCCTGATTTTGAGGCTTTTAAACTTTAGTAATTTCAGTGTTTGGTGACCTATACATTTACCATACAGTTATTTAGCCATATTTGTAGGATAATGGACAATTTTTCATTACCTCTGTTTCCCTGGCTTTACTGGAGGTATGCGAAATGTACTAATTTGAGAACTCATTTGTGGGTATGGGTGTTGTTACCTAGCTGTGACAGAGAAGATGCATGCATTTATTGTAGAAGAGGTAATGGTTGCACTTTAGAATCATAGAATCATTAAGGTTGGAAAAGACCTCTAAGATCATCGAGTCCAACCATCAGTCCAACACCACCATGCCCATTAAACCATGTCCCTAAGCGCCTCATCTACACGTCTTTTA
>NW_008825114.1:8954782-8961547 GCF_000699105.1 Pygoscelis adeliae
GAACACCGCTCGTGACCGGCCACCAACTGGATTGAACTCCATTCACCACAACTCTCTGGGCCCGGCCGTCCAGCCAGTTTTTGACCCAGCGCAGAGTACACCTGTCTAAGCTGTGAGCCGCCAGCTTGTCTAGGAGAATGCTGTGGGAGACAGTGTCAAAGGCCTTACTGAAGTCCAGGTAGACCACATCCACAGCCTTTCCCTCACTTCACTTTAGCTGAAAGCAGTTGATTATCAGTCCTTTTAGGATTATAGTCAGTTGGCAAACATTAAACTTACCTCATGCTGTTCCACAGTGGTGTTAGGCTAGTCTGCTCTAACTCAGAAAGCTGAACAAGCTTCTGATAATACATGAGAACAATGTTTGGTTTGTGGTTTTGTTTGGGTTTTTTTTTAATGCAATGCAGTATCTCTTACTGTTTAAGGTACTTTCGTTCCCAAATAAATTAAACAAAGGTACCCAGGTAGGTACACTTTTGCAGTCTGAACCTGTACTTTGTTAGCATAGATCAATGTATCAGCAGCTCACTTCTGCTGTGGGCACTGTTTTTGCCAGCATAACATTCTGCTTAGAGGTTTTTCCAGTGTTACTTGGGAACCAGCTGCTCTTTGTACCCACACCAATGCAAAAAAATCTATTAGATCTGACCTGCAGAAGTGTTAAATAGATGTTTCATGACTCTTTTTTTGTTTACCTTAGTTAATTACAGAAAAAATGAGTGTTTTCATCTTACTCGGAAGGAGGCTTTGACTTTAATTTTGTAGTGCTTGTTGAGCTGTCTTAATTGTGGCTTAGGTTGGGTATTCCTCTTGCTAGCTTGCATGTGAAACCAACTGTGATAAGAAAGAAGCATTTCAGCTGTTACACAGGATGCACGATATTCTGACCACTGTCTGTATGGGCATGCTTTAGGTCCCACTAAATTGCTAGGCAATGTTACCAGCTTGAAGTTTTTATCAGGTATCAGAAGAGTAAAGCCAACTAAATTTTTGCAGATTTGACTATGCTCCCCTTGGTGATAACCATAGAGCTAGTATAAGGCTCTAACCAGTTTTCTGTTGTAGGTCCACTAGAGTTACCAGTAAAGGCTTTCAACTGGTATAGAAATCACAACTGCATTCACAAATCTGTATTTAAAAAAAATAAACCCATATTTCAGTATCATTCAGGCATAAGGCAAAAAAACCCCAACAATTACTGCAAATACAGAGTAAATAATTGTCCCTTTAAGTCAGGAATGTTATGGAATATACTTGCTTGTTCTTCTACCAGCTCCTGTTTCATCGTTTGTCCTCTTCAGGAAATATTTGTCTTCAGGAATGTTTTTTTTGCCTTGCTGTGTAGTTGCGGTTTTGTCTGTTTCACTTTATATGCCACTTCTGTTAACATTTTAAATTTTCTAGGTATGGAATCCGCCCTGAAAATGTGATTATATATGGCCAGAGTATAGGAACAGTACCATCTGTGGATCTTGCTGCTAGGTATGAAAGTGCTGCTGTAATTCTTCATTCTCCACTGACCTCAGGAATGCGAGTAGCTTTTCCTGATACGAAGAAGACCTATTGCTTTGATGCATTCCCAAAGTAAGTTGTAGGATTTTTTATTCTGCATGCATTTTTTTCTATTACAGGAGTTTTAGACTAGGGAAACAAGTAATGCGGAAAATTCTCTGAAATTTCTTTCAAAGGTTTAAAAAAACAGTTTGAAAAAAATCGGAGTGAATAACGGCGAGGAACATTTGATTTGAAGGAGTTTACAGAACTTTATAAGTCTTCCAGGTTTACACATCTCTAATCATTTCAGTGGGTATCTGTTAAAGAAGTGATTAGTTTTCCTGTATGAAACCCCTAATACCACTAATTCTAACAAGCAGTTCTAGTCCAGTGAATTGTTAATCTGGGTAACTGTGGACAAAGTCTTTTGCATATGTTTCTGTAAGTAGCAAAGACTAGAAAACTAAGTAGACCTTAACTGAAGAAAATTCCTGTCATGTATTTCAGAACTATGCCACTAGTTGGCCATTACAAACTGGTACACTCGTCTCAAAGAATTACTTGTATTTTGAGCATCTAACTTCAAAGACATTTTTCCCCAATAGGTGGTCAAACTTTAAGTACTAAAATTCTTTCACTTCTGACAAGCGCTTTTTTACTGAAAAACTCTGAATTAATATTTTCATTAATCCAGTGACTTAGATTTTTTGAAGTGAACATGATAATGAAACCGGATGGATCGTTCTGTTGTTCGATCCTAATAGTTTCCAGTAGTGTTCTTCCTTTCTGTGTGGCTTTACATGTGCTACTGTAATGGCTTCCAGATGTAATTTTCTAATGATTTAAACAACTTCAGAATTAAATGGTTAAAACTACAATGTGTAATTAAAAAGTGAAATTAACAGTCTGGTCCTTCAAAACGATTTAATAAAGCTCACTGTGTTCACAGATACAATCTTTTTCTTACAGCATTGACAAAATTTCTAAAATAACATCTCCTGTGTTAATAATCCATGGGACTGAAGATGAAGTAATTGACTTTTCACATGGTCTAGCATTATTTGAGCGTTGCCAGAGACCTGTAGAACCACTGTGGGTAGAAGGAGCGGGCCATAATGATGTGGAACTCTATGGACAGTACCTTGAAAGATTGAAACAGTTTGTGTCACAGGAACTGGTGAACTTGTAATTTTCTTCGTATATTTACATGCTTTTTCATTTCACTGCAGAACTGCACGCCTTGATAGTACATAACATAAAACCTGAAGGTTGTGTTTTCAAATCATCTTGGTTGCCTTCATTAAATGTACAGGTAATGATTTGTCAACATAATTAATGAAGGTTTTAATTGCCAGTATTATAAACTGGAATTACATGATCATGCAGTCAAGCTTAGCAGTTCATATTACTTTGTGTGAGGTTTTTTCTTCTTAGATGTTAAAAAAAAAAATCACAAGGAGTACTGTATGAAATTTTAATTATATAAAATCAAATGCTGTAAAAGTGTTGCCAAATGCTTTAGCATATCAAAAACAAGTTTATAAATATTTTTTAAACATCTCAAAATGTACTGTGACTTACTCTGTTGCACAGGTGTAAATTAAAAACCAGACTTTTAAGCAGCTGTTCTGTAAAAATGTAATAGCCATGAAATTTGAGCAAATACTAATGTATGTAATAAGAATAGACAGTCACTGGAAATGACCCATGCCCTGTTATAGGGGGAGGGGGTCAAAATAGATATCTTTTTCCATATTTTTCATATCTTTTGTGCTTAGTTTTACTTTAGTTGTTTTGTTCTTGTGTTGTCCCTTACCTTTCAGGTTAAACAAATTTACCCATTCATCTTCTCAGCAGTCCTAATCTTGCCAAAATAATGCTGCAAGTTATCATTGTTGTAACGTAAATAGCATTCACATGATTGCTACCGAGGCCACTAAGTACTTCATTGAAACCAGTAAGACTTTTAGAACCTAGAAGGCTTTGTGGACAATGTAGTTTTAAACATTGATTGCATAGAGATACAATATTTCATTAGAAGGAACCTGGAAGTTTATCCAACTTTGTAATAAACAATTTGCAAGTTTGCAGTTGTCTGATCAGGCTTACTTTTGAATATTTAGTATAAAAGCTTATTGTTTTTTGAGTATTGTATGGAAATTTTACTAATTGTGCCTGGATGGGGTGGGGGGAGGGGCAAGAAGAGAATGTTGACATTTTTCTATTAACTCATAGTAAAATAAACTTTGTAAGTTGCCTTTTCCTTGAATGCATTTTGCTTGAATAAAACTATGAAAAATAAACTTAATTATATGTAGCCTATTTGTAAACAAAGTAATATTCCAGCAATACACACTGTGCTTCTGATTTCAAGGCCTTATGTAGTTTAATTGTTCTGCTTGTTTTTTGTGATTGAGACTATTGTATAATTAAATGTAGCTTCAAGTATTGTGAAAACTTTGGTTAAGATGTCTTGATTAACAGTAAACAATATTCCACACACTTGCTGTTCTTCCTTTTTTAAAAAAGAAATAGCAACAGCTGCTTGTGATGTCAAAATAATAAGCAACTGCCCATTTACTCTAGGAAATGTGAGAACTGAAGCAGTAACCCATTGTTATGAATTGTCAGCACATTTCTTTATCAGCAGCTACTGTTCTAATCACCCTCCTACCCCCATGCCTCATCTTACTTCTTTCTGCTGTTCAGCATACAGGTTTTCTGCTGCAGAGCTACTTATAAACGTTCTTCTGTAATGAGTTCAAATTTATCTTTCTTTGAAATCGTCAGTGACTTCTTGTCTTGTACTCTTTGGTTTGTTAATTGAATAGAAAGAAATTTGAATTTGATCTCAAGCAACTGGGTTCTTGTTTGTGTTTTTGATCAAGTATGCTTCAATGTGTTCTGAACTTCAGATTAGTATTCAGGCACAAAAATATTAGACTTAAAGATTTTCATCCTAATCCAAGTTTTTGCAATTGGAAGTGTGCTTAAATAGATATGTAACTCAGCTTTATTACATCATACTGTATACACAGTTTGATTTCATTTTCTTACTACCTTCCAGCCACTGTCTCTAATTTAGATGGAAATTGTTACCATTAAGTGTTTAAGTGCTTTTTTTTTGTGATGAATGAAGTCTGTTTTGAGAGTCCTCTTCAGAAATTCACAAACAATGTAGAACTCCAACGATAAGTGATGCAGATTGGGTGATAGTGCTGCAAATTGCAGGCAGAAGATCAAGTGTCATCACAAGAACTATCTGGTGGTGCTAGGGAATATTATGGCACCCTGTAATTGAAAAGACAGAAAAGGTGGCATAGCAGTTTTGCTGCTTTTGTTTCTGTGTTTTGTTGAAGCAGAACAAAAGGCCTGACTAACACTGTTCTGTCTTCAGTAGATGCAGCTGTGCTGGATTACACTGGTGAGTAAAGGTTCTGGTCTCTTTGGGACCACTTATGTATGCATGGTTAATTATTGCCAGTTTGTTCTCATTTGTATTTTACACCTAGATTTTTCAGACAAGTTGTTTACTGAAGGACTTAAAATTGGTTTTAGGCACAGCCTAGCTTGTATTGAGAATCGTGTTACGGCAACAAACTTGTTACTAACATAAAGCAATTCTGAGCTATTTGACATGATGATTGTCTTGTCCTTAAACGATCGTTTTGGTGAAATTGACAATGGGCTGTTGTTTTATGTTATAAATGCAATTGTCTCATGATAAATAAGAGTTGATTCAGCATTCATTAACAAGACAATGTCTGTATTTTAGGGAAAAAGAGAAGAGCATTTTGTGACCCACGTGGTCTCATTCCTTTTTTTTCTTTTGAGACAAACATTTGACAGTGAACTGTCTTTTTTCAGTTCTGGAAACCTTGGCAAATCAACTTTAAAAATGACTTCATTTATGTAAAATATAAGATTACCTTCTAGAGGTGGGGTCTTTTGGGACATGTTTTGCTGTCTCACACTCCCAGCTACACATTAAAAAAGATAAAAAACCTGCCCCCTCTTTACTGTCTGCTTGTGGCAGCAAAGAATTCTAGTGTATGTTCAGTTAGTTACTCTTACTGACTGATTTCAAACTTGCTTTCCTTTTCAAGCTTTTTGTTAGTGAAAAAAAAAAATTGCATGTTTACTTTTGGGCTCTTTAAATTGGATGACATTGTGCAGCAGGGCTAGCTACTTGGTACCTCTCACTATGGAATATTCCAGGTCCTACAAATACAAATTTTTCTCACTATACAGTAGGCATTGTTAATATCTTAAAGACAAAAATAATGAAAACAGTGTTTGAGAACCAGAGGAAAAAGCATCCTGCGTAAGTAGGGGACTGATCGCTTGAACGCAGTTTTGCAGAAAGGGAGTTGGGGACCCTGGTGGACAACAAGCTGACCATAAGCCAGCAATGCACCCTTACAGTGAAGATGACCAACAGCATCCTGGGCTGCATTAGGCAGAGACTTGCTAGCAGGTCAAGGGAGGTGATCCTTCCCCTCCGGTCAGCACTGTGAGCGGAGGCACATCTGGAGTGCTGGGTCCAGTTCTGGGCTCTCCAGTGTAAGGAAGACAAGGATGTACTGGAGCAAGTCCAGTGCAGGGCCACAGCTACGACTGAAGGACTGGAGCATCTGTCATAGGAAGCATCTGCCATTCATTTTTGTGAATGGCATGCAAATCCTTTAGATGGTTGGCACTACACATTTGTGTGCCATCACCGTACACCAGCTCAGAAGTGGAGATTGTTGAGTTACAAGAGAGGCTGAGAGAGCTGGGGCTGTTCAGCCTGGAGAAGAAAAGGTTCAGGAGGATCTTAACCATGCGTGTGAATATCTGATGGAGGGAATGAGTGAAGAGAGCTAGACTTTCCCCAGTACTGCCCACTGAGAGGACAAGAGGCAATGAGCACACACTGGAAAACAGGAAATCTGACCTGAATACCAGGAAACAACTTTTTTTCTGTGAGGGTGGTCAAACACTGGAACTGACTGTGGAGGTCCCATCTTTACAGATACTCAGAACCCAGCTGAGCACAGCCCTGGGGAACCTGCTGTAGCTGGCCCTGCTCTGAGCACACGAATTGGACTAGATGATCTCAAGGGGTCCCTTTCAACCTCAGCCATTCTGTGGTTTTGTGTATGGCATGCAAATCCTTTAGATGGTTGGCACTACACATTTTTTTTTTTTTTTTTTTTTTTTTTTTTTCATTTCAAAAAGGTTAATCAGCTATCACTGTATGAATAGTTACCCTAGGTAAATTTGTTTTTT
>NW_008825114.1:8962625-8980172 GCF_000699105.1 Pygoscelis adeliae
CTCTACCTTCTTCTCTCTGCCCCCCCCTTTTTTTTTCTTTTTTTTTTTTTTTATTTAGTTTTTTTGATTTCTCAGGTAAGACCTCTTGCTCCTTTCTGTGAAAGGAAGTGAAATTCTACCATATTTCTAGTAAAATGGCAAGGAAAATGCTTTAAGAAAGAGGACAGTGTAAAAGAAATGTTCTTAAAAACTGATTAGTCTGCCAGCAAGGAAGGGGCCACCCTTTGGAAGAAAAAAAACAAAAACAAACAAACAAAAAAACCGAAACAACCCCAAAACAAAAAAAAAAAAAGTATCTTGGCATCAGCTTTTCCCTAGAGGTATTAGTAAGGTATCTTAGTCTAATAATCTATTTCAAAATAATTAGAAAAACCTCAAAAGGGTTTTGTTGCCTAGAAGAGGTTTTGTGGTTGGTAAATGAAGCATCATACAAATGGTTGTAATTTTAACGTTTCATTTTCAAATTTTTTTTGCTTACAGAGGGCAAATAGTTTTCTAACCTTCAGCACTGAAGAGAAGACATGGAAGAGAGATTATTGAAGATGAGACAGTCAATTTACCTTCCTATTATGCTAGAAGCTATATGCATGTCAAGTAGGTAGTTGTGCCCTGTCTCCTCCTAGAGCATAGGGTATATCCATATGAATGGAATCAGGCTCTTATATTGGGACTTTTTTTTTTCTTCCAAAACCATAAAGCCACAAATGTTTTTGCCCGAAGTTTTCTTCTGGAGTCAGGTAAATAGTGGATTTACTATATTGTTCTAAAACAGAATTATACCAAAGATTGGACTGAGTCTTAAGCTAGAACAGCATTTTAAGTCATTTGATCAGTAACTCGTCTAGTACCTCGAAGACATATAATGGCAGTGCAAGTCTTTCCCAAGCATCTTACGCATTGCTAAGGTCCTTGGTTGGGCAAGTCATCTGCCTTTAAAGATCATACAGTCTGAGTACACTTCAAATGTAAAGGGGTTGTAAGCCATCCTAAGGAGACCAAGAAGAGTGTGGACTCAAAATCTCCAGCAGCTTTGTCAGGGTGTTACTGATTTGGAGGCATATGTGATGCGTTGTGATTTCGCCCCAAATCTTGATTAAAATAGGTCTGCTAGCTCCATTTGGTAGATGCTGCACACTACTCGGAACAGAAGCAGAACTGTGCTGGTCACTGGCTTGAAATGGCCTCCCAGGGTTGGTCCTATTTTGTTATGTTAATGGCAATGTTTTAATTCATTAGAAGAACATTCACTAAAGATTTGGGTAATAAAACCTAAGTGCTGAGAAGAGGCATTGTGGTTTTCAGACCTTTCTGCTACCCAAAATGTCATGTGATGGTGCTAAATATGTAGTTTACTTCTTTGTTTAGTATTTGGCCAACTCTTTTGTAGCATGCTGTACGGAGAAGGGCAAAGTATTGCATGGTTTACTTGCAGAATTCTGTGTTGTAGTATTATTTATAGTTAGCAACAAGCTTGAATAAAAGCTACTACCTGTCAGAGGTTTTGTGGCCACTCAAGTGGTGTAACACAGACCATGTGCTTGGAGCCAGAAAAGGAGGATAGACGAAAAATGCAGTCTTGAAAAAGTGTATGAGGTCTTGTTCTGCTGTAGTTGTAGAACCCAGCATGCTCTCAGTTTGCCCATCATAGCAGATGTGTAATAGATAACCTGTCATTCTGTCACTTATGATTCCTAAACAAAAAGAATTGGAGTCATTCTGAAAGTTAGGATGATACGTGGTGGCTGTATTTTATGTGTTTCTCTGTAGTCATGAAGGCTAGAGGGTTCTGTTTTAAGGAAAAGTTGAGATTCACTTTTCAGTAGCTAGAGCTCCGGAGACATGAGATATCATAAGGTGTGATAAAACCATGAGGACTGGCAAATCTGAATATGCAGTCCTCGAAGCACCCTCCAGAACAATGCAGATAAGGTAAATGTTAAATCTAAGCCATGATCGTTTCAGACTGTGCTGTTACAATGCTTTATTGTCATGCTAGAATGCAAGGAGCTGCATTTTACGTAAGGCATTGTTCATGAATAACAAAATCACATTGTATTTGTCTATGGCTCTGATCTGTGACATTTATGCTTGCTTTCTACAGAAATTTGCATGAACAGGTTTGTTTACATGGATGTTTGGGGAATAGCCACTCTAAAAAACAATCACGTGAACAAGAATGTTTATGTGAGAACAAAGTATTATGACTCATTTCTGATTATTGCTTCATCAGTGTTCAACAGCTCTTCTGGGCAGAGTTGTCTCTTTCTGTGTGTGGTATGTGAGGACTTGGCCACCCATGAGAATGTATGTGTTTCATAGTAATTTTGTTGTTCTTTTATTCAAACTTCATCACTTGTTCTGAATCATTATTAGTACTTTATGACTTCGGTGAACAATGGGATTTTATAAGTAACCAGGAATCACGAAGGTATAGGTGTGTGTTTGTTTAAGCATTTCATTAATATTTTTAAATGTACGCATTTCCATATATCACTGTCAGTGCACAGAAGACTCTGTTAGATACATAGCTGTTGTATAATTGTATAGTTTCATTGGAGTCAATCGCATGATTATTCATGATAGCCAAGGATTTGTTTCTTACTCATAGTGAATGATTTAACTGGCTGCAGTGCTTTTCTGTGTTTCCTTTTTACGGTTCATAGGGTTTTTCTTCCTGTTAATAGGTCTAATTCAAGAAGCAATTTGGTTTTGAAGATGGGAGCTGATCCACTCTGTTAGGCTTCCATGAAACACAGACATCTGTTTCCACATATAAATTTTATATTATTGCAGCTTTCTGCACTATGTAGGCTGAATGTAGAGCAACAGGATATGGGTGCACAATAAAGTTTTTACTTAAGCAAATGTATGAATTTCTTACATGTCAGTTTTTCTGCAATGACCGTGTGACCTTACCCACAATAAATGCAGGATTACTTATGCTTCTTTCCTTTAATTGTATCACACTTACACATGGGTCAGAACATGCAAACAGATTAGCAACTAATGCACAGTAAATTATTTCCTTGCAGTAAATTCTCTTACAAAGTGCCCTAGTGTGTCAGATAAGTTGTCCATCTGTCCCAGTATTCTGTCTGCAACAGTTATAATTGGGGATGCTATTTTGGAAGAGCTTTCAGACCTGGGTACTCTCTGTCATCAGATCTTCTCATACTCCACTGGCATTCTAAATTACAGAACTAGAAATGTTAAAGGGTACATCCAAACCGATGCCCTTTAATATCTGTTTATCTTTTGAATGTGAATTTGTTTTGTTTGCCCCCTTTTTGAACTTCTTGATACTGTAGATCCATGGCTACAAATCTCAAGGATTTCATTACTCACTCTAAAAGAAGTACTTTCTTTTCTCTGTTCTAAATCCATCTCCTAAAAATTTCACTCCTAAATGAGTGTCCTCCATTTCGTGTTTGCAGGATTTGGTGAATAGTTCTGCCACCATCTTACCCATCTTACGCCTGGCAGATTTCAGTCCGTTTTTCTTTGTAAAGCAAGTGCTCCCTCTCCTTAATCATTTTAGTTGTCCTCTGCTGTGTCCTGTTTGAGAAGCAGTAACTAGAGTGCACAAAGAAACTGCATTACTGAAAATAGGTGCACATGCTTTCAAATGATCTGATAGGGAAGACCCAAAGTATATAAATATGGAATTTAGCACTTGTTATACATCATGGATCAATACTTCTATAGACATATTTTTATTGACTTTTGAGATCATTAGCATAGAAACGCTGACATTTATGGAATGTGGATGCTGATACTGTTTCTGCAATAGAATCATTCAGAAAAAACATTGTTAGCAGGAAGTATATCAAAAAAGGAAAACATTGTCTCCAAAGTACTTAGATTTTTTTTTTTGGCACAGTTAAAGCAGTAAAACCATGTATCAGCATATATTTTGAGGACTAATTTAAATATTCGTATCTAACTTATTAGTAAAGTTATCTGATATGTACTATAATACTTTAATGTGATATTTTTGACCGAAGGTGTGCATATACATTGCTAATTCCTGTAGTGGCCCTTTCTTTTAACTCTAGGAATTTGTGTAAGAAAAAAAAATATATATTAAGTGCCTTAGAATCTACATTAATATTTTTTGGTTTACACTTCATGGTAACTTATAACTTTTTATGCCATTGTGTATGTTGAAACACCTAGGGTGATGACTTTTTGAAAATTGCAGCAGCAGGGAAACAACTAAATAAATAACCTCAGACTTCAAAGGCTTTTGATCACTCAGTCGCATGTTTTCAGACTGTTTATTGTATTGATTGCTGCTGTAACAATACTCGAATTAAAGTAATGGGCTCTGGCATGTAATTGCCACCTGCGAATATAGGATGTCCTCCCTTGGGTTGAGGTTGTCGTGTTCTTTAGCTACAGCTCTCAGATGCACAGACGCCCATTTCTTCCTGCAGATTCTTACCTGCTCCCTTATTTCACCCTTGCACTCTGTCTAGCTGTCCCTGCGCTAGTCCCGGTGCTTCACAAGCCAGTACGTCCTCCCAGAAATCTTCCAACCTGCTGCCAGAAGTGGATGAGGCTCCACTGGCTGCATGCCGTGTTCTGCATTTCAGTGGCTAGAGGACCTCAGACAGGAAGGGACTTGTTGCAGCAAATGGTCAGCTATTCCTGCTTTCATAAGGGGAGGTTTGTTGCCAAGGGAAAGGGTAGCCGGAAGGCTAGAGGAAACGGAACACTACAAAGGCATGTCTCTACTCCCAAGCATTTCTCTTCCATCTTGTTATGGGAATAGAAAATAACAGGAAAGAGAAGATGTGGAAAATACAAAGTCCCACTGGGGAAAAGAAAAAAGGTTAAGGTTGGGGGGGGTGGGAGGAAATAGGTGATGGGAAGGCCCAAAAATGGGTCTGCAAATCAGATAAAAGGGGCTTATTGTTAGGTAGGGGAGGGCAAAAAAAAGTGGAATGAGACAGAACAAGGGGAGATGCTGGGAGTATGGAGAGATTATAACAGAACTAGGCAAAGTAAGAAAAAAGAAAAATGAGAAGAAAAAGTCAAAAGGAGTTCAGAGCTTTTGGCTTTATAAAATAAATCATTTTTGAAAGAAAAATGTAACTAATCCAAATGGGAGTGGAGAAATTAATAGATGGAGAAGTGCCAAATATAATGAAAAACAGAGGGGAAGAAGGAAAATGGAAAACTAAAAGAAAGCAGAAAGGAGAGGAGGGGGGGAAACACCCTACAAATTTACTTATTTTTGCCAATTCCTGTGTTTTGTCTTATGTCCTTGGGGAATCAGTTTATTCTGATAAAAGGATTTAAGTGTAATGGTGCCACATCCTCTACTTTTATTCATTGATACTGTTACTGTACTAGGGCTAGACCAATGGTCTCCAAATGTTTTTGATCACACACCTCTATCAGTAAAACACTTTTGAGCATGTACCCCTAATAGATGTATGTTTATTTATTTAGAAATTATATACATGTACTATTGTACTCATGTATATTATGAAACATGCAAAAATAGAAATTAAGAAAAAAGGGTGAGATAAAGGTGAAACAAACACTTAAAAATATTTTATTTTTTTTATTAATGGTAAAAACCACATATTCCTGCACCCCAGTGGAATGTCTTGCACACATCCTGGGGTGTACTCCCCCCCCACCAAACACACACACACACACACTCTAGAGGCCACTGGGCTAGACCCTAATGCAATGTCTAAAGCTTCGTGATGAGCTCTCTCTCCAAAGCTATTGCTGACATTTGTGATGGCCTTGGTGATATCACAAGGTGCAGAGCTGTCTCAGCTCTTCATGGCAGTGGAATCTAAGTGTTTCCAGTACTGTGCAGGAACAGATCCTGATATAGCTAGTTAGGACAGTCAAAATCATATATATGATCAGTCTGACCACACTTGAATTTTCTAGGTTCTTGTCGTCTTATTTTTACCAGCTACAAGGACAAAAATTACAGTTTTCAAAAAATATGCATATCTTACTGAAGGCAGTAGCCATGACTTTAGAGGTTTCTAGTCCTGCTACAACCAAATTAGACCTAAAAGTCTAATTTGTCTGCTAAAGACATCGAGAATTTTATTCTATTTAAAGTCTTTTATATTTTCCTAAGATTCTTTGCAAAGTAGGATCAGTAAATTAAAGTGAGTTGTGTAAGTCCTTTGAACTAGACCTGCAATCATGCTTTCAGTTGCACAGATAAGATTAGACTGACTGCTTCAGGGATGATTTGATTTACATGTGCTGACTCTTAATTTTTCAGTGTATTTAATGTAACACATTAATGTGATATTTAAAATCTCAGTAATAAATCATACTGGGCTTTCTTGAGAAGGTTAAGTCTGCAAACACCTGCCTTCATTTTGTCATCTTCCCATGTATGTTCCTGTGGAAATTCATGTAACAAGGGTTATGGGAAGGTAACAGCTTTAAGAAGATAAGCATAGGCTTCTATTTAAAGAATATTTCTTCATTTCTGTTTAACAACGTTTACATTTAATGTTTATAAAATCCATTTTCTTCATTTTCTTATGCCTAGAAGCAGCAATTCCAAGCAGTAACAAAAGGCAGATATTGATAGTGAAACAAAAGTATGCTAAAACAATGGATTATTTAAAGGTATTTTTAGATTAGAATACAACTGAAAGCATTCTAACTTTCTTTATGCCCTCTGCTGACATATACCTGAATTACCAGACATTAATGCAGTTAACGTGCTAGGCTGAAGAAGCTTTGTTACAGGCAGATTAGCCAATACAGTCTTCAGTTCAATGGAAAGGCTCTGGGTTTGAGTGGTGTAGGAATGCAGGAATTTATGCCAGCACAAAAACTGGCAAATAATATTACCCTCTTTAGATGAATTTATACTTATGTTTCAAATATGTACTTGCAGTTTAGTATTTTTTTCTGACTTGCTGTCATTTTACATGTTTTCTTGAAAAGAGTCCATCAATGGTATTGACTGTCCTTGTTAATGACTTACGGACCAGAATGGGTAGATCCCAAAAGATGTCTTTAATCTTCCTGGGCTTGACCTTTCTGCTGAGAGTATCACATAAGACAGTAATTGTTACAAAACAGACATTGGTTTGCATAGAATTGGACTGAGAAGATTGCTTGTCTTCAGTATGCTTCCCCACAGTGGCACCAGGCAATTGCTCTGTGCTTAGTTTTTAGCTCACTTTATAAACACAAATCCATCATTCTTTTCATCTGCTGGAGTACTGGTTGAAGTTGACTCAAAGATAAAAGGGTCTGTATCCTGTTAGCTGTCTGCTACCCTTTAAGTAGTATTTAATGACTGTACTGTTCGAGACAATACTGGCAGAATGATAGGAAGACAATACTGCATTGTGAAATAGAAATGATATTATCAATGAGATAATTTTAAAAAAAACAAAGTTTCCTATAGAGTTGTGTGTAGATAGTGTGTCTGGAATTTAGTTCCAAATAGAATGCATTCTGTAAAGTTTTATAAGAGATCTGTTTCCCTGGGGATGTTTATGAATCTTTTCAACAAGGAAGAACTAGTGAACTCAAGCCCAGCCCAATCCGGTATATTAAAAACATATGTTGGACCACAAAAAGTCCTGAGTTTATCCCTCTCCCTCAAGACAAACTAACCCAAGCCTGGTCCTTTTGATTGACCTCCTGCATTTTGAACCAGCAGAGGACACACAAGTTATATTGCCAAGCTCTAGCTTCAAAACAGAAGCTAAAAATACTTCATCTTTAAAAGAAAACTTAGATTCTGATGTAACCATAGCATTCTAGAGAGAATAGAGAGTCTAGAGACTATAAGGCAAACATTTAATTAAACTTCAAGCTAATGAAAGAGGCATGGGAGCTGACAACACCAAATGTGCTTGAGTTTGCATTTTTCCTTATGTGCTGCTACTTGCAGGACCAGTTTGGAGATTCTGCATGCTGGGGCTTGAGGAGTCAAGGACAGGTGCCTGAGGTCGTAACTGATGGGTACCTTGGGATATGTGACAGGGGAGATCACAGCTTTGGCCTCTGTAATTCCACAACTTCTCTGAGTTTAGACCATTTGTAATCCAGAGATTTCAGTGCTGCAACTGGAAGATGAAATATGTTCCTAAGTGTCAGCCAGACATCAGATGTAGCGGTCTCATGCTTTAGATTTGCCAGGTCCATAGTAAGATGCAGTAACATGCTATCTGAATGTTTAGAAGAGCCTTAAGCCATGAGGAACTTCATCCTAAGCTTCTGTTCCTTAAAGTTCCTGTGTAAAGTCTAGGAATCATCATCATCTTTTCCAGGGCTCTCTTATTCCTTGGCCATGTTCAAGTCCAAGGGAAACAAAAATGGCCTTCACCTGACAGTTCTGTTCAGATCTTAAATACTTCTCTAACTTAAGTTCTAGCTCAAGAGTACTCCAAAGAAAGGAACAGGCCTCCTGTGAATTTTCAGGTGTTGTCAACTGCATATGAGAAAGTCAGCATTTTATTGACAAAGTAAGAAAGAGAAAGCTTATAGCTGTCTGCCTTCCTCATTGAGGAAACATTTGAAAATTTGGCTAGTGAAAGGGACATCGTGTATACCACGATGGAAGTGAAATTCTTTTAAAGGGAGGAAGAAACCTCATTCTCCAGGCAAGCAATTCCAGATAGCAAGTATCTGTTCCACTCCAGGTTTGGATTTGGATATGGCAATAACCAACAGTGATGCAGAGGTATCAGCCATACTAACTTTATTTTTCCAATCAGCAGTATAGTAATTACTAATATTTCCCTTTAAAATGTGATTACTGAGCTTCAGGATTAGTACCCATGAGACATACAGGAGCCATTCACATCTCATGCCTTTTGTTGTACCAGTTACCTCATTAAGCTGATATGCAGTCCATATTTTGAAGCTTAATTGTAGAGCTGCAGGCTTTCCAAGGCAGATATCAAGGCTGCCTGAACATATTTGTATAGTGTCTCACAAGAAACTTAAAGACACTGAATTGTAAATACATCAGATAAAATAGGATCACTTTTTGGGGGGATGAGAGGAGTGGTAAACTAAAGCTTAAACTTTGGGGACCAAATAAAGTCATACATTTAAAAAAAAAAGAGGTCATTACCAGTGAATAATTCTTTAGACTTGTATCTAGCAACACATCACTGAGTATTTGCTATACAGGATAGATGGATCAGGTAGTACTGCTTCAAATTTAATGATATTCTAAGAAGAGATCTGAAATAACAGTATGCAAAGACATTTGTGTCCATTATCTCATTTTAATTCATTATCTCTACATCAAGTCAACATTTTGCATTGAGGAGGATGTTTTAAAAGTGAAAGTGATTTCTGTACTGTCTGGCTTTCAGATAATTTATGATTTATTATCACATTTCTCTGATTCTCAAAAAGTGTTTTCTTTCCCTGGTTACTTGTGACAGACAATACAAATTGTGAAGCAGACTAGAGGTAAGCTGTTATCAAAAATGCAAAATAAACAGGGAAAAGCCTTTTTAAAATTCTTTCAATTAAAATGACATGCCACAAAGATGAAGCTACTATATAATTGTGGTGGGTTGACCTTGGCTGGCCACCAGGTGCCCACCCAGCCACTCTCTCACTCCCCCTCCTTAACAGGATGGGGAGAAAATAACGGTGAAAGGCTCGTGGGTTGGGGTAAGGACAGGGAGATCACTCAGCAATTACCATCACAGGCAAAACAGACTCAGCTTGGGGAAATTAATTTGATTTATTACCAATCAAGTCAGAGTAGGATAACAAGAAATAAAACCAAATCTTAAACAGCCATTCCCTCACCCCTCCCTTCTTCCCAGGCTTCACTCCTGGCTTCTCTACCTCCTTCCCCCAAGCGGTGCAGCAGAACAGGCAATGGGGGTTGCGGTGAGTCCATCACACATTGTCTCTGCTGCTCCTTCCTCCTCACACTCTTCCCCTGCTCCAGCATGGGGTCCCTCCCATGTGAGACAGTCCTCCACAAAATTCTCCAATATGGGTCCTTCCTATGGGCTGCAGTTTTTAACAAACTGCTCCAGCATGGGTCCCCCATGGGGTCACAAATCCTGCCAGAAAATCTGCCCCAGTGTGGGCTGGTCTCTCCATGGGGTCTAAGGTCCTGCCAGGAGCCTGCTCCAGCACAGGCTCTTCATGGGATCACAGCTTCCTTCAGGGCACATCGACCTGCTCTGGCGTGGGGTACCCCACGGGCTGCAGGTGGATATCTGCTCCACCATTAACCTCTATGGGCTGCAGGGGGACAGCCTGCCTCACCATCGTCTTCACCATGGGCTGCAGGGGAATCTCTGCTCCGGTGCCTGAAGCACCTTCTCCCCCTCCTTCTTCACTGACCTTGGTGTCTGCAGAGTTGTTTCTCTCACATATTCTCACTCCTCTCCTCCAGCTGCTGTTGGGCAGCAGTATTTTCCCCTTCTTAAGTATGTTATCACAGAGGCTCTACCACTGTCGCTGATGGGCTCAGCTTTGGCCAGCGGTGGGTCCATCCTGGAGCTGGCTGGCACTGGCTCTATCAGATACAGGGGAAGCTTCTGGCATCTTCTCACAGAAGCTACCCCTGCAGCCCCCCAGCTACCAAAACCTTGCCATGCAAACCCAGTACAATAATTTAAATGTAGGATTTGGTTTTTATCTCTTGAAAGGTGTATGAGTTGAAACAGTAATGTCAAAAGTGTTAGACATTAGATAACTGAAATGAAGTAAAATAACAAATGTCCTGATCACAGAATCATAGAATGGTTTGGGGTGGAAGGGACCTCTAAAGGTCATCTAGTCCAACCCCCCTGCTGTGGGCAGGAACATCTTCAACTAGACCAGGTTGCTCAGAGCCCCGTCCAACCTGACCTTGAATGTTTCCAGGGATGGGGCATCCGCCACCTCTCTGGGCAACCTGTTCCAGTGTGTCACCACCCTCAGCATAAAAAAATTCCTGATAATCTCTGTAACTGTGTAATAAACAATCCTTTGTGCATAGCAAGAGATTTGACCTAAAAGCTTGTGTAGCTTTGGGAAAAAAAAGTATCCCACTCTTTGCCTTTTTGGTTAGCAGGACTGTGAATGTCTAAGGGTTTATGTTACAATTGCTGAGCACTTCACAGAGAGGACACATTTTCCCAGTCTCAGACAGCTTCTTGTTCTGACCAGTCCTGCTCAAGAACACCTCCTTTTCTGAATGTGTAAGTAGCTGTCATCATATGCATTTAAGTATTTGTCTACCAAGTTCAAATCTTGACTCCTTTGTTCTTAATTCCTTAGGATTAGAGCATGAATCTCGTTCACGTACAGGTGGAGGTTTAGTCCAAAGCTCATCCCTGCAGCAGAGGCCAATGAGAAGCTGCTGCATTGCTTAGGCCTCGCCTGAGTTTTAGTCTGAACCCATGGAAAGGTCTAATCATTGTATTAGCTCAGCACCATTGGTGATTTCCTTATGCTTGTAAACAATATAAACTATGGTAGGCAGCACCATGCTTAGCGGAAAACGTTGACCAAACAAGTCTTGTAGACAGGCTGTGTGATACCTAAAGCCACCAGGACCTTTTCTGTTCAATGTCTGTTCCTGTGCAGTCATTACCTCTGATTCTCTAAAGGCTTGGTTGTGTGGGGTTTTTTGTAGACCCCCATTGTTTTTCCCAGGGCTTGGCTTAAATTACAGCTAAGTTTTTAATCTCCATAAAGTCTGTGCTCTGTATAATTCAGACATGGAGAAAATTGCTTTGACAGATATTATGCTATCTATATGCTCAGCTTGAAGTTTCAGCTGAGAAATCACTGTCTAAGAAATGTTTGCTGTCTGAGTTTTGGACGCATTATGTACAAACATAAAGTATGTTCCCAGCTGTAGTACTTTTTTTTTTTTTTTTTGTCCTTTTGCTCCATGGAATTTTGTGGAGGTAGGACTTAACTATAAAATGTTGGTGTCAGTCCAACATGTACATCTGGCTTGCTTAGTAAATGTGCTTCTACTGCAATAAAATAGGCAATAGGGAAAGGGAGTGGAACCAAAAAGCAAGAAAGAAACAATAGGTTGGTAGCAAGAGAACTTGAAGGAAAATTAAGAGGTCAGCACAAAAGAACTTTCCTGATCTAGTGGTATCTAGCCTTAAGTGTATAAAGAACGGCAAGCTTGCACTGAGAACACTATCTTGCCTTAAGCATGTTATAGACTTTATTAGGTATTTTTCCATTTTTTTTTCCCCTTCATTGTTTATCTAAAATTAAATGACAGTGTTTGAGGAGACAACAGCGAAGTGACATTCTGTTTTCTTAAAAGAGCTGATGTGTTGCAAAGGTTATCATTTTTGCATTGTTCCTATTTTGTAACTGACACAGAATAGGAACATGCAATTAATCTGAAGGGCAATTCCTTCTTAAAAACTTACTGATCTGATTGTGGTAGCATAGGGTACTTACAAGTTGTTGGGAAATCTGAAGTAAAGTTTATGTACACAAAACAGGCTCTAAACAGTTACTGTTTGGAAACAAGGTCTTGGCATTACAATGAATACTACTAACAAACATCAGCTCAATATTCAGTGCTGGCCAACAAAGCAAGAAGACTTTAGAGATGATTTGAGGGGAGAAGAGAATAACATGAAAGCAGATTTTTTAATCCAAGGTGCCCGTATTCTGGAGCCTACTGCAATTCTGGTTCTGTCATCTTTAAAAAAAGGTGCAGCAAAATTGGCAAAAGAACAATAAGGATGGCGAGATATGAAACAGCTTCTATGTAAGGGACAAAGAAATATATTTTGGTAATCTGTTTAGATTGGGAAAGAGATGGACATGGGACAATGTGATGGAGTGGCATGGAGAAGGTGAATAAGGAATGACTGTTTCTTTCAACATAAGAACTATGGGGTATCATATAAAACAAGTAAGTGGAAGCTCCAAACCCAACAGAAAGAGGTACTTCTTACAAGAAGCAGTTATGCTGCAGAACTCCTTGTCACAGGACGTCATGGATGCTAGGAACTTATGTGAGTTCAGAAAGCAACAGATTATTTCAACAGAAGCTGGTAAAAAGAAGTATATCAGCAGCGACACAGAGCTGCAAATCATTGGAAGATGGGGAAGTAGTCCACCAAGTGATGTATGTTTACTTAACTTTTTTTTATACTCTTGTCATCTCTTGTCATCAGCTACTATTGGAAACAGGCTGCTTTGCTAGATGAACCTCTGCTCTGGTATAGGGAGTCCTATTTTAGTATCAATTGATGTTTTTTTAAAGAAACGGATCTGCAAAGCCAGTAGTGGTCATTGTGCTTTCACCTCAAGCTCTTGTTTTAGGAGCTGACTTTGAAAAAGTGGCATGATTTTTAGAATTATTGAATATCTCAACCTGAACTTCCAGTTGTTTAAGGTGATACATGTTTTGCAGCACTGCAAATGCACCCCTGAGAATCAAAGGGTTTATTTCTCATGGGCAAACAAATATTTCTGGCTTTTACATTTGGCCGTCATTCATATGAGATACTTCAATTCCTGTTTTTTGTAAAAAACAAAAGGTCAGGATGATATCCTATGCAGGGAACCCAACAGATAACTTTTCCTGTAACAGTGATTACCCTTTGTATTTGTTCTTTCCCAAAAGGAAGAAGGTTTAGTCAGCCATTTGGTGACACACTGTGTTGACAGAAAACTGAAAATTTACTGGAAACAAACCCCTTCAGTTTTACTTATGCATATGATTGCTTTGGTACAAAACAAGGTAAGCAACATAACTGCCTTATTCTACAATATTACTTAAAAGTGTGTCAAATGTGCTTTCGCTGAATTTTAGAGAAGTTTTTTAAAGGAGTATAATTTTGAGGACTATGGTCTGAATGCATATCGGAGTTGAGAGCCCAAAGCTTTGTACAAAGATTTGCACTAGCAAATCATCTTGTGCAAGAAATGTGTCTTGCAGTGTTTCATGGAAAGTTCTGTTTCAAACATGGATTTAATGCCACAGAAATGAACTGTGTTGTAGGTACATTGAACTCCAATGTACCTTGGAGTCCTTCGGTTGCAATTTACCTGTTACATTTTCAAAGACACAAAAAGTATTCGTACTGCATATGTTTCTTCTCAGAGGAAGTGATTTACCAGCAAAAACAGGTTTTCAGCACTTTTCACATTGTTTTTTGGCAACAATCTAGAAGCATTATAGGTTTGTTCTTTTTCCAGAGGTATTTATTAATACTTTTTAATTATGTAATATTCCTGAGCATTTCTACTTTAAAATACTTATATTCTCTCTTCAATCAGATATGTAATAAATAACCATAAAAGCAAAGCACTTAAAATGCATTTCTCTACAGTGGAAGTCAGACTCTCCGTCTTTCTCCAAGATTGAAACACCACCATTTTGTCATGTGTCTGGCTTACTTGTATGTATCTGCTAATGTGAACGCAGATCAGCAATCCGTTGTTTAAGCTCTGCTCTTCTTGTAAATTTCACAGTCTTAACCAAAATCATTCTCTGTTAAGATAAAAAGAAAGAGCAAAACATTCAGGACATAAATTTATTGCATAGGAATATTATGTGCATAATTTTAAAGTGATTACACCAAGCACATGAGAAGAAACACAAATGATCATAGATATTCCAAATAGTCTCAACTAAAGTCTGGCAAGCAATTAGTAGGAAATTATGTATTTAACAATTTTTAGTCTGCCTTATGGATTGTGGAATGTCTCATAGTCTGTTGTATATCAAAAATTTCTGACAGATGGTTAAAGGTCTGTAGACTGGAGCTTTTGACTTACAAGCACAGCACTGCAAACTCAACTCTCATGGGATTGACCAGCCTAACCGTTTATGTGGTTATATATTGTTTATGTTTCTTGACCAAACAAGCAAATAGGACCGATAGTCCTCATGGTTATGTTTCTGGTAACTCATTTAGCAATCAGTTTCCATCAATATTTCCATTAAATGCAAGCCAAATTTACTATTACAGTTTGCTCGTAAAATTGGCATAAATGTCAACCCAATTCATGTTAAAATAAATGTTGAAGTGACTTGGAAGGTGGACACCTTTCAAGGGAAGCCTTCCCAAGGAAAAAGTGTTTAAATACAGAAGACAATCACAATCCCATGTTTTTAATAACATTGAACTGAAATGTAAACACAATGGGAAAATATTATCTGTGTTTCTTAATAGGAGTAGATGGATTGGTTTGGTAGGGATTTGTGACTTTTATTCAGATGGTATTAAAAATTAATGCAATACGAATTTGTTGCATTTTGTCTTTCATCAAACTGCACTTTAGAAGTATAAAAGGCAAAATACAGCTTCCTTGTACCCATATTTGTGTTGTGGGGTTTTTTTTTCCTTTTTTCTTCTTCCTTTTGTCTCAATGATCTGCTCCCCTTCATGTTTTCCGTCTATGTATATCTGATTCCTCAGTTACCCCATTCTCATTTGCTCTTTATATTTATTTTCAACTATTCTTTTGAAAACCCCATTTATGAATCCTCCTTTCAACCTTCAGTGCAGCCTATGCTCCCTTCGTTAACAGGAATTTTGAAATTATTTTGCTGATTCACTGTCAGTGTCTGGTTACAGAGGAGAAAATCTAAAAGACACTAAAAATTTATCAGTTTTTATTGTTGGGTTTCAAAGGCTTCTCATCTTTATATGACCCAGAATCTTGAAATTCTGACATGTTTCTCCACTAAAATTTTTGGTAACAGCCAAAGTGAGGGAGGAAAACAAAAGGAAGGATTTAGGCAGAACTCAGTAATGGGTCATTAAGGGAAGCTTTAGGGAAGTTGGTGAAAACCTTGAAGCCCCCCGAGCAGATACTTCAGCCTTGAGGCCACATCTCCTGTCAGCACCACTGCTGGGGGAGAGGGTCATCGTCACTGATTTAAAAGACTTTCTGTGTAAGGTAGGTAAGGGCTGAACCCAGATTTCCGAACACCTGAGTGAATGTGTTTGCCACATAACACAGGTTTTTGTTGTTTGCTTTTAATGTTATTAATTTCAGCAATAATAAATGAATTATCTGAAAACTTTCTTCACACTTTTTCATAGCCCTGCAAAAAGCAAATGAGTTGTATATAGGTTTGTTTTGGCGTGCATAAAGAAAAAGGCGCAATCTTTCAATGGGCAAGGCAAGACGGTACACTGAAACTGTTCCCTACTAAAACCTGGTTACAAATTATCTCTACATTCCCCCAGTATGCATTTTAAACTCTTGTCTTCTCCCTTAAACTGTTGCTATATTTTGTTAACTGCTGTTAACTTTGGTTGAAGCATAGTATGTCAAAGTAGGAACAGGCTTTTACCAAGAGCAAACCGCCCCCCAGCCGAGGCAGCCTTTGTATTATTTCAGGAATTCAACTTTTTTTTGCCACCCGATGTGTTAGACTCCCAGAGAGGTAATTAAAAATCCATGTGTTTAGTAAGATAATTTAAAACACAGCTTACTATATGGAAAAGGTATTACCACAGAGTACCTGGGCTTATGCCAGAAAGGCTTAAATAAGGAAAGAAATATGTATGTTTGCTCTCTTATCTCAGTAGGCCAACAGTGAGATTTTCTAAATCACAAGAATCTGGATGGGAATTCAGAGACTAGGACATAATTTTAACTAGTACCTGGATATACTTACCACTGTCCCCACTAGTACTTATTTTTGTTCAGAAGGACAAAAGTTGCCTTCCTTCTCGCTTATTTTGAAATCATCAGACCATAGTGACTGCATCAATGACCTCTTTCAAGTCTATCTTTTGCTATTTTTAAGCTTTGGGTTATACACTTGGCCAAGGTTTTGTCTGCTTAAGCCCAAAGCAGTATGACAAAAGAAATCATACCAGGTGGAGATGTAATGCTTTAGTGTGCCATTTGGGTTTCATACAGAGATTTCAAGTACTCAGGTAATCTCGAAGTCCAATCTTTTGCATATTTACAGCGTTTAGGGATTGTTTTATTCAAATGTATCCATCACTTCAAAATATGATAGCTGTTAGGTGATAATTCCATTCTATAAGAGATCTAGTGTTTTTACAGTTGACCGGTGTTTGTGATTTGCCCACGACGGACAAGTATGTGTTGTCTAAAATACACACGCACATGCATACATACATATATAATGCAATATATTTAGCTTCAGACTACTTAAAGTATGTAGAAATATTTCTACTTCATGCCCCCATATAGTAGTACTAGCAAACATCTACCCAGGTATCACTGAAATGAGCTCTTTGCAGGCTTACGGCTGGGAACGTTGGTCAGGAGTCTGTGTTTCTTCATTCCGTATGCAAGTATATAAAAAGTAAATACTTTCTGTTCCTTGACTCCTGTCTTCCCAGTGGATAAGCAGTGCTTTGTGTTAATGAAAAACAAAAGCGTTTGAATAATAACACATTTGAAGAGTTTAGTTCTATTATTTAACGATGACAGAAAACATATCCATCTGGCAAAATCACCTTTACAGGTATTTTTTCTGGAAGCACTGCATTAAGTGAAAATAATTTCTCAAAGGAGAGGAAGGGCTTAACGCTAAGTAATTTATGGAATACAGGGATTTTCACAAGTTAAATTGCATGAACA
>NW_008825114.1:8980200-8981436 GCF_000699105.1 Pygoscelis adeliae
GAGGAATAATTCAGCATTATTTTTTTTATACAGGATTATATGATGAAGGATAACTGAAAGAATGTTTTGATATTAAAAAAACAAATTTCAGAAGGTCAGATACATACTAAAAAGAGTGCATGCAGTAAAACCAGTACACCTACTACTTATTTGCTACAGTTTCACTGTACATGAACACAATTTGCCCATCCAAATAGACAACTGAATTAATAACTGGGCATGTGCCTTTCATGGACAAACATAATATTACATGTGTAAAATGGATGTCCAGTGCCATGCTGATTTTTTTTTTTAAACTGGGCATTTTTTTTTCAGCTGGAATGTTTGAATTTCACATTAAACAAAGATAAACTACCTTCATTTTGATTTCAGCAAAGTCATTGGCAAACGTAAATATTCAGTTTGCACGTGCATTTGTCGAAATGAGGCAAAGATTTACAATCACACGTGTTAGAAGGATTGTGCTCCCAGGCGTTCAAAAAAAATCGAGCTAAAGGAGGAATAGAAACACGGAGACATGATCAAAGTGAAGATGAAACTGCCTTACTCATACACCTAAGGGCTTCCTTCACTGTGGTTTGGTGAGAAGGGCAAGTTAGGAACTGTCCCAAACCCCTTTGTGTCTATACAGACAGACAAATGTCTGTCTTGAGTCAAGTATTACTCTAAACCTCAGTCCTGAAAGCTGTGGCCTGAAGCTCAAGCTGTGCAGTGGAGCTGCAGTCACAGTCGCCGCTCGAGTTAGTGCAGCTGCTCATTCCATCGCGGTCCCTGCGTACGGCAACTGCTATTTTGCGGTGCGGTGGTTTGCAGTTGTACCACCCTGAATGCTGCAGTCCTAGAGAGAGAGTGCGAGCGAAGGATCCCAGTATATAATCTCCAACATTTCAGACCAATTGAAGTTGATTTGCAGTTTACTATTTAGTCACTAGATGTCTCCATATGCTGTAAGCAAACACAGGCTATGCTTACTGGTAAACAAAGAAGAAATCGCTAGAACTAAAGTTACGTGGGGCAGCGTTTATAGGAATATAAATGAGTAACCACTTCGTTTCCGGCTGTCTGGAATTTTCCCAAGGAAATAATTATGTTGGAAAACGCTGGCTGTATTTCCCGAACCATTTCACTGAAAGCATCTCGAATCTGACCAGGGCACGCTTTTTTTTTTGCCCCCCCCCCCCTTTTTTTTTTTTTTTTTTTTTTAGAGTTTGCCCACACTCGGCGGCACTCGAACCG
>NW_008825114.1:8981503-8982288 GCF_000699105.1 Pygoscelis adeliae
TCTCCCACGTCTCTTTTTTTTTTCCCCCCCCCCCCCCTTTTTTTTTTTTTTTTTTGTAATGAGTTTGGCCCAACCTCGGTGCACTGGAAACGGTGGGAGGTCCCAAACTTAAGAGAAGCCAGTTGTCAGATCTACATCAAAGCCGACAGCCTGGGAGGCTGAGGTGCCCTGGAGCTCTGGGTCCCCAGCAAAGGTAAGTCCTGGAGCTTCACAGTCCCTCTGCGTTTCTAAACCAGATGGATGTTCTTTGCTGTAGAACAGCTGCAGGCACTGGTTCCTTGAAATTCAGAACATTTTTGGGTTTAGTTTGATTTTACTCCAAATCAGACTTTTTGAAAAAAAAAAAAGAAATTCCCAGAAAGCGGTATCAGATTTTCCAGCCAGCTCTTTTCCCAGGTCAGAGACTGCCCGGGCTACGACTCTTGTAAGTAATTTTATTCTCTTTCAGCCCAGTAAGCATGCATGTAATGACAACCGCCTCGCACCTTTCTCCTTTTTACTAGCGTTGCCTCTGGTTTACGCCGCCTGTCTCTCCCCGCTGTCGCTAAGGAGGCAGCACCTTGCGTCCCCCCTCGCTGTCTCCCCGCTTCTTTACCTGCTCTCGTACAACGGGGACCTTATAAAAGGTCCTCCCCTGGCACCTGTGCGCTTATATTGTGGATTTTGGTTTTTTTAGTCGGACATAGGCATCTGACGCCGTGTTTGGTATTCCGGCTGTAATTCAGTTTTTTTCCAAATCTCTCTCTCTCTCTCTCTCTCTCTCTCTCTCTCTCTCTCTCTCTCTC
>NW_008825114.1:8983294-9009413 GCF_000699105.1 Pygoscelis adeliae
TGCCGCGGCGGGGGGTGCGTCGGCAGGGTTTCATTGCTTTTGTGAGCGCTCCCGGCATCACGCTGGGGAGCAAGGCTAGGCTCAGACCATTTCCCCGGCAGCAACTCCGCTAGGACCTGTCCTGATAGGCATCCTCGAGTGCCTGGGTTATTATGGGTTGCCTTTCCTGTGCCTGATAACCAGCAGCCTGCTTTACTTGCCTGGAGGCATGGAAAAAACAGAGCCGGAGTTGTGTATCTCAACGCTTCTAATAAAAGAGGGTGTGTGGTGATGAATGCACTATATTTGTGCTACATCACAGCTTAGATGAGGGATGTATGCTGAAGATACTGTCCTTGTTTATATTTTAAATGTGAATTAGTGGCACGGATTCTTTACAAGGGAAGAGATTTTATATTCCTGAGCAGTTTATAAAAGCGAAATAGTGCCTGGGGCTTGACAAAGACAATGCAATAAGGAAGACGGAGTAGTACTTCAAATTTTTGGGTGGCATCAGTCAAGTTTTGATGAATCACAGAAAAAGGTGTGTAACAGCTTATCAACGTTACTGATGTGAAGTGGCCCATGGGTAGCAGTAGGGAGGAGGGGAGGTTCATCTTTGTTCTTAGGAGTCTGTAGCTCTCGGAGGTGCTTTGTCTACATGGATCCTGCGCACTGCCTGCATGAATGTGAAATCTTCTGCCGGGTCAAGTTTGTTGGGCCTGCTCCTCTTGCTCTCTCCCTACTAAGGCAGCATCCAGCAGGGTGTGTGCCAGGGGCTTGAGCTAGGCTAAGCGTCCAGAAGAATAACAGTTTTATGCAAAGCACAAGTAATGCCCCCAGCTACAAGGGGATTCAGGAAGAAAAAGAAGAAAAGGGGGGGGAGACAAGAGGACTGCTGTGAGGTCCTTGCTAAAGTGAGATTGCAGAAGTGTCTTCTGAAATTTAGCATCTGATCTGAACAGTGGCTGTGGCGTGTGCTGTCTTGAGATGTGGATAGATATTTTTTCAGTGGTGGACTGTAGGGATTTTCAATTATGAATATTAATACTTTAGCCCCACAATATTTTGTGGGGAAGGTGGTGGTGAGGGTTGGCTGGATGCTTTTAACCTGTTCATCAGACTTCTTGCTAATTGGTGGAGACACTAAGCAGTAGAGGATGGTGACCCCTGTGTGGAAAAACTGTTGTTTTCAGAAGGACCTGTAAAATCCACTAAAGGTTTCCCAGCTGTAACTGGTCCCATGACTGGAAGAGTTACCATTTGGTGGCACGGTTCACATTTCTTCCACGTTGACAAACGAGGGGATGGGGCAGGGGAATAAAAAGGTTGTTTTTCCTCTAAGGCATGAATATAACAATAGGTACAGCACAAGGAAATCTACTAATCCTAGAAGCTTGAAGAACAAACTGTGGGACTTCCTTAGTTATTTTACAGCTTGATTTATTTTTTTCAATTTTTTTAAAAATCTCAGTTGATACGTATTTGAATAGCTTGTACTTGAAAGGAGGCTAGGAGGTTTTATTTCCTTGAGTAATGATAGGGTACAGCGGGACAGGTGCTTTTCAGTCTGATTTAAATACTTGAAAACAACATTCTTATCACCAAAGCTGCAAGTAGATGCCTACATACCTTGGACAATCCCGACTAGAAATGTTCTTTAATTACAGGTATTTTATTAATTTGCTTTTAATACCAAGTACAGTCATTAACTTCCTTTATCATGTGTCCAGCACACTGCAGAAAAATCTTCAATAAACAGTTTTAGCATTCTGTTTTTGTGCATATTGAAGTAAGTCGATTCAGCTTCTTGGTGTGGAAGTCTCGTTTGCAGAAAATGAGTGATGTTCTGGAGGTCGTTATTTTTCCTCCACGTGAGGAAGGAAAGACGGGTATTAGAAATGTCAAGGATGTTATTCAGTGACTCAGTTACGTTCATCTTGCCTGCTGAGTATGAGGTAGCCCTTTGCTTCTTTACCCCTGCGAAGGCACTGACCACCCTCTATGCTGGGATCAGAGCTCCACCTCCTCTTTGTTCTGCCTTGCACTGGAGATGGGGGGGAGCTGGGGAGGAGGGGGAACCTGTTCCGTAGTGTTTGCTGGGGGCTGACGCTACGGCCTCCACAGCTATAGAGGTACACCCCTGCTACCCCTGCCCCACAGCTAAAGGAGCCCCTCAGCTGATGGGCTGCATCATGCATCTCTGCAAGGAAGCTTGTCCCACACTGCTTGTGGCAACTCTGTTCTTCACCTTCTGCGTGCTTGCACCAATGATTTTAAAAATGCTGACAAAAATTAGTGGGAAAATTATCATCTAGTAAATCTCACTTTCTGTTTATTAAGAAATTATATGATAGGAGCATAGTCTGAAGTATGCTGGTAAAGTTCATCCTTTGCATTAGCAAGGCAGTTCTATAAAAGCACCTAAACTATACATCAAAACGTGATTAAAATCTGTATTGTAAATTACAGTTTCTTGTCTGGAATCAAATCATGATTAGACTTGATCCATTCTCAGCTTATTTTTACTGAAAAGGATTTCACTACTGATTTAATGGAGATGTTTTTGGCAAGACAAATGGGAATGAATTGTTTGTAGATATGGGTGTAGAAATCCACAGAAGTATTTTCTTGGAATAGTAATACTGAGAAAGGAAATGGAGAGGGACTAGAAAACTATATACCTTGAAGAAAGATGTGAGGGGAAAAAAGTGATGTATTTGCCAATATGGAAAGGAAATACTGAAGACATTAAAGAATGCATACGTTAGAACTTGTAACTGTTTTTATTCCTTTGTTGTGAAGTATGTTAAGGAAAGGGAATGTACTAGTAGCTCTTCTATCTTTTTGGTGCATGGGATTAAGAAGGGTGGGGGCGGGGAAGAATAGCGCAATCATGCAAAATGACTAGCTATACCTGGAAGGATATTGCAGGGCTTGGCTGTTGGGTGCAAAGTTCTTGGAGTTTCCTAGAAAGGAATTTACCACAGTAATCCAAAATATGAATGCAGCCACCAGCTCAGCAGAGTGCGTACTTAATGGTGGATTAGAAGGCTTTGTTTTGTTTTTTGAAGACTTGCTTCTGTTTTGAGATATCCCAAATACGCTGTTTGTGATTTCTATAAAAGGGAAATGATGGAAAATGTTTCTTCTTTTCTAAAATTGTACAAGAGTTTTATGTCGTGTAAGTTAAATCACTGTATGTTATTCACCAGGCTCTTGACTTGTGTAGTTATGTGGCTCCTGTGATATCTTAGAGCCATAGAGGATGTTGGTATTCAGACCTACAGTCAAGTTATCCTCTGTTAGCTTAGCTGTAGAAACTCTTTTCACAAGACACTTACTTTTAAGGCTTTGTGCTCTCACAGATTTAGCCGGTATGTGCCCTGCCCTTCTTCTGGAGGCCACCGTTCCTACAGCAAAAAGAAAACTGTTCTTGTGTTTCAGCTACTGTATGTCCATCTGGCACATTAATTTAAGGCATCAGGTAAAGGTGTATTTTGTGCTGATAATGTCAACAGACAATTGCAGTGGCTGAGCTGAGGGGGGATTTGGCCTTTTTAGGAGGAGGTGATTTTTGGAAAAGCGGGGATGGAGGAAGACAGTTAAATGAGATCTTAAAGCATAGTGGAAGAATGGCCACATTATATCAGACAAAGTGTCTATCCAGACAATTACCCGATGTCTGACAGTGATGAGTAATAGATGTCTGTTAAAGATACTACATAATGATACTACTGCTTCCAGCCTCCAACAGCTTACTGTTCAAGGACTTCCTAAGCTCTAGGCAGTATTATTTATGTAACAATCCTCAACTGAGTTCTCTTCTGCAACCTTATTGCTCTTTGAACGTACATAAATTCTTGAAGTCCATAGCATCCAATACTGAGTCAGGTTCAGAAACCTCTTTATGTCCGCTTTTTTTTTTCTTTCTTGGAAGAGACGTGAACAATCATTTGCACTCTCAGCGCTACCTTTGACTGTATGGACCTGTGACATACATCCTCTCTCTTAGTCATCCTTCTCCATGATGAAGAATCCTTTGGGGGTTCACACAGCTTAGAGGTGCTGATTTCACAGCTGTTTGTTCAGTGGATGTGACTTGGAGCTCTTAGCTTAATTTTTTTTTTAATGCAAACTCATTTAACTTGGCTCATACAAATGCAAGACAACTCTAAAAGAATGTGGGTGTGCAGCTACAGCAATTCAGCTTCTCAAGCAGCATTGTTTTCTTTGTGGCTGATGCACAATTAAAAACTGAAGAGAAAATCCTTCAAGTAAGGAGAATAAGGGGTGGCACATCATTTACTGAAAGTTAAGTTGGACTGCAAAAATATTGTAAGAAGTTGAGAGCTTGACCTGAGAAGAAAACCAGGATAAGTACAAAGAACCAGGATGAAGAAGAAAGAAATGCATACACTGATATGGAAGAGAGCATGTTATGCTACTAATTCACGTCTTAAATATAATTTAAACATGACAACCCACTGATTACTAAGTGATTCTATCAACACACTGAGGAGTTTCTTGGAGTATTTATGCTTATGTCTCTTGACCAAAGTTAAATATGGGATATGACTCTTTTCCTCACTGCCTGTTATATTCCGTACTGTCATATATGCTTATAATCTATTTGAGAGCTTTTCTAATTTAATAAGAAGAAAACAGGTATCTCGTCTCACCTTCCTACTCTTGAATGGATTGCAGGCCACAGCTCTGTTTCATCAGTGATTCAGGGTAGTGCCAGAACTGGACTTCACTTCTCTGAAGTGTATTACCTTTACATAGAAAATTTTTCTGCACTGAAGTCCTAAACTGTAGCTGTTTTGGATGGGATTTGTGTTCTTCTAGAGACTGCAGATATCTGTAGATACCACTACTTCTTATCGTCAATATGAGAAGTAGTTTAACTTTTTTTTTCCTGTTTTTAGGCTTTTTCCCTACCATCATCTTCACGTTTTCTAAGGTGAATGCTGCAAATACCTTGCTTTCACGTGGAAGCTGTTGACTTAAACAGAGCTATTTATTTGCTCAAAAGTAGGCTTGTACTCAGATGCATCGCTGAACTGAGGGAGACCAAAGTGTTCTGTAAACTAACCCTCACAATGTCCCTGTGAGGCTAGTGACCGCTTTTTTTCTCATGTTACAGGCTTGGGGCCCAAATAAGCTGTGACTCACGCAGCAAGCTAATGGCAGATGCGTGATTAAAATGCAAGTTTCCACTCTTGATCTCTTATGCAAGTTATTAAATCTTTAATTTTTGAAAATGAGAGAAACAGTAAAAAATATTTCATTCATGTTGCCTATTTCAGCACATGTGCTGTATCTTCTGGTGTGCTCTCTTGGATCCTCTGTATTTTAAGTCATTGGTTGATTCACTTGTATACAAAGAAACAAATGGTTTCTGAATAATTTCCTCCAGCAGAATGTGCTATTGTTTTAACAATGAATGAAAAACAGAATAGAGTTCCCCAATTTGTAAGTGATTTATAAAGAATAACTGTGTCAAAAAGAAGCAAGGCGAAAAAAAAATTGAAGTCACTGGAAGTGTCAAGCATCATTTTAGATACACAGACAATAGTTCGATGCTGTGGCTTCTGTCTTATGTTTCTTTGTTCCAGTGGGCAAGACCTGAAGGTGGTACAAACGTGTTAGAGCAGACTGAAAATAGCAGTGTCTTGAGGTCAGTTAAGAACACTTGAATGCTTGCAGGATAATGTTTGGTGTCCAGGAATTGGCGAAGACCAACACGCCCCTGCAGCTTCTGCAGTAAGACACATCTCTGTAGAAGAACCACAAAAAACCCTGAATTTTGTACATGAATTTTCTGAAGAGTTAGATATTTCATCTGCTGCATCACATCCTTTCCTGACAATTATGTAGGTGAAACCAAGTGACTGCTGCAGAGCTCTTTCACACAGACTGTGGGTGAAGGACAAAAGCCCAATTCTCACTGGAAAGGGGAACCATTTTTCTTGTACAAAACCCCACTTTGCCTCTGATCTTTCAGCCTCATCCTTAATGGAGAGCTACCAAACGCCTTCAGAAGAGGCTAGAAACTAAATTCATGGCTCTTCTGATGCTGTAAGCCATGAACCTGAGAGTTGTTTTTCCTTGACGTGCTGTAATTTCATACTTGCTCCCACAGACAAACTGACATTCCACAGGCTACAAATTACCTGTCTCCTTCCCTTGGGAAGCAATCTTCTCGCCATCCTCTCCCCCCCCCCATCCCAGCATCCTTTCTAATCCATAGATAATAACCAAATTGTGTTGCACGTCACCTAAACATATGTAATTAAACTTTCCCTGCTCGTATATAGGTTTGAAATTTGCTTCTGACCCACAGAGAGACTTGTGTGCTCAAAAGATTTCATTAGACCAGCTGATGAACATTGCTTCTATCTACAGACCTCATCTTATACTGTAAATATTATGCATGCTTGCACTTCTGTCTCTTGATCTGTGGTACTTTAGGAAGACTTCTTTTAGGAAATGTGGTCCTCAGCTCAAGTAGTTTCCAGTGGCTGCATATCATGCAATTTTGTGCATTTTCTGTGTGCCAAAAAATTCAGTAAAAATTAATAGTTGCTACACAGGAAATTCAGAAAATCTGTTGCGATATAACTTATTTTGGACAAAGTTTTATAATTCTTACCATGTTTATATCTCTGTTTCTCACTGACTGTTGCTGTTTGTCTCTGATTTTCTTCTGAAACTGCTGGTCACGGGAGAAGACTCAGTGGTGGCATGCAGCAAACAGCGTATGTGATAGAAGGGGTCTAGAGTTTTTACACTTTTTTAAGTCAACTGGGATTTTTCAGGCTGTTATAAACATTGTTGTGATTTCCAACAGTTACTTAACTGTGTTAATGTGTTTTACTGTGCACATATATTCTCTCCAGCTTTTGCACACGTGGGTGGAAAAGTAGGTTCCTACAAACATGCTGTTTATTATCGTAGTGAATAGGTATAATTTCCAAAACAAGGCAGAGGAAGAAAATGTGGAACCAGGTAGGAAAGCATGTGTCTACTGGGAACCATTCATTTCCGTAATGGTGAGGTTAACATTTGTTGAACTGGGGACTTCTAAGGCACTTGAAACATTGTCCTGAAATTCGTATCTCTGTTGTAGTTGACCAGCTTGGAGGCTTGTAAAGATGTGCATGTCATACTTCAGGATTTTGCTTTACACCACTTTCTGTTCAGTAATTGTAGCTATGTGGGAGCTTTTCAATACTGACTTCTTGTCCCTTTCCCTTCTCTTGGGTTTCTCACTGCCCTTTGATCTCATACCAGACAAGTGTCAGTGCCAAGAAAGCAGCAGTAACCAATGTGGCACTGTATTGCATGGGGAAATATTTTTCTTGATGCGTGTGGCTTTCCCCAACCCTTCCTCAGTCTTTTCCTTAATGGCAATTATATACTCTGAGATTAAACGATGTGGTAATAGGACAGCACTACAGCTGGTGGTGTTTGATAACCCAGAGCAACAGAAGTGGGGTTTCTTCTAGTTTCTCTTTTATTTTTAAGACCTGTGAACTATGCATTCTTAAAATATACTTTAAGGGAAGTATTAATTTCTTTGCATGGTATGGAAGTAAGTGTACTTTGTTTACAAAGTTTTGAGAAGGTGCAAGGGTGCGGGAGTTTTCTAGCGTTTGACATGTTCTGTTACACTAAGCATTTGACAGCAGAAAAGTATGAAATATCTTGGTATATTTCTCACATTTTGGGTGCTGTCAGGTGATATTTTGAATTACCTTGTGAAAGAATCAGATTCCTTTCCAGGAAACCAGCCCCGAACCACGTAACAGATAAGCATGCTGCTTGCTTCTGAGCACGCGCTCGTGTCTCGGGAGGTTCAGATGTTATCCCTTGGTTGTACGGTGCATGTGTCTCTAGTTTCTGCCAGTGTGGAACAATGTGGGCTTGTATGAGTGTGTAGTAGTGGCACAAGTTAAAAGTGGAGAAGGAATATGTGAGACTGGAGGTGTTGCAGCTTGTTCAGTGGCTCATTGCTGTCTGCCTGCTGGGGTTTGCTATACACACAGCTCAGATGCTCTGTTGGCAGAGCCAGACTTGCAGGTAATCAGTGTTTTTACTTAGATGCTGTGCAAAATAAACTTTCCTTTTTTTTAAGGTGGTTTAAGCTGAGTGGGCTGATCTCATGAGTATGAGAAGTGCTTGCTTGCTTATGTTGTGAGAAGGAGTGCTCAAGCAGAAATCTGGATTGTGTGGAGTAGCACTACTCTTGCAAAAGTGACATGCAAATAGTGTAGTAGCCTTCCAGCAGGTGTGTGGTAACGAGTACATAGTGGGCTGAAGCGTCTGAGGTGCTCTAGCCGAATCCATGCGTTGGAAGCTTCCCTGGTACTGGTGAGCTGGAAGCACATCCTTACGTGTGGCCTTGACTAAAAGCTGTGGTGGATAATGGATTTGAAAATACGGCATATTCAGCCTGTTGAAGGCTGAAGGGCAAGAAGTTGGAGAATACTGAGATAGCAGCCTGCCTGAATGGCATGGCAAATAACAGATTTGTATATACTGAATTCTATATAATGCTGTTAGGTAAGGTAATCGTGTTTTTTTTATTGTGCAAGAACTTGACTTTTACTGAAATCACTCTGAAGCAAGCTGCAAAGTAAAATACTGCATCACTCTCTACACTACAGTACAATTGTAAAAGTGGTGGTATTCTTGTCTAGGACTGCAGCATCAGGAGGAGATGCCCAGAACATGAGCTCCTTTAGGAGACTTCCTCCTTCTGTGGGTTTAGGAGATCCTGGTGACAGGAGCCAGTCCTCTCTGCTGTTTTTAGTTGCAGATGGTCTCCTGGGGCCTTTGATCTCAACATTTTTTTGCCCCCTTTTTTTTTTTAAAGGAATGCAGCATAGGCACAGGTCAAAGGGAAATGGTAAACCTTGGGCGGAAAAAGAAGGTGTTACATGGAAAAATTCAGGTGCATGGGAACTTGCAAGGAAATGTGGTATTAAAATAGTTCAAACAGATTTCCCCCCCTGCATTTTACTCAACCTGTATTTGTGCAACCAAATAACCTTACTCTCTAGGGCATAACTAGCCATATAGCCAATTACTACACTTGCATTTGTGTGGTGCTATCTCAAGACTTCCACAGAGTGGAAGTAAACAAGTCAGTAATTTGAATCAGATTATCAATGTGTCTTAATTTTAAAGAAAAGCCAGTAGCTGCTCTACAGGATAGAAAAGATCCTTCTTTCAGCTAGAGAATTTCAAATAACACAGGAAGAGGGAAGGAAGCGTTGAGATGGTGACTCTTGTCGTAGTGGAAAACTATATAGTAAATCTTTTGATTATGCTAAGTATCTCCTTATGGCTTTGTTTCATTATTTTTATTTTGTAATGGTAAGGCAGTGATTCTGCAGTCTCTTTTCCACCCGTCCTTGGGGTGACCTGTGTGTGCACTTGAGTGGTATAGTTGGAAAACTTTTACAGTTTGCAAAATGAGCCTTGCAAACAAGGCGGAATGCTTTGTAGAAAACAAAATATGCTTGAAATATGACACAAGTGTTTTCGATATCTGTTGTCATGGACAACTTTTTTCTTTAAAGGGCTAGCAGTACTTTAAGAGGCCTTAGTAGGCAAAATTGTGGTAAAATTACTTTGTAAAAGTAAGTTAAGTTTTGCATAACCGTTCTGGATTTAGTTGATATAGATGAGCAATTAACAAACTTGTTAACTCCTTGTATCATGTTATAATGAACACTCTGTAGTCATTTTGTCAGTGTGACAGATAAATGCCATATCTAAAAACTTTTTAACCAAGTTTTAAGGAGTTGGGGGTCCAAACCGTAAAAAAATCTCAATGCTGGATCAGGCTTCTTTAAATTTTTAATCAAAAAGATACTTCAGTATTTGTTTCGGCTAGACATAAATACTGCCTTTGAATTAGTTGAAAAGCTCCTTCTCTACTACTCAGCTTTTAACACCACTTCTAAAACATAGAAATGGTTGAAATGCTGAAAGATGACTAGTTGAGTGTAAAAGCACGTGTGGTGAAAGCAAGCTGTTCCACAGTGCTCATAATGCATTGGGCAGTTAAGTTTGAGAGCAGAGGATTAGGTTTGGGAAATAGTTTCTCAAAGAACAGAAAAGAGAATGGTAAAAATCAATTTGCTACAACGAACAGGTGCGGGAAACACTGCTGGAAGACTTGGCATAATTTTTGCACTCTGGGATGGCTGCTCCAGTTAATGTTTCAGTGCCTTTATGGTCATTGTGTGTACATCTGGAGATGCATTGTCTCCCATGAAAGGGTAATCCAGCCTGTTCAATAATAACAACTCTTTTGCCTTGAAACAGTGAAGTATCAGATTTTCCAGCATGTGAGACAAAAGGCTCCTTCGCTACTTCTCAGAATAAGATTACAATTGTCATGTTTCTCCTTCATCAGCGTGCCTGGCACTTCAGAGTATAGCTCAGACTTCCCTTTGTTAATGGAAGAGAAAGAGGATCTTTATGCGCTTCTGTTATTGGTAGTTTTTGTTTTCATAATTCATTTTGCTATGTAATACACATGACTTATGCCTAAATCCCCTTCAGGATTTAGTTTAGAAAGTTCGGTTTCAGTTAACTGAAACTTGAGCAGCCTTCTCAAAAAATCCCATCACTAACAAATGTTAAAAATAAAAAAAATCATGACAGCTTTGTGAATACTCCATACTATACAACACGGTTGACCAGAAAGCCTGAGAAAACAGTCAAATGCAGTTTTGTGTCTCTTAAAGCAAACCAGAAAAGCGTGGTAGGTCAGAACTGCTGGTGAGGATGGGCCAGGCAGTGATGGTTTTGGTAGGCTTTCCTCACTGGTTGCTTCAGAAAAAGATGGAAACAATACTAGTAACTGAAATAAAAGTAGCACTCACTTCTGGGTGATAGGTACCGAGATCTGGAGCAGTCATGTTGCTTCCAGGCTTTGTGTCCAAACCCAGGCATCTCAGCAACAAGAAAAACCATGAGCTTTGCTGAACGAGATGCAGATGACTTTCTTACAGGACCATTCCTGATGTACCTTTGCTAGCAACCGAATCCCACTGTGAGTAAATTAGGAGTTTGCAGGCTCTGTATGCCTCAGCTAATTAAAAGTGCTGACTAAGTTGTATCAGCACGAATATAAATAAAATTGTGTTTGGTATTTTATGTATTAAATTTAAATGCTTTTTATTGCTTCCAGTGTGGAAGGCAGGCTTGTCTCTTTCAGCTTCTTTTCCATAAAGGAAAACAATGAGGAGTTTGTTCTGCTTCTGTGTGCAGAAGAAATACATTTAGGCATTCTTTGCATAACTGTGGGGAAGAAGGGGTTGCTAGCTTTCTCATTGTTCAGCTTGTTTCTTAATCGCATAACACAAGTTAACTGTGAAAACACCCTGTGAAAAATACCTAGTGGAACTACAAAGAAATGGTCTGTGCTGTACTGTGTTCCCATACCAGATGCTTTTGAGTTTAATTTTGTTGAAGACATATATACTATTGTTTCAAGCTGTTACACCATGGCAAATGACGGGTAGCAACTGAGTGACTGGTACTTTGTAAATAGCCACAGTTTCAGTGGCTGTTCTTCTTAAGAAGGCATGTGGCTTAAAATTGCTTTTTTGTTTGTTTCTTTTTTTTCTTTTATGTATTGTAGTCTGTATTCTGAAAGCCTGTCTCTTATTTTTTCCCCTCTGTGTGTGTGTGCATGTTCCAGTGACTTTATAACATGCAAGACACTGATGCCAGGGGGAGCTCCCCTGCTTTCCTCCGGCCTCAGAACGGGAGCAGTCACAGGTCTTCGGGATACGTCCCGGGGAGAATTGCCCCTCTCCGTCCCCCGCCGCCTTCGCAGAGCCATGCTGCAGCCGAATTTACCTCTGCGAGACAAGAAGCCCGGACAAGACTCCCGTCCTTACCAGTGGATCAGCACCGCCGCCAGGCAGAAGCCAACAGGCATAAAAATACTCTCATTTGCTTTGCCATTTCTAGCCTTTCACTTTTTGTTGCACTGGGGATTTTTTTGGGAATAGCTTCAAAATATGCTCCAGATGGTAAGTTTTTTGCAAACAAAATCATCCTAGAAGTTACGGTCCCTGTGAACATAATTCAATAATTCAGCATCAGGATTACTGTTAAAAGTTATATGCGAAAATAGAATGCTTACTGCAATTTTAACATGGAGGGAAGCAGTGTTTGGGGGCTTTTTCTGTTATCAGTGTCATTTTTATATGTTTTTACTGTGAATGATTTGATTTACTTACATGAAGGAAAAAGGCATAGCAGTAAGTAAAGACTACTGGTGAGGGGGAAAGAAGCATGAATGTCGTATAAGTGTAATTATTTTTGTCAGCAGAAGAAGCTGTCTGATATGTTCACAAATTGTAGACAAAATGAAATCCTGTCTGTTTAAGCAGTAACTGAGGAAGATAGTAAGAGTGTTCAAGTAAAAACATTTAAAAATCCGCAAGAATTTATACCAACAGTATGCGTTTGCTTTGTTTATACACAAATTGGGCAGGGACCTTTTTGATCTATGAGCCTTGATTTTTTTGTCAGCTCATCTTAGAAAAATGGGCAGCTTTCATGGAATTTGGAAAACCTCCCAAATGTGTCAGTGGTTATAAAACATGAACGGGTGATGTGATTAACCGCTGATCACTAAGTATAGATCCCTCTGGTCAAATACAGCTAGGAGTTACGATGAGGTGCAGTTGCTAAAGGTTGGTAGTATAGTTTGGAGCACGGGTTGGGTTTTTTTGGTTGGTTTTTTCTTTTTGTTTTTTTTTTTTTTTTAAGGCAGAAGTCAGGTTTCTAAAAGTTAAACAGGTGTTGAATTGAAGCAGTTGGCTATTGCAATGCAACAGACTTAGACTTCTCTGTGGCTTTTCGCATAGTAACTCAAAAAATTCAGTTTCCGAAGTTAGTGCAACACAGGCTGAACAAATTTGATAATCAATTGATGATTTCAGATGACAGTACAAAATGAATGCACACATCTGACCGGAGCGGTCTTGGTGGTGGCTTGCCAAGATCTCTCTTCTTGGGTGAAGTTACTGAGTTTTCCTAATAATTATGGAGGAAAACAAAAAAAACCTGCGGGAGTAGTAAATGGAAGGTTATGGCTATGTTGTGATTCAGATCACTGGTAACAGGGGTACACATCTGCAGTAAGTACTTCAGTTACAGCCAAGCTCAAGAGAAGGCTGAAGGGTGACTTAGCCCATTGACTCTGAGAAGTACTTTGGCGGCGGGGGGGTGGGGCGGTGGCAGGGGGAACCTTTGTGCTTTGATACCAAGACTTTAACTTTTAATTAACTAAAAGTTGTAGATTTTGATGATGGTTTTGCTAGAAGTGGGGTTGTTATTGTGTGCTGTGGGATACATAAAATAATAGTCCCTTTATGCTTTAAAAGCTGATAATGTGAAGGAGATGGCTTGCCTTTTTAAAAAAGGTAAGTGGTTTTGGAATGGTTTTGGTTCATCCTCAGTAGCTCATTCCAGAGGCATAGAGTTGTGCAGATTTTTTGCACTGAATGCATGGTCAGCACGTGGTGGTTGGATCACCGTGGGTACTGAGGATGTTGCAGGAAGAGTTGCTGTGATTTAGTAGATGGGCTTTTTTTTGTCTACGGTAATGACTTAGGTTACTCCTTAGCCCTTACTTAAGGTTGTGACTGCTTTCCTTCAATATTGCACTGCTTCTTGCTAGAAGTCCAGGCCAGTTTTCAGCATTAATTGTTGCATTGTGTCTTTCTGAAGTTCCCCTGCATTATCCTTTAAAAAAAACAACATGCACCCATAGAATCCTTTGGAAACCCTGACACAAGAGAAACTCCTACAGGCACCAAGGAAAGTCTGGCTGAAATTTTAATCTTGCAGTATTGTTGCAGCAACTCCCCAAAAGCTTCCCAACAGGTTGAAATGTTAATACACCTAGCCCCAACCTAGCACATGTGGTACTGCAGCCAACGACACCCGTTCAGCTAGGTGTGTTCTTCTTAAAGGCTAATTGGAAATCCATATTGTCAGTACTTTTAATGGCTGTTTAAAAGGCAGTGGAGGGAATGTGAGACTTAGTAGTAATTGCGTGTAAATCCTAAACCTCCGGCATACCTTCCCCAGAGGGAAAATGATACTTGTCTGCATTTCTGTTCCTGCCTGTCAGCTGGTTTATTTTTTTCTCCCTGTTTTTATCTTCCTGTCATCATCTTTTTTCCTAAGGAGTCCTGAACATTGGAGATCAGGGAAAGCACTGGAAATGCAATTTCCTTCCCCATTTCCAGGGGCTTGTGCTGCAGGGTTAGGATGACAAGCTGGGGAGGTTTTCAGGGAAAAGTTCTGCTTGGCTTTTGCAGCTCTTGGCTGGAGCTTGCCCAGGGTAAACAGGATCCTCAGAAAATTTAGCTGCCAAACTGTGATAAACTTCTGCTGAGCATAATATAACACTGATAACTTTTTCCCAGAGGCCTTAAAAACTCCAGACATGGTGGCTAAGCAGGTAGAAAGGAACTATTTAACTACATCTTGAGAACTGTTTCCTGCCTTTTCTCCTGCCAAATTTCATATCCTTGCTCCAGCACATGGAATGTTCTAGAATTTTTTTTTGGCAGGCTGGTTTTTTGGTGGTTTTTTTTTTCCCCCCTCCACCATTTGCAAAAATATCACTTCCTCCCCTCCCAACCCTAGTAGAAGCAACTAAACCTTAAGGAGAGCTGACCCTTTTTTATAAAAATGGTCTGAAGCAGAGGCTTGACTTGAAAAATTTTCAGCATGAGTGGTTAAATTTGGCAAGGCCATAACTACCTAACATTTTCTGGTCTGTGCTTCTGTTTTCATTTAACCTTAACTGTGGAGGCAATGACTGTGGCCTGTAAAATCTAATCAGTAATTGTGGAGGTAACATGTGGTGAAGTACTAAATATTTGATGTTACCCTGCACCCCACTGCAATTGCTAAGGGAGAATTTCAAAATACTTTTGCTAAGCGCATCTGATCTGCTTGCCAAAGAGTTGATCCACCATGCTTCAGAAGCATGCTTGCATTACAGGAGTGCCTATTTCTGATGCTGATGGCTTCCTTGCTGGATTGTAACATACAATAGATTTAATTTTTTTTTTTTAGTTACTGTGCTATACCTCTTCTTTCTGACTCAACAGAAAAATTTACAGTTACTAGGTCTTCTCTTCTGTGAATCACGCTAAGCAGAAATCATCAGGTTGCTGACTCATGGTTTCCTCACATTGCCCTTTGCTAACAGCCAGGAAATACATGTTTCTTCACAGTGCTTGTGTGTGTGGTGTCTGGGGGAAGGGGTTTAGTGACTCTGTATGAGTCAGGCAATAGACTTGCATTTATGCGGTGAGTGCTCAACAGTCTTGCTGATAGCAATGCTTCTTGCTTTTTGGCTTTTCTCTCATGTATTGAATTTCATTTTCTAAATGCTGTCGTCTTAGGATCACCCCAAAAGATTTTCTTTTGTTTTTATTTTTATATTACTACTTTAATGCCTTTTGCCCTTACGCAGTTTTGCTAATTTTTTCCCACTGGTAGTCAAATCTTGGTTTATGTGGGTTTCCTGAGTTGGAAAGGGTTTGAAATGTGGAGAGTTAACACCAAAGGAAAAACATTTCTGTCAGCAAAACTAAGGCTGGCTTGTGTTAAACTTGTGGATAGGTTTCACTTTCTTTAGATTTTGCAAGAATGGGCTATTGCCTATAGCTTTTTGCCCCCAAAGTTGCATTGCAGATGTGTGGGTGTTTTTCTCCAGAAGATAAGGTGTGAAAAGGCTATTTTGACTGTTACTCTCAGTTGGGCTGCTAACCTGTTTATTTTGGCATCTTTATGGTTGTCTTTTGCTTAAGAAAAATATTTTTCAGTCTGACTTTTCTTTTGGTTAGAAAATCCAAGGAATATACTTCCCTTTCTGTTTTTGAAGTGTGTCTATGCTGCTGCATTACTCAGCTGCGTAATACACTAAAGATGTGTGTGTTGTAAATACTACACTGCTATAACTTCATCTGAAATCACACAACCCTGTCACTTCTTGCTGCTGCTTCTCCTTTTCTGGCATTGTAGTATGGTGTTATTGCCTGTGTAGTGCCAGACCTTCAGCAGGGTTTCAGTAAGGATTGCATGTGTGTCTGCTCTTGAGTGGTTTGTAGCCTGATATTTAAGCTGACTTTCTAAGGAGTACAAACCGTGAATTTAGACCTAAATGTCTTGTCTCCCAGGAAACTGCTCTAACCAGTAAGGTATTATACTAAGGATGTCTTGTCCCTCTTTATCCATTACCTGCAAACCTACACTGAAAGAAGTGATTTGGATGCTTAAAAGCAAGAAGGGGTCAGCGTTTCTCACACAGGGAGAGACCGTGAGGGAGATGAGATATTTAGATGCTTTACAACCACGTTAGTTGGCCTCGGTAGCTGGCCTAGGACATCCAGTGCGCAGTGTGACTGCTGTGGATCTGCATGCTTCCCACTTACCTCTCCTCATCTACTGCAGGTGATGTAGAAAATATCAAAAATATCAGATGGGGTTTGAAGGTATCTATTGTCAACAGTATTTGTGGGCAGCTCAGTCTATGGTCATCAGTAGTTTAATTCAGTATAAGAATGCCTTCCCACCCTTGAGAGTTTAGCCACCTTTCAGGTATCTTTTTGGCTGCTCAAATACAAACAGTAGCATCAGCGGCTGCAGTATTGTAACCACAGAAGGAGGTGGGAATCCTTTGTGGGTGACTGACTCTGCCTTGCTCATGTTCATCCTATTGCTGCCTTGATTGATGTGATGATGCTTGTTTTTTAAAAGCTGAATTTCACATTGTATTGCAGAGAATTGTCCTGATCAGAATCCTCGTCTTAAAAACTGGAGCCCTGGAAAAGATCCAGAAAAGAGAGTTTTTATCAAAAAAGGGGATTTGTTTCGTCTGAACTCAGATGCTACAGTACACTCTATAGTTATACAGGATGGAGGTATGAAATGGCAAGATGAATATCACTCTTCGGTTTACTGCACAGTTTTTACTTCTGTGATTACATGAAAAATGTGTTGGAATTTTATGTTGTAGCTTATTGACCAGTTCCCCTGCTTTTACTTTCCAGTCTACTACCAGGCCAGGAATATCATTAAAAAGATAAATGAACACTGTAGAGTCTTTTCAGTGGAGAATTGATGTGGTTTTCTGTAGGATACAGTAAAACAAGTCTTGTGTAGTAGTACCTTCCTTGTACAAGATCTAATTGTCTTCTGATGGTGACTGTGGTATGTTAGTAATTCTACCAAAATGGCAGAAAAAATTAGGGATAAACCGACCAAGTTCTTAGAAAGATAAATCACAATTGGTAGGAGTTACTTTCCCAAATATTCTTAAACATACATAAGAGCATAACAGCTTGATTCATGGGTGTGGAAAATAAATCTGTAATTTTTCTGTTGTTCTTATTGCAGAACTTGGTTCTTTGAGACTATCTGAATTTTGCTTTGACCTACATAAATATTTTTTTTTTCCTCTAGGGTTACTTGTTTTTGGTGATGATAAAGAAGGTTCTAAAAATATTACCTTGAGAACTCGATTTATCCTGATAAAGGATGGTGGAATGCTTCATGTTGGAGCAGAGAAATGCCGCTATAAATCCAAAGCAACTATTATTTTGTATGGGAAGTCAAACGAAAGTGCTGATGTGCCAGAATTTGGCAAAAAATTTATTGGTGTGGGCCCTGAAGGAACGCTGGAGTTGCACGGGCACCAGAAGTTATCATGGACTCTTCTGTCAAAGACTATGTATTTCTCAGGGCTGGCCTATGGTCATTATACATTTAAAAAGAATTTTTCCCGAGGACTAAATGTGAGAGTGATCGATCAGGACACAGCAGAGATTTTGGAAGTGCTGAAGTTTGATACTCATGAATTCTCAGAAGAAAGCTTGAAGCTCCAGAACTTACTGAAAAATGGAAGTCCTGGTCGCATTGTTGCTATTGCTGTAGGAGATTCAGCTGCTAAAAATCTACTGGAGGAAACCAGAGTGACTATTCAAAATCTTCTGGGAAGTAAGTTTGTCAGAGGATTGAGTTACAGGTAAATAATTTATTTTCACTCTTGTGCTGAGTAAAGATTAGATACAGATCCTGCCACCTTTGGGGGATTTGATAGACTTTGACGGTGTCTGTTCTTAAAGTCTTCAGAGGATTCTCAGTGTTGTACGTAATACTGCAGTAGTAGTATTCACTGTGCAGTATTTTGATAGTGCAGAGACTGATAGTTACAAGTATCTGTGTGATAGACTTTATTACTTACTCGTAATTGCTGTCTCTCACTGTTCTTTACAGGAATTAAAACTGGGTGCAGGGAGGAACTTTTTTCGTTCAAGCACACTGATAGCAAACAGTTGCTAGGTGAAGCTTTTAATGTGTATGACTTTATGTAGGGAGGGGCAAGGAATGCCAAGCTAGAAACTGAATACAGGGAAGGGATGCTAATCCTGTGTATCAAAGAGCATCTTATTCATACCTGTGCGCTGTTGAAATGAAAGTACATTACCCCTCCACTGATTCTGCAAGGGAACTGATCTGTAAAAATATTTTGTTATTGAAGTACACTTGTAAGGTGTTTCTGTATCTTTTGACCATTCTTTTCAGTTGGTCAGGGTTTGGGTGGTGTGACAGGAGAAGAGGTATAATAGGAATTACTAAAGCAGGAAACCTAAACTGCTGTGCCGTTCATTTAGTTGTTGCTAATGACTTTTTGCAGTGCATGCTCTTAACTTGGCTTTGTGCTGCACGGGTTTAGCAATACAAGTGAAAGGGCACCAAGTCTCCTAACTAACTGTCAGTCCGTTCTTCAGCTTCCATTAAGATGGTGTTGTATAACCTGTTTCTATTTTCCAGGAAATCAGACAGTTTTTCCGTTCTATTCTTACCCCTCACTATCCCCCAACATCTGGATTCCAGTTAGCTTCCTCCCTCTGCTTTGGCAGAGGCGGGCCGGGGCGTCAGTCAGGATGGCGTGTTCTGACCTCGGTTCCCGTCAGGAGCACACTTGTGTCAGTGGCTGCGTAAGCATGTGGTCGTGGGATGGAAAGTGCTTGCAGCACTGCCTCTGAAGCAGTTTGGCCAGAGGTGCTGAGACCTGGATGTCCTGTAATAAGTACCGCTTCGTGAAAGCCGTGAAGCCCGTGTGGCGGCTGTTCAGGTCGCCGTGCAGCCAGCCCCGACCTGGCCTGGAGGTGTGGGTTTCTGGTGTTTGTCTCTGCCTGTGACCTGAGGTTTGACAGACCCGGTTTGTCTGAAATGAGGAACTTCTTCAGCCTGCAGCTGAGAAGAAGCAGCCTTTCTTCCTTCTCTGCTGAACTGATTCTTGTCTGTTTTCATTAGTCGGTAGAGGCTCTGTAATCACATAAAATTGTCTTGTTCTGCTGTGGAAGATGGGTGAGAAGCTTTCCCTGAGTGCTTACTGTGGAAAAGCAGGGTTGTTTTGTTAAACCTGTAAAGCTAGCGAAGGAGATCTCAGCATTGAAGGTGAATACTCCGTTACATCCCCCTCCCCTTCTGCCTCTTCCTGCACAACAGCATGCATTAAAATATCTTGAAATTTATTTTAAGTGTTGGTATGTGAAACGTTCAGCTTGTTTGCTAATACTACTGAGAGCTGGCCCAGTATGTACTGTTATGAACAGGTTAACGCTAAGTTTCATTTGGCCTTTTAAATGCCAATCAATAAGAATGTCATGAGGGGACTGAAATAAAGGCAGCTGGATTGAAGGTGGGTTTAATACCTGGTTTTGAATCAGTCATTAGCAACAGAGTACAGTCCAGCTAGTAGACACTGTTTTCATTTGGGGTGAATGATTCAACTTTAATGATGCAAAAATGTTCAGCTTATTAATAGATGATCTCGACTGCTTCCTCTGCACACATAATTATGGCATTACACAGCAGTAAAGGACAGCAAAATAGCCTTGTTTTTTGAACTCGGTGGCAGCTTTCTGTGGCATGCCGTTTGCTGTTCATTTCCAAAACACTTGGATGCATTGAGCAGAGCGGTAGGAAGGGGAAGTACATCCAGGACAGTTCCCTGCTCCATGCCAGTGCTCAGCCAAGTAGATGTCCAGCTGAGGGGAAGGCCAGAGAAGGGGGGAAAAGCAAAAATCCTTGGTCTTAGCCTTAAGAAAGATCGGTGATCCCTCGTGCAAAGGTTGTGCAACAGTATGTGGTGCCTTTTCTGGATCTAAGCATCTTGAAAGATTCAAAAGGTATTGCCCGTCCAGTACAGTGATCGCCAGTGGCTGCTGCTGGCTGTGTCCATCCCTCCCAGCCTGATGCATGCGTGGTCTCCTGGGACTCCTGGCCGCTGCTCTGGGATGCTGCTTGCCACGGCGCCAAGACGGCTGCAGGCTGCAGCGGGAGCATCGGCACTGGCTGCTAGTCCTCCTGTCCCCCAGTAAAGCTGTTTGAGAGTAGGATCCTGTATTGCTTCTGTCACTTGTCTCTTATGCTTTTTCCAAAAGCAAATTGCATCTTGTTGGATGTTGTGTTAAAAACGTACCTGAAAGTCTTCTCCATTAAGAGCTCTTGTATTTGCTGATTTGTATATAGTGCATCCAATTATTTCAAACTATGTTTCTTTTCAATGAGGTCTGCCCATTTTTCTTCTGCATTTTGAAGTTGCATTTTAAAATCAATTTGGAAGAGCCGGCAAAAGGATTATTTATGACTTCTGTGCTCCTTGTCTTGTCCTTTAACTGTTTGAAGAATTTGTTAAGGACCGTTATATTTAAACATTTACTTTTGTTTTTCACAGACAAGCCTGGGCTTTTGTTGGTGTCATAGGTGGTGGAAATTCTTCCTGCAATGAATCAGTGAGAAACTATGAAAATCACAGCACTGGTGGGAAAGCTCTTGCTCAGAAAGAGTTTTTCACAGTGGATGGTCAGAAGTTTGTTGTGAGAGCTTATAGCGAATGGAATGATGGTAGGAAAGCATTTTGTGAAATCCTGCAGTTAGGGAAGGAATAAAAAATATTGTGTACGCTTTTTTGCTAGAACTGTTGGTTGCAATTTAAATTTCTGAGTGCTGCTGTAAGTTGGGGTTTTTTGGGTTTGGGGTGGGTTTTTTTGCTATGGATGAAGTATGAGGACACAGTTCTTCAGTACAGCCTGTTTTCTCAATCTGTTTGTATATGGTATGTGAACAGCATAACATTAAGAGTCGTCTTTTTTTAATATATTTAGATAGAGATAAGGGGTCTTACAAAAAGGCTGTAACAGACTTTTTTTTTTTTCCTTCTAGTAATGTCCATTTCTATTTTAAATCAAAGCCTCTGAGCTTTTTCTCATACCAAGTTGAATCTGTGGTGTAAAGAGCCTGGAGGACCTATCACTCATTTGCTTTTATCCTTTATTCATTTTTGTATTTAAGATACCTTTGATCTGAGTTTTGCTTTTTATTGGCAGTCATCTTTTTCTGTTTGTAGAATTACTGAGCAATATTGTATTTGCCTCAAGTATTTTTTTGAGTTAGTGGGATATTTATTTGTTAAGTAATTGAGCTATTTGATACTACTCCTTTGCTGTTCATTACAGCCCTATGAAAATGTGTAGACTTATATTAAAAAAAAAAAATCTACCAAAATACATCTTTTACTTGCTGGTACTGTAGACTTAGGGTCAAGAGTAAGAGCTGCTGAACTTATGCAAATTCATCACAAGGCAGTGAAATCGCATGCGTGTGTAACTTAGCCTGCCAAACTGTTTTATTAGTTGTGAATAAAAAGGAAAGTCCCCCTACTTTGTTTTGCCAGGTCCTTGATTACATCTGTAGACTTTTAAAAGGTAGAAAAATGTCACTTGAAACAAGCAGAGGTAGCTGGACCTACAGATTGTTGCCATATGGTGTTAGGGTTTGTTTTTTTTTTTAAAATCATAGATTTTTTTTTTTTGTCCTGTCACTGTTAGTTTCATCTTTTCCATTTGTTTTATCTGAGATCCACCAAATAAACAGGCTGTAATGGTATCTCACACTGGCACATTGGGCAGAATTGTACTTTAGAGGGCTTTGGAGCTTGTGAAATCTCATACATTTCTTATTAGTATCTTCTCGGAGATGGTTTCACATAAGGGTGAATATAATCTTATGTTGTGTTTACTTTTTTTTCTTAATTAGGTGTCCCAATTTCAGGCTTCCAGGTAGAAGCTGTAGGTGGAGTGATACTGAATCTTCTGGATGATGTTAGTAGTTGGGAGCCTGGAGACCGGATTGTGGTCGCAAGCACAGACTATTCAATGTATCAGACAGAGGAATTCACCCTCCTTCCCTGCCCAGAGTGTATGACGCATCAAGTCAAAGTCAAAGGTATGAGAGTAGTCACCACTTGAAGATTAGTGTGAAATACGTATTCATGGTAGTACACCCTGGACAGTCCCTTTCAGCGGGAGCATTAAAGAACAGCCTGTTCACCTGTCTTGGTTGCTGTCTATGTTGCTGTATACAGGAACCTGTACTTCTCCTTGCTATAAAATTGCTTTGTATAATGTCAGGTCTGCCTCACAGCTTACCATACTAACTTTTCTTTTTCCTTTCTTCCCAGGCTCATTGAATGTTTTAGTTTTCTTCCAAGAGGATTATGCTTGTTTTCCTTTCTTGGCTCCTTTCTGTCTTTTCACTAGTTCTCTTCATATGTGCTTGAATGGCTGTTGTGGTCATTACCATTTCCTTTGCCTTTAGTGCCCTTCCTATCTTTTGAAGTGTTATCATTATAATTTTTTCTGTTGTTATTAAAAAAGGAGAAAGAAGAAAAAAAAAAAGAAGAAAAAAGAAAATGGCAATCTTTAAACCTATCTCTCCCCCACCCCCTCCACCCCCCAGCAAAATGGTTATGAAATAAGTGGCACTTCCAAGCCTCTGCGCACACAGGATATCCCTGAGTATTTGCAATCTGTTTTTCCTTTGGGCGTGATGCGCGCAAAATGATCATGCGTGTTGTTGACCGTTTCCTTTTTTATTATCTGAGTCATTCTGCATGACTTCACAAGAGCCTCCCGTGGGACTGGCTCCCCTGCTCTGCTGGCATCGGTGTTTTCCTTCTGCCACTCCGCGCCCCCTCCCATGCCAGCGTCCTCGTCCCTGGTGGTCCACCAGCCTCAGGCCTTGAGCTTCCCCGCTCGCTCCCTTCTGGTGGGCTGCAGCGTCAGTTTGTAGCACAAACTAACCAGTGTTCTTCTGCAGTGTTAGTTTGCAGCAGCCGATCAGTGCTCTGCAGGATCGGTTTTTGTCCCATTCACCTTTGTATGGTGTGACTTCCTCTTCTTCAAACCACTCCTCTTTCTCTGTTCTTGGAAGAGGAGAGTTTTCTGTGAACACCCGCAAACTTCCCTGTTCTCCCATGTCTTAAGGGACTGCCAGTTTGTATGTCCACTTTGCAGTGCAGTTTGCATCCCACAGCATTCGTTAGCATGGGTCAGATATGTTTTACTGCATTGTGAAGTCCCAGATCTGGAAAAAGCGTATCTAAGCTCACCTTATTATATACATCAGAGAATAGCAGGGCGCATGAAGCCGCGGAGCTGACTTAGTGCAGTTGAGCATGACACTTCCTGGGCTTTGTTCTTAAGTGTCTCATGTTGTGTGTGTTATTGAGCACAGTATTTTAAAGAGCAAGCTTAACTTGAAGGGTGCGGTATGAAGTTTAAGGCTTTTGTCACCGCTGAATAGTGTATGTGCGAACTCTGTTTCAGCTCGGCAATCATGTACTGTGAAAAAGCAGCTGCTTTTAAAGGATTTTAAAAAACCCTTTTTTTCCCAAGATTTACAATATGGCATAAAATACAAAATCTTGGCTTTTTTTTTTTTTTTTTGAAAATAAATGCTATCTGAACTATATATAGGTCTTCAAAAGATGTTAAAGGAGATGAACTGGCCCATCTTGGTTTTTTTCACCCTCTGTATCAGGTTTCCTTTGTCATAGTTACAGATACTGTTTTAAAAAATCCCCAAACCACCCTATATGTTTGTTCCACAAAGAATGAATTTTCTGTGAAATGCCAAATTTGACATGCTGAAGAACTTACCATCTTTTGGAATTATTTCTTGTATTTTTTGCTAAGTTTTTAGCTATTTTGGCCCCTTTGTAGTAGGAAAACTAAAAAGTATTGTTTTGTAGGAGGCCTAGTTGATCTTTCTTAGCTTGATTTATGTATGCTAGTCAAATATAGGGAAAAACAATAGGTAAGTCTTCAAGGAGAGGAGTGCAGTCCCTTTTACAGGCATCTATTGTCTTTTTAAATCCTCAACAGCAGGTACAGAATTAATACCACTCTTGGTTCTGCTTCATATTGTGGTAGTGACCAGTTTAGGCTTGTATGCTTTTGTCAGCTTTGAAGGAATAGTGACAGTCTGTATCCAGGGAATCAATAAATGGAGGGGAAAAAAAAGGAAAAAAAATGTTTTTAAAAAATAAACACATAAATACATTTTTTAAGGTTTACAGGACCTTATAATTTTCTCAGTTTGTATAGACAAATAAGAAATTGATTGTTTCTTTGGAAGAACAGTGTAAAACCAGAGTATCTTGTTTTCCCTAATTTTAGTTTATGCGTCCTCAGAATAGCTGTCAAGGAAAGAGCAAATTTAGTTAGGAAAGCAAATCTTTTTTTCTTTCAGAGGGGGATGACTATGGTATTTTCTAAAGGTGTTTTGGCCTTTCCGTTCTTAATTTTTCTTCGGAACAGATTAAGCAGCCAACATCTTTTTTTCTTTTAAAGCTAATCTGCATCTATGTTTCATTAAAAGTTTTCTAGATGTATTGGATTCATTTAAACTTTTCTTTGTGTTTTATCCATCCTGTTCACAAACTATTGGACTGAAATTAAGATGCACTTGCAAATAAAATGTTGGGATTTGTTTAGGATTAGTTGTCTTACTAAAATGAAAAATACATAGACAGAACTTTGTTTTGGAAGGAAACGTGGAGTAGCATACTTGATTTGTCATCCTGCAAGATGCTTAACCATCATTGAGTCAACCACAGCCTAAGCTAAGAGAGAACAGCATGTTAAGGTATCAGAATGCGTGGGTTTTGTTGCTACAATTAGCTTGCTTATATAAAATAAGTTGGTTTTGGTTTTAATCAATGACAACTCTTCCCCCCCACACACTGTTTTTGGACAGAAAATCCTCAGTTTCCTCATGTAGGAGAAGTTATTGATGGAGTGGACATGAGGGCAGAAGTTGGAGTTCTTACAAGGAACATCTTAATCAAGGGGGAGACAGAAGATACCTGCTATCGTGAAAAGGAGTGTCAGTTCTTCAATTACGATACATTTGGTGGACATATCAAGGTCTGAAAAACATTTTAAAGTAGCTTTCTGTCATGTAAAGGCATATTGAGGACAAAAAGGTTAATGCTAAGCTTGGAGGGATTTGAAGACTTCAAGAACATCAATTCATACAGTTGCTTTGCGTAGAAATGACTTCGTTCTCAGCTTTCCCAAAATTAGATTTAACTCATCAAGACTTAGTCTGCAGAAGTGGAGGAAGGCATATCAATGCATGAAATAATGTAGAAGTATCCAGCATATATTGCAATGTTGTATGGCAGGAATTAAACCTCATAAGTGACGTCCATGCATGTGCATCCTGTAACGTTACAGAATAAAGTTTGATCTCCCTTTTCTCTGTCTCCCTCCTTTCACTGCCTTTCTCCTTCCCCAAGTGATGAGCATTGAGTCTTAGAGATCTGCCTCATCTGAAATTGGGCACTAGAGGCATGGAGGGGAAAGAAACTGAGTTGGACAATGGTGGTTTTTTATTTAATTTTTTGAAAAATTGAAAGTACTAAGGTTATGTAAAGAAACTGCTTCTAATTTCTTGTATTACCATAAACATAAAGAAAGCTGAGGGAAAGTAGTATTATAGAAACTAATATTTAAACTCATTCACTTATGTTTTTAGGTGAAAGGATTGAGCAGCAGTGTATCAACCCTTCACTGATGCTGGAGAAGTTTGAGGCCTTGTATTTTAAATGCAAATGTATTTGTGCTCATTATGTGCTGGTCACAGTTTAAATCTCTCTTTCTAATACATTTGGGTGAAGATTTTAATTTCATAGTGGTGGAAATAATGGTGGGAAAGA
>NW_008825114.1:9009429-9024256 GCF_000699105.1 Pygoscelis adeliae
TGGTGGGAAAGAAAATATGCCCTTTCGCTACTGTGTGGCAGCTTTTGTTTTGTGGAAGAGAAGTAGGTGGCTCAAGGCACTCTTTTGTCTTTAAGATAATGTAATGAAAGAAGAAAATGACAAGCTGTGAATCTTGCAAACCGTGACCTTGATTGCCACAATAGCGCAAAGACAGCAGACCCTTCAGATGTCTGGAAGATAGAACAGAAAACAAACATTTTGAGTCATCAGAGTTGTTAAACAGTTCCCAGGAGACTGTTCAGAGTAGCTGAGCGTCTGCTGCCAAACCTAGACTTCAGCACTAAAAGCATTTTAGGCTTATGTTAATCTTGCGTGCTCAAGCAGAGGGAGCCTAGGCACTAGCAAATGTTAATAGCCTCAGGGGTTTTGATCATCCTGGATTTTCTACTGGTCACTGGGACAGCAGCATAAAGGAAGCTTAGTGGCAGTAAGGAGAGCCGTTGGTTTATAGTTTTATGAGTGCATTAGTGCTCTTATATGTTAAGAGTCGGAGATCTCAGGGATGCCTGTTTTTGACCACCTCTCTGTATTTTAGGCATACAAACCTTAGGAGTGCAATTAGAGGGGGCGGGGGGGGGAAGTCTGTGTTACTAATTTCCCTAGAGGACAAAGTACCTATGAAAATGGTTATTTTTGATAAATACCTAGTACAGGTAAGTTAATGAAATAACAGAAAAGGTTTTTGCTCAGCTTAGCTTCTTGCAGTTTATCTGTTGCACTTGGTTTCTGTTTTCGTAGCAGGTTAGGTGGAAGAAAATACTTTTGCTTTCCTGTGTTATTGGTACAGCCCCGATATGTTTTTACTTTGTAGTAAGTAGTGTTACCATGAAGTTGTATGACTCTGAAGGCAACTTCATATCTTTCTTAGTAAAGAAGTTCCTCTGGAGTGCTGTGTCCAGTTTTGGGTTCCCATTGCAAAGAAGATGTAGATGCACTGGGGTGTGTCCAGAGAAGGTGGTGTGTGGGAGTACGTGATGATGAGTGAGGAGGAGCTGGGAGAACAAAACTTGTTTTGTTGTAGGGAAGGTGGAGGGGAGGAATCTTGTTGCTGTCTTCAGGCACTGGGGGCGGTTCAGAGAGGCCAGAGCAATTCTTGGAGGTGCACAGGGACAGGACAAGAGGCAATGGGACCAAGCTTCAGCAAGGCAAATTCTGCTTAGATACCAGGAAAATGAAAGGGAAGAACCAACTGACATCATATGAGCATCTCTGTGGCTGGAGGTATTCCTTGGGCAATGTGCTGAGCAGCTGTCTTTTAAGCTGGCCCTGTGCTGAGCTGGCGATTGGACCAGGTATCTCAACAGGTTCCTTTGAATCTCTATTATGCTGTGATTTTTATTCAACTGAGCCAGTCCCAGGTGAGCTATGCTGGTACAGCTTCAGTATAGACAGGCCCTGATGTGGATGAATTCTGTTTGTTTGGACAGTACATGTTTATATGTAAAGAATATTTGACATGCCAGCTGGTAAAGACCAAACAGTAAAGCGTGGCAATGTGTGGTGAAAATTGCTCTGTTTTAGCCACATGCAGATTTAGCTTTTACACTTATTTATGAAGGATACTGTTTTGTAAGGCAGGATATAGAGCAAGATGGTAATGATTGTTCTAACTTTTATTGTGTTGGCCTGTGGTAACTGGCCATCTAACTTCTGTACATCTGGTATAGATGATGTATTAACTTAAAATTCCATTGGTTAAAAAGCAAATGGTTATTCATTCTGGACTTCTCATTATATTTTTAGATTTTGAAGAATTTTACATCTGTTCATCTCTCTTATGTGGAATTGAAGCAAATGGGCCAGCAGCAGATTGGAAGTTATCCCGTTCACTTTCATCTTTGTGGGGATGTGGATGAAAAAGGAGGTTATAGTTTTAAGACTTACCTGGAAGGTCTTTCCATTCATCACTGTTTCTCCAGATGTGTGACTGTTCATGCAACTAATGGCTTGCTGGTAGGTGCAAGGAGAGTAAAACATACTGTGTTGAAATGAATGTTATAAAGAGCAGTTAGAGCAAAAATAGTCCTCTCCCTTCTTCAAGTTTAATGCTCAGCAATGTTGGGTTTTTTTATTGCAATGAATAAATAACAAGTGCAAACAGTAACTTATTTTTAACAGATCTCACCATTCTGTTTTTTCAGATTCTTCCAGGCAGCTAAGCTCTCCAGACATAGTAGTGTGTTTGTGAGGGATAAATAACTGTATGCTTGAATCACTGAACTGCTGATACTGAAGCTTCACTCTGCAGCTGTGCCAAGATAATAAAACTAAATGGTACTTGTCAAATAAATCTCAGTAAATGCTATTGCTACTGACATAATGAACTTGTATTTCTGCAGATAAAGGACACCATTGGCTATGACACACTAGGTCACTGTTTCTTCACAGAAGATGGCATTGAGCAGAGGAATACTTTGTTTCACAACCTTGGGCTAGTCACGAAACCAGGCACTCTTCTTCCTACAGATAGAAACAGCAGCATGTGTGTTGGTATTAGGGATAAAGTGTATGGAAATTATGTCCCAGTGCCAGCCACAGACTGCATGTGAGTATTTCATGGTGAAAAAGTAAAACCAAACCAGTTGCAGTGGTTAAACTGCTGATGATCTCTTGCCAATATGCAGATGGGAACGTTTTTATGTATAATTTAAGGAATGCAGATACCTTAAATGCAGTTCACAAACTAGTGGAATTTAGGGGGGGGGGGGGGGGGGGGGGGTTTAGTGTTTAGTCTTTTATTAAAGAGAAAAAATAAGTTGTTTTGTACGAAGATTGTTGTTTCTTGTGATACTTGTTCAATAGACTTTTAAGGCCATGTGTGTACTTCTCTGTAAAGGCATGCACATTCTTAAGTTGTTACTGCTAGTTTTTCTGCATACTACTAATCTCTTGTAGAAGCTTATTAAAATAGTTTATCATTGTACAGAGTATCTGAACAACATTAAATAAAATACTGTGCATTGAACTAAAAAAAGAAGCATTTTTGACTTCTAAATGTGGGGAGCATTGTGATTTTTATTTCATATGTCAAGTAGTGACTTCAGACATCAGTTTAGTTTTTTCTGATGTGCTTGTTATGAAGGGGAGATATTTCTGTAGGAGCTAGAACTTTTCCATAATAACTTCTTTCTGAATAATGTTTCAGGGCAGTTTCGACATTCTGGATTTCTCATCCCAACAATCATCTTATAAATAATGCAGCAGCAGGTTCACAGGTGAGGCGTATGGATGTAATTGAACACAAACTACTCATGTCACTGGTATTTGTAAAACCTGTGACATTTACACTGCCAAAAATACATACATTTTTATTTTTTATATATGAATATGTTCTTTTTATGTTTGGCAGCATATTGGCATTACGAGTGCGGGGTTTGTCTAGGTGTGTGTTTAAGAGATGCCAAAAATCTTTCTTCTGGCTGGAACAGAGGAGATCTCTTCCTCTTTGTAATTAATAGACCTGACAATAGTGTTAATGTGTGTATGTAGAAATAAATCCTTTTATTTCCAAAGAACTACTGCATTTCTGCATAGAAGCATAAGGCTTCTGTATTTTCTGTAGGTTGTCATGAGTTTACTGTGTGACTGCTCTCCAAGATTTGTCTTCATAGCTGTAGTCATTGGAATGAAAAATGACTACAAAATATGTTCATTGTGTAAGAAACAGCTAAAACACTTTTATTGTCAGTAGTTAGTCATTTGTTCCCCATCAGTGACTGCTGATATGTTTTTACTTGTTGTGAACCTTGTATTAGTGCAAATCTCATCACAGCTGCTTGCGAAGTAAAGGTGAACTACTCAGTACGTATTGTGGAGGAGGGGCCTGCAGTCTGTTCTACTTCTGCATTGGATGAAAGGCTGAGATGTGCATGGTTTTGAGTGGATTTTTCTGAAGAGATCACTGGGAATGGAAAACAGGAAAGATTTTTGTTGGTTGTTGTTGTTGCAAAGGCTCCAGTGCTGGAAGTAGAACATGACTGTGTGTCAGTGTATTCTTAGGCACAGAATACATATGAAACTGTTATTAATGGAACAAGATTAAAAATATTTAAATGAATTAAAATATCTAGAGCATAAAAAAAATTTAGAAAATTTTGTTCTGCTTTTTGTGTGGTCTGGCTATTTTTGGACAAACTTTTCTAGTTGACTGTCTACCACTAGGAAGGATCGGGACACACTTATCAAATCAAACCAATTCTTCTCTTCCCAGCGCAGTGTCTTTCCATTTTGCCTGCTTTATGTAATATTCCTTTACCTTGTTTTAGCATTGCAGGCTAAGTTAGAGGAAACAGCTTCCTTGGTCTGGTGCTTAAAACCTGCAAGGTCTTTTTCTGCCTCTGTAGTGTATCCCAGAAAATGTCACTTCCTTTTGTTACCAGAATGCGCATAGTCAGAGCAAGCATTTGTGTATGTTACGAAGTTTTGCCACCCTGATACACCTCCATTGCATGGACGTTAACACATTAGTGTAAAGGGACTACAGCTTATTATGTTTCAGAAGGAGAATACTTCAACTGTGTTGATAACAAACTGCACTGTAGAGCTTTTGCTGGTATAAACTATAACAATTCACAAGCAAATAAAATAATTCCATTGCACCTCCTCAGCTCCTTCATTACACAATGAAGCCTATTGTAGGGGTGTATCAGCAATAGATCGTTTTTTTGTTTGAGCTTTATATGGGGGAGGAGGGGGAACCTTTTTCATTTTTCTGAATGCTTGCAAATGCTTAAGGAGAGCTTTTAAGTTTATTAAACTTTTTTCCAAGCATCAGGATGTGTTTTGGATAAAAATTACTTTAGTCTGCCAAGCACAGAGCTGTATTTAATTATATGTGAAGTAAGATTTTGGTATTGTTATTAATGGAACATCCACATTTGCTTTGGAAATGTTAATCACCAGAAATGTCAAAATGTGTCATCATTATGGATGGGAATATGTTACTGAGAGCCAGAATTTCCAGGACTGTTTGGAAAATGAGTATATTCTCAGAGTGAAATGCGTGAAATCTCTTAAGCCAGAGTGAATTGGCTTTATCCACGTTTCTTGAACAGGAGGATGATGACTATTTTTCATGAGATGGAGCACTCAGTATGCAGTGTTTCTTTAGCTACTGTTTAACCCTTTAATGCAATGATTTTTTTATTTTATAAGATCACAGAGTATGTGGTCAGGCAAAATTTTTCATGTTTGTAGGTATCTGCTATGCAGGTGCTATCACGATGCCACCTCTTGTGAACCCAGATGTGGTTGAAAGGGGAACTTTTATGGGTCTCATTTCACAGATAAATCCAGCTTCTTTAAGAGCAGGGATGTTGAAGTGGAGAAAATGAACAGATGCTGAAATTATTACTGCATGTTATTGGCACAGTGCTCTGAACTGGCCAGACTTCTTGATGTGCTTTTTTTCCCTTCTTCTGAAAGCTCTTGTGGGTTTTTTGGCTGTGTCATTAAATTCTGATGTGAGCAGAGATGACCAAACCTTAGTCAGACTGTAACAGTAAGGAGGAGGAGAGGAGGGGCTTTGAGTATTTTACTGTAAATGGTATGATTTACTAGTAAACAAAGGAAAATCAAGTGTGTGTGATGAAATATAACTGAAATGCAAAAATTACATTAACTCTGGCACTTTTCTGGTTTGACATATTAGAGGATCTTATATGTGTGATGGCTTCACTGAGAAGCAAAACACTTTCTAGTGCATGTTATTCACTAGAATATAGCCTTATTTGGGCAGTTTGGAGACTTTGTTTTGAAAAATGTATTCCGTTATGCACAGTTGGTTTGGGCTATGTTCTTGTTCACTTCCTTACTTAAAATATCCAAGTTCAACTTAGCATACACTTAATTTGTGATTAAATACATCAGCACTGATAGTAGTATCAGATTCACTTATAAGTAGTGTCATTCTCTCCTTACTTGCAGGATGCTGGAATATGGTATTTGTTCCACAGGGTTGCTACAGGAGATTCTCATAGTTTAGCCATTGAAACCAAGTCAGAGCTTACACCCCTAGGAATCTTCTATAACAACAGGGTTCACTCTAATTTTAAGGTAATGTATTATCTCATTAATAAAAATTTGAAGTTCTTTATTTGTAACTACTCTATATTAGGACTTGTCTGTTTACATTTTAAGCTGGTTAGGTAATGGATTCATGCTGTGTTTGAACTGCATGATTCTATCTAGGTATTGTAGAACGGCATATAATCAGCATGTTGCTTGCCACATTTCGCATATTCACTGTGTTTAATATCCTTGTAAGGCACAAACAACAAAAATCAGCTAATACTTCTCATGAAATACACTTTCTCAGAAGTAGCGTTTCAGATGCTACTCTCTTACTGATGGCATTGTTTTCTACTCTGAAGAAAGCTGACCATGAAAGCATCAAAGTTTACTACAGTTGTGATTCGTCTAATAGCTTCCTGGAATAGCTGTGACTTGTTTTCCTGAGTCTCTAATGTACAGTAACTCAGGTGCTTGCACATGGTGGCACAGTCTCTGACTAGAGATTAAGCTTCCAGGTTGCCTTCAGGAGCCCAGCCACTGGCCACAGTTTTTTTTCTCAGAGGGTTCTCAGCCTAGATACAGGCATTCAGTATCGTTTTATTAATGTGACTTTAGGATCTTCGACATTCAGCTAAGTGAAGTTAAAGTCCTTAAATTAATGATTTCATTTGGAATCTAGCTGCTCTGTGTGTGTGTATGTATACATATAAAAATATAATAACATTTACAAAGCCACCTAGCTTTAAATATTTATTTGTGTTTGAAGTTTACCTAATAAAGTTCAGGATCACTATTGGATTTTTTTATTAAGTTAAACTGATGGTACTTGACAGTTGGGTGTCTGGGATACCAAGAAGTGATGCACTGTTTTATAGTAGTTGTGTTAACAGTGTGTTTGGGACTGCAGGGCATTTGTTCAGATTGGAATTAAAACACACTGAATACAAAAGTGCATTGTAAAGAAAAAAAGTTTCAGCTGTATGGCTCATATTATCTTTATACAAGGGTAGCAGTTTGTGTGCTAAAATTCCATGTTAAAAGAGCAACCTTCACTAGCAGGTCTGACGATCTTGCGCAGGAGCACTCAGTTGTAATCATAATTTGCATCAGAGGTGAAAGTAGCTGCAGGTATTTGTGTATGTAATTTAGGTTAAATAACACAAATGCTTCCTTGTGCTTCTGTTTTCTCAAGTAGATTATTTCATACTGGATTATTGAGTTTCAAATTGATGATTGCTTGGGCAAAAATCAGCTTCAGTGGTGAAGGTAGTTTAGTTTTATAGTGAAGCATTTTTCACAGTGGTATTTTTTTTTTTCCATTTGTGAGAATATTTTGAATTCACCACAAGATTGGCTTCCAGATTTTCCAGAACAGCATCTAGAAATAAGTGTAAAACCTCAAATACTTAGATGTCATGAAAGAAATCTGAAATGAACTTTAATGATTTTCCATTACTTTTTTTTTAATCCCGGGCAATTCTTTCCTTCTGCCCAAATTCAGCATAGACAGATGCTGTTTTTTACTTAGACAATATGTCAATTAAGGCCAAACTGAAAGATCTAAGAGTTTCTAATACATGTATTGACTGCAATGTAAAGTTTAAATTTTAGAAATGTAATGTTTACTCTATCTTTAGTTTTCGATAGTATGAATTTTCTTTCCTTGCTTGTTTCAGGCTGGTTTGTTCATTGATAAGGGTGTTAAAACAACTAATGCTAGCGTTGATGATCCCAGAGAATATCTTTGTTTGGACAACAATGCAAGGTAAAGGATATTGTCTTTCAAGTGAGTGAAAAATGGCAAAGTTCTGAGATTGCTCTTACATTCACTTGAGGAAAAACATTTTTAAAACAATATAATTATTTATAAATACTAACCGAACAATATGTTCATATCTATTCTTTTCCCTCGTTTGTTCATCTGTTTTGGGAAAAACAGAGCATGGTGTGCCTTAAAGGAGTTGGCTGTTTCTTCTGAGCCCTTGCTCAGGGTAGTTTTCAGCTTCTTAGAAGACATCATTTTAAACACGCTTTACTGTCATGCTTAAAGTATTTTCTGGAATTGCTGCTAAAAGTAAAGTCTTAGTTTAAAATCTGCTCTTCTGATTTATGACTCAGTTTTAAATAATTGTTAGAAAAAGGCTTAACAGAGCCAAGTAACACATCCACTTGCCTTTCCTACTGCTGAATGCTTCCTGCCATACCTTCTAGACTTGGAGATCATAGCTCAGTGGTACAGTTCTATTGAAGACTATTTGCAGTGATAGTACAATCAACCACATTTTCTTTAGTTTACAAAGTGAGAGAAAATAATGGAGAGTATAGGAGAATTCCAGGTTATACTGTGCCTGGTTAGTCTTGTCCTGAACTTCAAAATAAAATAGCCTGGTATAGTGTTCAAATTACAATATTGGATAACTGTATCCGTCAACATTTTATTGTGATAACTAAGCATTAAGACTGAAAATATAGTTAGTAAGATTATCTTTATATCTGATTGACCTGTGTTTAGGATGAGGATAGTTAAGTGATAGTTGCAGAGAGGAAAGTTCCCAATTTTGGTGATACTTGATACATCATGATTTGGAAGTGAACTCTCTAGTTTAAAGTTTTGACAGAAAACCCATATGACCCTTGTGGATTACCTCAGTCATCAGTCAAGAGGAACATATGAGGGGCAAAATGCCCTGTGAGAACCTGTAGTGTGTTGATAAGGCTTCAACAGAGGATGTGAAAAACTCAGTGCATGAGAAGGGGTTCGTGTTTCACAGCAGCCAAAGTAGTAATGAGGCACTCTGTAACTACATGAGGCCACTAATCATTGTACATGGAACCAAACTGGAGGGGTTTAAACGTTAATTGAGGAGCCTGAGATTGTCAAAACCATTCACCCGTTCTCCCCTTCCTCCCCTGGGCGGGGCAGGGCAGATCCAAATTATAGTACGAGGTGATCAGGATAAGAGGCATATGTATCTTTACCCGCTCAAAATGCATTTTTATAATATTTTTTTAATGTGTTACTTTTTCTCTAGGATCTTCGGGATAATCAAGTGAAAGCTTCCACCAGTCTTTAATATTAGGCTGTTTTCTTCCTGTAGTCTAAAATAGATTCCAGCTAGAACTTACTGTACGAGACTATCTTGGTAGCAATGCAGAGTGTCTGGGTTGGAACAGAAAAATATCTCGGGTGTGCTCAAAGAGGAAGCATTCCTCAACGTCAGAAGAGTTTGAAAGATTTGAAGGAGCAGTTAAGACAAAACTGTAGCCTTTTTCTGTATAGTGCATGTGAGCCCTGTGTATCCTTCCAAGGAGTTCTAATTCCCTCCGTCAAACTTTCACATTAATGCTGCAATACAAGTGGGGAGGGAGTGTTTTGGGGAGGGCAAAAAGAAAAAAACAAGGGGATAAAAGGAGGTGAGATGCAGCTAAAGAAGCTCAGGGGGATTGAGCAAAAGCCCATGAGAGTTACTGGAAAAGAGAGGTTTTACGTTCCTGCTTCATGATACCCTGAAGACACTTTTCAAGAAATTGAGAGCTAGAGATGCACCTGGTTTTGGCTTCTGTCATTGCAAACATGAAGCAAAGTGGATTTTGCCCATCAGATGAGCATGAGCATTTATCTTTCAGGCTCTCTCAGCCCAACATATATGACACGTGTAAAACAAACAGTATTCTTATATTGAGTGTTTGGGTTTTCATCTGTCCCAGGTTTCGACCTCATCAAGATGCAGACCCTGAAAAGCCCCGAGTTGCTGCCCTGATTGACAGATTAATCTCTTTCAAAAACAATGATCATGGAGCCTGGGTCAGGGGAGGGGATATCCTCATTCAAAACTCTGGGTAGGTATCCGGAAGCAAACAGCTGCATGTTGTTTAGAAGTTTCCCCTGAGGCTTTGTTTATGAAAGTGCTTTACAACAGAGTTATATGACAAGATTGATGCTTAACTTGAGGAACTTCTCAATATCTTGAACCGCTTTCACACCATCCCACTACTTTAAATGAAACAAGTTCATATATGATTAGACGAGAACCCGCCTTAAATGGCAAAAAAAACCTATGTAATAAAAAGGAAGTCTAAAAGTTGGTAGAGACAGTAAATTTATACTGCGATATCTATGGTTTCCCTGAAGCTCTCATGTTTCTGCTTAAAATATATAGACAATTACTTGATTTTTTTTTTTAACAGCAACATTTTTATAAGAATTATTAAGTGGTGGTTCTAAATTCCATTAATAGAAAAATTCAGGCTTTCTTCAGTGCATAGCAGAATGTGTTCTTATGGTAGCTTATTGTAGGATAATCTAGAAAACATGACTGAAGCTTTGAACTTTCTTTTAGGTTTGCAGACAATGGAATAGGTTTGACATTTGCTAGGTGAGTACTTTGTTATTCACTTCTGTTTTTTCTTGCCTAGAAGCTTAGAAAATATACATCCATCTATTAAAATTAATAGGTATACTTTCATAAGGCTATAGTTGCATTTTTGGGCCCAGTTCTATTTCCAGTGGTGTGGATGATGATATAAAGGCTGTAAACTGACACAGCTGCTAAAGCTTGCACTATAATTCAACCCCTGCTTGGTTTACACCACAATTTGCTGCCTCTTCACCAGAAGGGTTATGTTTATGCAGGTATTTTTGGTATTGTATGATTCCTTAGGCAGTTTTGATTTTCCTCCTGAACAGTTGAAAGTAAGTAATGGAAAAGAAAGGGGATGAGCATTTAGAGAGGGCGGAGTCTCTTTCTAATAAAAAAAGAATCAAGTAACTTTAGTAAGCCAAAATTGCTGCTATTTAGGTTATGACAAACTGGTTCTAGGATTGCCAAAGTGGGCTATAAAAGAAAGAGTGCTGCACTACAAAGGGAGGTAGAAAATTTAATGCTCAGCTGTCTGCTGATGTTTCAGTTAGCCTGTAATACTGTTAATGATTGAATTTATTCTATATATTGTAAATGAAGTCTAGACTCCTCTGCTTTAGGAGGACTGTTACAGAAGTAAAAGTAGGACTATGCCCCAGTGTGTTCATCTGCTGGAGAGTCTTGGCTAAAAGCTTATCTCTGACATTGCTTTGATAGTGATGGGAGCTTCCCAAATGATGAAGGTGCCAGCCAGGAGGTATCTGAGTCGCTGTTCATAGGTGAGAGCAAGAATTATGGGTTTCCAGGCGGCCAAAATAAGTATGCAGGAACTGGAGGAATAGACAACAAGGCACGCACTCTGCCTAGAAATCGGTAAGTATGTTATGAGTGAAGGAAGTAGAAATGATACAAGAAACGTTCTCTGTATCAGATGTAAACACCCTTCTTGCTTGAGCTGTGAGAGATTAGGACTCTATTGAAGGTGATGCACTCTTTTTCTTTTTAACACTTTGTGTGCACTGTGTCACTCTCGCATTTTTGCTGAGTCAGTTTTCATCTGATGCTACCACAGGTTGCTTTTCCATAGTGATTTAAGTTATCCAACTTTAATGAAACCTTAGTCTTAAACAACATTTTATTTCACTCTTCCAGGCCCAAAAGGTTTCAGGTTAAAAGATTTCAAGGGTCATTTTAGGACTAGAGACTACAGTCTGTCTGTGACAAATCCCAATCTGTGACCACGATCCTTTTCTTTTCTCTCTGGCTTGCTATGATACTTGTTTAACGTAGTGCCAAGTCCTACCCTTGCCACAGAATAGGAAAGAAGGGTGAGGTAGGTCTAGGCCGCCCTGTTTTTTTGCTGCTTAGCCATTTAGAGGGAAGAAGTTAATATGGTGGTGATATAAGAGGTATTCAATCTAATTGAGCAGAATCACAGAACAGTTGAGATTGGAAGGGACCTCTGGAGGTCAACTTGTCAAACTTCCCTGCTCAAGCAGGGCCACCTAGAGCTGGTTGCCCAGGACCACGTTCAGGTGGCTTTAGAATATCTCCAAGGATGGAGACTCCACAACCTCCCTGGGTAACCTGTGCCAGTGCTCAGCCACCCTCACAGTGGAAGAAGTTTCTCCTTTATGTTCAGGAGTAACCTTCCGTTTTTGCCTCTGGTCCTGTCACTGGGCACCACTGGGAAGAGCCTGGCTCAGTCGTCTTTGCACCCTCCCTTCAGAGATTCTTATCAACGTATAAGATTCCCGCCTTAGCCTTCTCTGCTCCAGGCTGAACAGTCTGAGGTCTCCCAATGTTTCCTCCTATGGGAGGTGCTTCAGTCACTTAATCATCTTTGTGGCCCTTCATTGGACTTTCTCCAGTAGCTCCATGTCTGTCTTGCACTGGGGACAAGCACTCTAGGTATGGTTTCACCAGTGCCGAATAGATGGGAAGGATCACCTCCCTCAATCTGTTGGCAACACTTCTCCCAGTGCAGCCCAGGATACCATTTGCCTCTTTGTGGCAAGAGCACATTGTTGGCTTATGGCCAACTTGGTTTCCACTGGGACCCATAGGTCCTTTTCACTGGTGCATTGGGTTGTTCCTCCCTAGGTTCAGGACTTCGCACTTCCCCATGTTGAACTTCATGAGGTTTCCATCTGCCTATTTCTCCAGCCTGTCAAGGTCTATCTGGATGGCAGCATGACACTGGTGGATCAGCTACTCCTCACAGTTTTGTGCCCTCTGCAAACTTGCTGAGGCTAAACTCAGCCCCACCATCCAGATCACTAATGAAAATGTTGAACAAGATTGGATGTAGTATTGACCCCTGGGGTTCATCACTAGTTACTGGCCTCCAGGTAGACTTCATGCCACCACCCTCTCGGCCCAAACATTCAGCTGGTTTTCAGTCCACCTCACTGTCCTCTGATCCAGCCCATACTTCATGAGGATCTTAGGGGACACAGTGTCAAAAGCCTTACTGAAGTGTTTAGGTAGACCATGTGCACTGCTCTCCCCTCAGCTACCAGGCCAGTCATTTCATCACAGAACTTTATCAAGTCAGTCAAGCATGACTGCTCCTTGATGAATCCATCCCGATTACTCCTGATGACTTTCTTGTCCTTCATGTGCCTTGAAACAGTTTCCAGGATTAGCTGCTCCATCACCTTCCCAGGGATCAAGCTGAGGCTTACCAGCCTGCAGTTCCCTGGGTGTTCCTTTGTGAAGTTAGAAATGACACTTTTTTTCCTCCAGTCTATGGGCACTTCTCCCAGTTGCCATGATCAATCAAAGAGCAGGTGGTATTATCTTCCTGCTGTATTTCCCGTATTGGGAAAAGGGCACATTTGCAAATGGACAGTGATAGCTTTTCTAATAGGAAAATTCAAAAGAGCAGGGGATTCTTTGACTCATTAGGTAAGTGCAGAAACAAGATGTCCTTTACTAAGATCTAACCTGCAAGTCATTCTCTTAATGTTGCTTTCTTGATTCCTCTGAGAGGAAATGTATTTATGACACAGATTCAGGCTTATCAGGGGTTTTGTTACAGGATGCTATAAATATTTGCTTGCATTAACAGGACATTTCCAATCAGAGGCTTTCAAATTTATGATGGACCTATTCACCTTACCAAGTGCACATTCAAAAATTTTGTGCCAACTCCAGACAGATTTACCAGTGCAGTTGGATTCTTGATGAAAAATCCATGGCAGATGACACCAAAAAACAACATTTCTCTTGTGAAGTTTGGTCCGAATGTAAGTTCATTACAAGTTTTCTTTTATTCTTGCAAATGGCTTTCTTTTCTTCTTGCTGTATTTAAAATAAACATCCAAGAGCCCTAGGTAATCTTTTCCATACATCCCTACTCCAGAGTTTCTTTCTTGGTTGGAAGTCACCCAAAATGTATCCTCTATCTCCCGAGCAAAAAATAATACTAAGGGAGATGTAGGATATGTTGCAATGATGATCTCTCTCATGGCTAATGGTAAAGCTGAAAGGAGATTTTTGTAAGGTTTGGTATATCCTTGGTGATGAATTTTCAGTTGCAAATATTAACACTGTTCAGAACCAAGAGCTGGCTTGAGCCTATTACTAAAAATCAAAATGTCTGTTTTGCAAGATTCCACTGTCCTTGCCATAAGGTTTTTAATCAACTTTGTCGAATTCCTGTGTTTCTGCTGGTGTTCAAGTGTTAGTCTGTGCTTTGCCTGTGGAAAAAAATAAATATTTTAATTGTTGTTGCCAGGTTTCTTTGAAAGCCTTCTTTGGAAAACCTGGTCCCTGGTTTGAAGAAGGAGATCTGGATGGTGACAAGAACTCAATATTCCATGATCTAGATGGTTCAGTGACTGACTACATGGATACCTATGTGGGCAGAATGGATAACTACTTGATTCAACACCCCAAATGCATTAATATTACAGAATGGAGTGGAGTGGTTTGCAGTGGGACCTATGCACAGGCTAGTACTCTTGTAGCTTTCTGTTTGGGGCAAATCTACAATATAAACAACTTGTGGGGGCAGGGGGAGTACAGGAACTACAAAATTACCTGTCATTGGATTTAAAAATTTTTTGAAGTTTTAAAAATACTTTTATGCATATTACACTTTTCAGCCAGTTGTGTATATTGTGTTCCCTTCAACATGCAAACTGGGAGTACATTATTAGATGCTGCAAGGTAAAAGCAAATGTGTGTGCATGCCAGGAGTTCTATGTTGCAGCCCTATCTGCTAAAACATTTTTGTATTGGAGGTGTTTTCTTCCACTGGAGTTCATAGAATCATAGAATCGTTAAGGTTGGAAAAGACCTCTAAGATCATCAAGTCCAACCGTCGACCCAACACCACCATGCCCACTAAACCATGTCCCTAAGTGCCACATCTACACGTCTTTTAAATACATCCAGGGATGGTGACTCAACCACTTCCCTGGGCA
>NW_008825114.1:9025571-9066714 GCF_000699105.1 Pygoscelis adeliae
TCAGCACTCTCGGGTGGATCCCATCCGGCCCCATAGACTTGTGAGCATCCAGGTGGCGTAGCAGGTCATTGACTGCTTCCTCTTGGATTATGGGGGGTTCATCCTGCTCGCTGTCCCTGTGTTCCAGCTCAGGGGGCTGAGTACCCTGAGAATAACTGGTCTGCCTGTTAGAGACTGGGGCAAAGAAGGCATTAAGTACCTCAGCCTTTTCCTCCTCCTTGGTGACAATGTTCCCCCCCACATCCAATAAAGGGTGGAGATTCTCCTTGGCTCTCTTCTTGTCATTCATATACCTGTAAAAACACTTTTTGTTGTCTTTAACGACAGCGGCCAGATTGCGTTCTAGCTGGGCTTTTGCCTGTCTCATTTCCTCTCTGCATGACCTAACGAGATCCCTGTACTCTTCTTGAGTCGCCTGCCCCTTCTTCCACAAGTGGTAAACTCTCCTTTTTTTCCTGAGTCCTAGCAAGAGCTCCCCGTTCAGACAGGCCAGTTGTCTTCCCCGCCTGGTCTTCTTACAGACTTCTGTCTGTCTCTTTTTCACAGAGTGGGTTTTAAGGGGCTTTTTATTTCTTCTTTTTTTTTTTTTTTTAACTTTTTAAAATGGAGATGTTAAATACCACCTTCTGAGTACAAATCTCACATAGGTTTGATTCCCATTCTGGTTCCTGTTCTATATGGGTTTGGCCAAGTACCATAGCTGATTCTATTTTTTTGGTTTTCCCCCTGTGTCCCCTTTTTTCATCTGTAAAATGGGCAAAATATACAATAGATTTTCAAGTAGGGCTCTTCTTCAGGAGCTATTTGTGTATTGCATAACTTTGAACATCAAATTGCAGCATTTTGGCTGATAATGTACTGATTATTTTTCATTATTTCATTTCCTTTTGTACAGTGTCCAAATCTTTTTTCTTTCTTTTCATCCTCCTTAATATCGTATAGGTTTATGTCCAAACCTGGAATGGACAGAATCTTTCCATGACTATCGTACGAGATGAGTACCCAGCCAATCCCATGGTTCTTCGAGGTATTAATCAGAGAGCTGTCTTTCAACAATACCAACCAGTAGTGATGCTCCAAAAGGGCTACACAATACATTGGAATGGAAAAGCTCCAAACGTCACCTATCTTTATCTCATTAACTTCAACAAGTATGTTTACTTTCTTTCATGTCATTGATCTATAAGGCAATACTGAAGTAATGTCCTGCAGAATTAGCATGGATGAGAGTTTGCAGCTGTCAGTAAGACTGGATCTTGGGTTGTTTTTTTTTTCTCCGCAATTACAAATACTAAAGTATGAAAAGCAAGAGATTAAGCAATAGACCTGCACCTAAAGTTAAACTTTCATCCAGTACAGTGTCTTTAAGGAAAATCCTTTGGAGAAGAAAATGTGCAAATAGTGAACTCAAGCAGAATTGGAGTTGAATAACTTAGCATACTAGATTTTGTTGTCAAATAAACTTATTAAATGTCTAAAGTATAAAATCAAATATATCCTGAGAGTATCAAAGTTACTATAACATTTAATGAAACACTTTGTGTAGACAGGGGAAGAAAGATCTTCTGGTTGAGGGTTTGGGAGCTTTTTGTGTTCCTGTTACTTGTTTTTTGAGTGATCTGTTTGCGTATTGTCATTAAACTGTTCTTACAGTGAATCATACCTTTTATTTTGTTTTCAGGAATGACTGGATCCGTGTTGGTCTTTGTTATCAACCAAATACAGATTTTGTTATAGTATTGGAAACCTTTCAAAGGCGGTCATCTGCTCTGTCAAGCAAGGTAGAGCGCTACATGCCTGTATCTTCAATGATGGAGCTCGAAAAGAATCAATCAGACAAGAAGTTTTACTTTGACAACAGTACTGGGTAACTACTTGTAACTTGACCCTATTGGAAGATGTTGTTTAACCTTAAAATGTCCAGTTTGATAGTGTTAAAAGCAACTGATTGAGACACCGGCATAAGAGGAAAGCTGTTGTGAAGGAGCCCAAAGCCTGTTTGAAAGAATACTTTATGTGACTTTGAATCTCCAAAACACAGTGGTTGTTACTGAAATACTTTTCCAAGAGCACTACAGTTGCCACAGATATTTCCTACCCCATGCCTGGGAAAATGTGGTACCTGGTGTGCTGCAGAGCAGTGTCTTTCAGGAAGTAACTTCTAAGTCTTCAAAGAAAACTTGTGCCTTCTTGTTAAACTGAAAATTCTAGAAATTTCCAAGAAGTTTTTATTCCAAGAACATTTTAAGAATGCATTTCTGAAAATCCTAATCTGTTTTCAGCCTTCTTGAATGTACTTAAGAGTCCTAGTCTCTCTTTCAAAAGTACTTCTGACAGAGGCCACTGAGATCCTTCTGAGAGATTTAAGATATGGTCAACTTTGAGTAAAATAAGCCCTACATATATCACTTCTGTGTTTTGCAAATGTTAATCTTTATAATTTATTGTCTTATTTATTTTGTTCCCTTGTCTGCTACTTTGTCTGTCTGTAGTAAATATGCAGATGAATGTAGCTTTTGAAAAGACATTTACATTTCTTTTGCCTAAAAGCTACAGTGATAACAGTCAAATATATAGTAGAAGAATTACTGGTCTCTGTGTACTGTGAACATTAATGACCACTACCCCCTAAATTGCATTTCCAGGCATTTGCAACAGTACAATTACATTGTTCAGTGCTGGTGGGTGAAGCTGAATATCCAAACAATTACTGCTGGGTATCTGCAAAGATCTATGGTCAAAGAAAACACTTATGCTCTGCAGTTTGGTTTTTGTTTCCTGCAAGCCACCCATTTGAGGAGTGGCTGTTCTTTTCAAAGCATATGCATTCATAATGATGTCTCCTTTAATTGTTGGGAATTTCAGGTATGTCAGTAGAGACTTCCTAACTCTAGTAAACTGTAAATATTTTGAAAAAGTTTGAACAATGGTGCAGAAGTGAATACTGTAGTTTCTCTGCTTCTGAAAATCATGAAATACAGCTGTTGAGGTTTAACATAACTGCTTATCTTTCCAGCAATTGATCTAGATTCTTTTTCCCCCTTTTGTGTAGATTACTGTTTTTATTTCTTCAAGCCAAATATAATAGGGATGGTCACAGTTATTGCTCATCTCAGGGATGTGAAAGGATCAAGATTGTGACCAAAGACTCAACAAAAGGGATCAGTAACTGCATGGCAAAAGCTTACCCAAAGTACTACCAAGGACCAACCGTCATAAAGCGGATGCCAGTAAAAACTACTGTACCATGTACAAAATGCGGCACAACTCAGGTAAAATAAAATAAGCAAAAACTTTCATGAACTGTATAGTTGGTGTTGCTGTCTACTTGCTTTCAGGCAGAATTTCAGTCTTTCAGCACAGAATACTGCACCTACCGGTTTGCGATGGTCATGTTGTTAATCTGTACACTAGAAGGCAGGGAGTCCCTTGTAGCACAAAGGTTTCAGTTCTTGTTTTTTGAACAATACTGCTTCACCTCTCACTCAGAGTGCTATAGAGAAGGGGCATCTGATGTCTTGTACTACAGTATTGTCTGTACTCTGTGTGGGATAGCTTTGCTGCAGAGATCGATATGCTATTGGCCAACCTTCTCTCTTCTTTTTTGGATCTTTGCTTATTAGCATGAACTTGAAATTACATTATCTATTTTAGCTATACAGGCTGAGAAAAATACTGAAAGTAAGGAATAAAATGGGTTACACTATACATCATGGTATTTATTAGCATTGCTAGCACCATAAATAATGCCACCGACAAATGGATGCATTTGCTTTGGAGCATGGGCAGTCTGTTGTAAACTGTCTGGCATGATAAAGTGTTGAAGACACATGGATATGTGTACTTAATGTGTTTCTTTTGATATCCAGATGGTATTCACCAGTGATCCTCACAAAAACTACCTCCTTGTGCAGATTAATTCATCTGGTAAAAAAGAGTTAAGCAGAGGTCAGCAAGCATTTATTTCTGTAAGTATTCTTTATGGTTTTCTTCTAACTATCTTTCTTTTCAGCAGTTTGTATTACAACAGTTGTACAGCTGCACATAATGCTGACCTCACTTTTCTTCACTTGATTGAAAAGTGTTGGTTCATAGTTTAAAAATCAATCAGTCAAAAAACTGATGTTTTAACCTCAGAAAATGAGGCTCCAAAGCTCCATTTTGTATTTGAATCCTTTCCTGCTGGAGAAAAAATTGTACTGGTAAGGGAGAGTTTAAAATCTTCAGATTCATGCTGAAATCTAGATGAATGTACACTTACTGATGGCTGCTTTTGGGGAAAAAAAAAAACCCCAACAACAACAAAAACCCCCACAACCAAAACAAAACCAAACAACCTGTTAGTTAAATCCATGTTGTTGAAATTGGTTTTGTGCTAACAGAGTGGTGAGTTAATGAGATGAGTCATTCAAGCCATTAAGCTTTGCGAAACTCCTTCAAAACTGCAATTACTAAAGAATCCATAGAGATTTCTGTATTTGTTCTGATGTGGTCCTGATAAGCCTAGTGATGTGACACTGTATAAAAAGTGGTTTACTTTGACTTTCCTATTCGAATGCTGAAGGAAACTTGCACATGGTGCTGAAATAGCATTTGCAGACACCCTTACACCATAAAGCTTAAAGTCTGTATGTGGCTTACATTCTGTAATGTCAGTGCAATAGTGTCACGGTTTAACCCCAGCCAGCAGCAAAGCCCCACACAGCCGCTCGCTCACTCCTCCCTGGTGGGGTGGGGGAGAGAATCAGAAGATTAAAAGTGAGAAAACTTGTGGGTTGAGATAAAGACAGTTTAAGTAAAGCAAAAGCCGCACGTGCAAGCAAAGCAAAACAAGGAATTTGTTCACTGCTTCCCATGGGCAGGCAGGTGTTCAGCCATCTCCAGGAAAGCAGGGCTCCATCACGCGTGACGGTTACTTGGGAAGACAAACGCCATCACTCTGAAAGCCCCCCACTTCCTTCTTCCCCCAGTTTTTTATTGCTGAGCATGACGTCATATGGTGTGGACTACCCCTGTGGTCAGTTGGGGTCAGCTGTCCCGGCTGTGACCCCTCCCAGCTTCTTGTGCACCCCCAGCCTACTCGCTGGTGGGGTGGTGTGAGAAGCAGAGAAGGCCTTGACTCTGTGTCATCACTGCTCAGCAGTAATGAAAACATCCCTGTGTTATCAATGCTGTGTTCAGCACAAATCCAAAACATAGCCCCATGCTAGCTACTATGAAGAAAACTAATGCTATCCCAGCCAAAACCAGCACAGTTAGCTTGACGGAAATATTAAAACTCTTGAGTTATTTAGACAGACAAATGGCGCGTGAGCAGCGGAATATGTGTGCTGTATCCAAAGCAGTAAGACTGTGCCGTAGGAAGAAACTGGGCTGGAAGTGGGCTGCTGCAGAGACAGATTATCTGTACTGTTGCCAAGAAGTCCAGGTGGTTCAGTATCTGAATTTTAGCTTCCTGGAGCATGAGAAATGACCAAGGCAGGTAGTAAGTCACCTGAAATGTCTGATCTCCCTGTAGAAGCCAGGGACTGAAGGCTCCCATGCAATTTCTGAAGTCCCACTGAAAGCCTCCCCCCAAGGGGGACAATGAAGAGATGCTAGAGAGAAGCAAGTATTTGTAAGGAAATTAGTGCACCACTGTGTCTAAACTAGATGAAGATTAACACTGGGTGCACTGGAATCACTGTTGAATTCATGTGAACTTTAAGAAAGAAAGAAAAAGTTCTTTTCTCTTTTTTTCCTCCCATTCAGGTCAATGACACTATGTTTTCCTTCAAGGATAATGGTATACTTATTGTTGTAGTTGATGCCTGCATTGGCACAGTGTCGGGAAACAAAATATTTTCTGGATTAGACATTAAGCGTGTAGGTGGATATTTAAAATCTGGAATTCCACAAAGGTACGTGTAATGACCATTTATTTCCAGTATGTCCTGTAAGCTGTAGCTCTGCTCTCTAACGAGGATTTAAATAATTATGTCTATACAGGAGCACTGAAAGTGAGCAAAACATGTATCTAAGTTGAGGGAAAGGGAGAAACGTAGGAGCATGTTAACAGACAATTTAGCCTTATTTGAGAAAACAAAGCAACTCAAATTTTGAACACTTACAATTTTCCAGTGTTGCTTGTCTTTCACTTCAAAAAGATTTTTTTTTTTACTAGTCATCATGTAATAACACTTCTTTGCTTAAATCAAGAATATTTTTTTGTTTAATAAGGTCACTTAGGACACTGACAATAACTATGTGACAAGATATCATACTGTTCTCTCCCTATCTAGGGAAAAAGTTGCTTATCATTAAAGAAAGTCAAAAAGTTAGTGTCAGAAAAATGAGCATTCTCATAGTCTAATTTTGGATCAATATCTAAACTTGATTTTTGATACAAATTATTTGTATCAAAATAATTTCCAATTATTTTGAAGCTAAATTTTAAAAAATCTAAAGTTTAAAAAAAAAAAATTCTAGGAGGGGGCTTTTCTAGGTACTGCTTGCAGAGAGGGTTGACTATTTCCATGTCATGAAATGACATGGCATGAGTACTTTTAAGCAAGTGGACTATGAGGCCAGCTAGCTGTAAAAACGTGTAGCAGAGTATTAAGAAAACTGTGTTTATAAGAGCTGCTGTCTCTACACTGTTTCTGCTGCAGGTCTATCGTTCTACTGAGCACAAGAGGTGATGTAGCAATTCCTAATAATTTATCAGAAGCCTTAATGTCCATAACACTTCTTTGCTTAAATCAAGAATATTTTTTTGTTTAATAAGGTCACTTAGGACACTGACAATAACTATGTGACAAGATATCATACTGTTCTCTCCCTATCTAGGGAAAAAGTTGCTTATCATTAAAGAAAGTCAAAAAGTTAGTGTCAGAAAAATGAGCATTCTCATAGTCTAATTTTGGATCAATATCTAAACTTGATTTTTGATACAAATTATTTGTATCAAAATAATTTCCAATTATTTTGAAGCTAAATTTTAAAAAATCTAAAGTAAAAATCAAAAGAATTCTAGGTGGGGGCTTTTCTAGGTACTGCTTGCAGAGAGGGTTGACTATTTCCATGTCATGAAATGACATGGCATGAGTACTTTTAAGCAAGTGGACTATGAGGCCAGCTAGCTGTAAAAACGTGTAGCAGAATATTAAGAAAACTTTGTTTATAAGAGCTGCTGTCTCTACACTGTTTCTGCTGCAGGTCTATCGTTCTACTGAGCACAAGAGGTGATGTAGCAATTCCTAATAATTTATCAGAAGCCTTAATGTCCCTGGGGACAGCCAAACCGCCTTATCTTCAGAGCAACGGTTGGTGGAAATTTTGCATATTTCTTTGACACCACCTTGGTCTGTGTGTTTATGTTGGCATGGTGGGTTTCTCACAGGGTGTGTGAAAAGGATGCAGCTGGGGGAGGATGGTTGCCAGTTTGCACTGGAGGGGGCTGCTGCATTTCAGCCCTTGTTGGGGCGGGCAGCCCTTCAGCAGATGGGGCAGAAAACCCTTCCTGTTGCCCTGAAGGGCGTTGTGTGAAGCTTGTTGCAAGCAGAGAAGTGACTAGCAGTTCTTTGTGCCTGTGGATTACAGAAAAAGAGCCCCAGGCTTTTTTCCCCAAAGCCTGTATTTTGTGCCTCACCCAGCGAATCTATTTTTAAATAATCTCCTGTGCCAGACTAGTATTTCCTGTACTAACAAAATTTGAAGGCAGAGATGAGAAGCTGTTGGTGTTTTGAGGGCTGATCACTTTATAGGCCACGTGGGGTAGCTCTAGTCCATTCAGGGCCCTGGCACAAGTCTTGTCTGAGGAAAGCGGGTTTCATAACTGTCCCGATAGCTGTGTTTTCAAATTAAGATTTCAGAGTATCTAATACTGAATATTGAAAAAGGAGACTGCAAGTCAGTATTTCCTTGCGAGGTGCATGTGAAGCTGAGAGTGGATTAATGTCCTGAATAATCTGGCGGGGGGAGAATTTCAGAGGAGCACGCCATTCCCTTCCCAACCGGTGCTGTGTTGTGCTTGGACAGGCTTGGCTGTTTGGGTAACACGGAGCTGTTTTTGTCACAGGAAGCCTGGCCTTTCTGGGCTTCAGAGGAAACTTTAAGCCATCCTGGATTAAGCTGTTTACCGGTCCTGCTGGGCATGGGCTCGTTCAGATAGAAAAGTATATCCCTTTACAACTGGAAGAGTATGGCTGTGCCAGAGCAATCAAAAGCCGACGGAAAGACCTCGAGCTTCTGAAGAAGGCTACACGATCTCATTAAAGACTAAGATGTACATAAAAGCTGGGGAAAAAAAATGTGAACTAACTTATTTTTTAATTTATGGCATTTTAAACTATATTGTTATCCAAGAAAATCATGTTATTGTCTGACAGATGTTTGCCAGCATTGACCGCTTGAATGCCAATCTGTGCACCTTCTAGTTGTACAAAATATTAAAGAATTTATTAGTATTTGTATAAACAGGTTTCAGAGATTTTTTCAGATGTTTGTATTTACTGTAAACAAGTTCCTTCTGTTTAATACTCCTTTTGTATGTAAGAGGGTGTTCATAAAAGCCTTTAATTTTTGATAACAGGTGTTGGAGTGCATCTTGGACTACTTGAAAGATTAACGTTAAAGTCTCCATAAACAGCTTGAATTGGTCATTATAACTTACACATTTTCCCTCAGCTGTTTAGGTGTTTTCCTGAGGGTTTATTTAGCAATCAGCTCAGTTACATTCTCAATCTGCTTTCCAAGGTGTTAAAAACCAGTTTCCCTCATGTGTGCAGCTGACTCAATGGGGTTTAACTGCAGTAAAATTTTTGCTTTGCTGTATAAAAGACAGAGAGGGGGGATTCAAAGATTCAGCCTGGGGCTGGGTGAGGATTGTGTACCATGCAACAGAATTTAACGAGGCTCTGGTTTTTGGGGTCACTGTTTACTATTCACCCCTAAATATACAGGTGCCTGTAAGAGTTACTTCAGTAAACAGCCTGGGTGTTAAGGCTGCAGTCTTGGGTACAGCTTGACTTCAGCTTTTTCTTTTAAAGCTTTTAGCCAGAAGGGCAAAGCTGAGATATTGTTACTCTCAATTTGTTATGAAACTAAGCTTCTACTCTTGCAGTGATTTTTGGTTTTTTGGTTTTTGGGGTTTTTTTTTCTTTAAGGCTATTCCAGCTCTAGCTTTTAAGTGAATGGAAAGTGCTCTCAGTTCATTCAGGCATGTTATATCTTTTGCCTTCAATTAACTTCAATTCTTTTAATATACTCATGTTGCTAATTCCTATTGATTTTATATTGGGTCCGTTTGATTTCTTTTGGTTTTGTTGCAATTATTTGACCCTTTCTGCAGATAGTGTGAAAATCATTTAGAAGAACTGAGGCACAGCTGCCCTTTTTCAGGATCCTAGTCTTTGAAATTAAATTTCAGAGACTGTAAAGATGCATTTCATAATAGGGAACAATAGGTGTCATAGGGCTAAAATGTAACCATAGTTCTAATAAAACTGACATAGTTCCTTCTTCTTGTATATGTTCTCATTCATTCTAGCTGGTATAATGTATCTACCATTCAGAGATGCTTTGTGCTTTGAATTCAAAATGGAGTGGCTGTTGGAAATGAACTATATGCCTGTCTTCTCCAAAGAAGTTGAAAAACTGTGGGGATTTTTTTTGTGCTTTAAAGGAGAGGAGGCACAGTAGCAGACCTATTATTCTGTTCAATTAAAATATGCTACCTCAGTGCTACAATTAAACTGCCTGGTCTAGTGTGGTTTCCTAAGTGAGAGGGAAGGAGAAAGGAGCACAACGCAAGAGATGAAGTTAACAAATAGATGACTGATGTTATTTTTATTGTAAAACCAAGCCAAATGGATGATTGTGTATTTTGCAGTTGTTTTGATGCACAGTTCTCTTATAATGCTAAAAAAAAAAGATGTTAGGGGGAGATGTGGTAAATCTTTAAGACTAGCTATAATGTTTGGTGTTACTAATGCAGGGCAATGTGATTTAAATGCTCTGAGTGCAGTAGTGATAGTGATTGGGGATTAAAATGGTTTTAAGACTTCCGCTGTTCTGTGGGTCATGCTCAGCAGAGAAATACCGATGAGGTAGTGACCTTCAGGCTTGTGAAGCTGGCCATTATTTATGAGATTCTGCTGTTCTAAGCCATCTTGTAAAAATTGTACTTGGAAGTGTCAAGGGTATTCTGATGTAGAGCTTACTGATGGACAATTGGACCTGAAGTTGAAGTGTTGTCTTTTGTGTAAATTTAAACTCTTGATAAATAGCATAAATAAATTTTTACATCTGACGAGGCAATAAAATCTTGGGTCTCTTCTGTTCTTGTATCAAGTAATTTTGTAATGTGTATTGTATGAATACTATAGATTATTTTATTCCAAACACCAATAGATCTGTGAAGTTCATGGAGCATATCCTACTCTTCATTCAGAGACAAGTTGGGAATACTGGGAAAGGAGACACTTAATGGTGACTGAAATTATGGGCCTGTCTCCAAAGTCTGTCATCTTAAAGTCTGTCTGAGCTGCTAACTGAGTGTAGAGTCATTTCAATTTGGTGGGGACCAGTGCAGTATTGTTACCTACTCCAGGGAATCTTATCTATGTCTGTAACTGCCTGGTGGGGGAGTAAAGATGGAGCCAGGCTATTCTCAATGGTGCTCAGTAGCACAGGACAAAAAGCAGTGGGCACACATTGAAATGGAGGCAGTTCTACACAAACAGAAGGAAAACATACTGAGCAGGTGGTCAAGCACTGGAACTGATTGCCAGAGAGGATGTGGAGTCTTCGTCTGTGGAGGAGTAGCTATAGCTGACCCTGCTTTTGAGACATGTAGTGTCCTGGGCCATCTCCAGAGGTGGCTGCCAGCCCGGGTGCCGCTGTGGTTGTGTGCAGTTAAAATCACCGATGTACCTAGCCTCTCTTTTCCAAGCGTACCAGCTGCCGCAGCCTGCAAGGGCTAAGCCACATACTTTTCACCTCATGCCTGAAACTTGGTGAGATCTTAATGAGGCATCTGTGCCCCAAACCCAGTCCAAAAGGCATTGTAATAGCCTCTTCGTGGTCAGGCTTTGTATACAAATAGATTGATTTCCATTCCTTACTCAAATGGTGCCATTCTGCAGTAAAGAACTTAAAAATTCACCAGGCTAGAGAAAGGAAGGTGAGTTTAAAGCCCTAATGTAAAGCTTTTTAAGGCACATCTGGGCTCATGTTCTTGCTCCACAGGTTGTCTTTACATTTTATTTTGTAATTGTTACGATGTTTTAAAAACAACAACAAAAGAATAAATAAATTACTTGGAGCAGGGATCAGATTAAGTGTACTATGGATAAGGCATTCTCTCTGGCCAAAGGCACCACTGAAAATCCACTATATGAGGGGCTGGAGCCCCATCCCTTGAGAGCCGGGATGATGGCAAGGACATGCTTTAGAAGATAGACTTAATTCTGCTTATCATGGGACTGCAGTGACAGCTGAAGGCCCAGATAACTTCTGACCCAGGACATGAAAATAAGTTTTCCTGTTTGGGGCAAGTCCTGTGATTTCTTCTGCTTTCCCTCAACTCCTTTTAACATTATGTAGGAAGGATATACATCTGAGGACAGTCACCCAGCTCTGACTGAAAAGCCCAGTCCACCGGGTTTGATGATAGCTGTACAGTGGTCAATGAAGGTCAAAAGGGTATGTCATGGCTATATTTGTTTAAGGTGATCCTGGTGTCATCCTAGCGTCCAAACATCTATGAAATGCAAAGAAAAGCAGTATCTTCCAAAATTGCATTTATGTGAGCTTTTCCCGGTAATTAACTTCTCCACCACTTGTTCTAGGTCTTACAGGAAGGTTCTGTCCTTTCCTAGAGTTCACAAGCATATTTTTCTGTTCTAATGCTTCCTTTTTTCACTGTGTCACGTTAGTTAAAATTCTAAAATAATACTCAGTATTGAAGTATATAAGGCCACCTTTGGCTTGAGAGAATTTATGAGCTTTTAAACTATATGGTCTGGGAGTACTGCAATTTTGCATATTAAATTGTATTAACAATTGCAACTTGCTAAAAAAAAAAAAAGCGTGGCTGGCCATTGACTTGCATGACTGGGAATGATGGGACCGGCAAATCCTAGAAGTCCACCTCTCCTTTTTTATGTGATGAAACTCTGAAGAATAAATAGGTTTTGGATACAATAGGAACAATTTCGGGAGAAAGCAATCTGGGGTTCTCCTGAGATCAGCCTAGCCTTTTCTGATATGTCATCTTGTGCCTGCTTTTGTGTCCTTCCCTTAACCCATACTGAAAAAATTCAGAAAGACTTGTGCTTTTCTTGAAAGGTTTGTGGTTGTCACATTTGGTGTACTAGTGAGAAATTGGCTTGGTCAGATCACAGAGAAATTTCAAAGTCATCGGTCTGTATAAACTTTGTCCTTAAAGGCGAATTTTTTTCACTTTTCTGATTTCTATTGTATTTAAAAGTACAAAGCAGACTTAATTGTCATGCCTGGGAGGCAAATTCTTTGTTTCATCTTTGTCCAAGTTGAATGTGGTGACAGCTGAATATCCTGATTTATAATTTTTTTCTGAGGAAATGTTCTTAGAACATGCAATGGCCTGTCTTTGTATATAATTTATTCTAAACAGAACATAAAAACAAAGTGATATTTCAGGATTTTTTGTGTGTGTGTGCAAGTTTATAAGTAATAATGCTATACTAGAACTGCTACAAACAGTTAGAAATACAACTCTCCTGTGCAGTATTTCCAGTGACATTTTCAACAAATACACTAGGATTGGCTCAGGGTGTGTTTTGTGTAATTGGTAGCTTTTAGGGATGGATCTCAGATGATGACGTGCCATCTTTTTAATATCTGTGAGGTTCTTCAGCAGAAGATGGTTTACTCCATCTGCAGGGTGTGAACTATGATGTAATAGTTTTCTTCCATCTCTGGCGCAAATGACTGGCGCATGTTCTCAGTAATAGCAGACAACACCACAGTTATCTGTGGTCTCATATTATTTCTGTTTCTGAGAAATGATTCTATGATGAGCATCACTCAGTAGTATATGTTGTACATTTCTGCTTTTTGATAGCTTTTTTAATAGAGTAATATAAATTTCCATATGGCAGCTTGTTCTAGGTTAAATTTTTCTTTTTAATATTTCTATATTGATATCAGATTTTTCTGTCCTTAGCAACAGTGAAATGCAAAGTATTAGAAGATATGAGTATGTATACTCACATGAATCATAACAGCATGCACAATTGCCATTGGGTTCCTCCTGTTAGCTAGCATACAAATGTGAAATAAGGGCTCATGTCAGGCTTTAATAGTTGGACATGGAAGAAAACAAATGAGGGTTCAAGAAAAATTTGTTTGCAGTGTCTTTTCCCTATAAGCCATACACACCTTTCTTCTTTGGCTTTGTAGGGACAGGGTTCTCCTCACCACTTCCCTCTCAGTCCGTAAGGGCTGGGATGCTGCTCTGGTTAAGTATCTTGTTCCCATAGAATTTTCTATTTCTGATATTTCCAATGTTTTGCTGCCTTTGGATTTTTCTGAGAGATTGTCCATCCTTCTTCTCCATTAACTCTATTTCCAAAGCATCTTGGGGAGTGGGTTGGACCTCCTGTTTTCCCACCCTTTTAGTCTACTCAGCCTGACTTGAGTTTCAAAATGTAATGTCTCTTTTAACATCTATTGCCCAAAATACACTTCTTCCATTAAATTCTCTTGTCCCCATGACTCAGGGTGTAGCAACAGGTTCAAGATCAGATGGGATGCATGGAAATATCTTTTGCAAATAAGCATCAGATGTGGGGACGCTGCCCGTGTCAAACTGAAGGAATTAACAGCACAGAACTTGTGTAAAAATGTTGATCTCCACTGCCTATTTTTGTGTGCAGTGTTGCTTGCTGAGCATTAAACAGGCCCTTTGTAATTTGGGAGTCAGGGTGGGTTTGGATTCTTCCATAGCTATCATGTTGAACGAACCAGATCAAACACTTCATGCTCCAGAGTATAGAATTAGAATGAGTACCAATATGAAGCTTAGAAATGTTGATATCCACTCTTTATAGGAATAATTGGCTGTTTTTTTTCTTACGATACTTCAGCTTCGTTACTTTCACACTTAAGTCATTGTGCACTCTTCCCTCCCACCACCTCCCGGGGCAGTCCTACACAAACTCCATGACATCATTGTTAATAGTGACATACAGGCCACTTTCTAAAATGAAGCTAATAAATTAAGTTCACACTAGTAAGTATATGCCTAGCAGTTACTGATTATACAAATAGTAAACCAGGGTCTTAAGTGAACTGCTGTTTCTAGATTTATATGTGTTTAATAAGTGAGTGGGTAAATAACTGTATTAATAAGTAGATCCTAAAATTACAAAAATATTTTTGTCTGCAAGCAGTTCCCCTCTTTGCCTGTGAAAGCCTGTGTTCAGGATCTAATACCTGCAAATTGCCAGGAATCTATACTGAAGTTGTTAAGGAAGGTTGTTGCTGGAGGGCCCCAGTACACAAAGTCTCAACACAGAGCTTAGTAGGGAAGAAAATGCTCTGTTAGGAGCACAGTGTGTTTTAAGTTTGAGTCAAAATCATGTTTTCCCTCTCATGGGTGGATATACATACACTAAAACCAATATGTGAACCCACATCTATAGTTTACCAAATTCTGATCAAGCACTTAAAAGACTCAAACAGTGTGTCTTTTATTACGTCTTCATTACAGATTCTCAGAAATGTTATGCAAAAGTAATAAAGTTGAACAGAGACATGCCATTTGCTAGAATTTACCTGCAATGTGAAAGTACAAAGTGAGATGACATTTCCCATTAGGAAGAGACACACCAATATAGGTGAAGGCAAATCCTTGATCTCTAAAGATAGTCATTACCCTTGAAATTTTTGTAATTTTTTAAAGTTGTCATCCCATAAATGCTTAACCTGTGAATAATCAGCTACATAAGCTTAAGGTCATAAGAACAACTGTTTGAATGTAAGTGTGGTTTTTTGCTTATGCGAATTTTTGCAGAAGTAATTTGGCAATTTGTATGTAAAGAGAACGTTTAATTCTGCTTTTCTTTTTGCAGTCTGTTAACTCTTGCTTTAACTTCTACTTTTTACAAACCAAATTCTTATATTGTATCTGTAAAGCTCCTTCTTATACAATTAATGAACCCAGCTACATGCAGAAGAGCCATCAGTGAGATTTTTGAGACAAAAAAAACCCACAAAACACTTTCCCAATGTAACAGTGGGTAGGGAGGAGTGTGGGTTTTGTGTGTGTTCACTGACTTTTGCAGATTTCTCTGCATCTTCCCTAGCATTGATACAATTGCAGTAGTATGGCTTCTCTTTCATGTGAGACAGGTAAGTTGCATGGATACAATTGTACATCTTTTTTTGAAAGATGGGAAGCCAATTATACTGGTACCAAGAAAATGCAGTCCACATGTACATACAGAATGTGTTAGGAATGGGGTACCCAGATATTCATGACTGGCTTTGAAATCCAAGGCAGTAATTACATGTATAAATAGTTTAATTTCCAGCCAAGTAGCCAAAGCTCATCCAGAAAGCTTCTTTCACTGGGTGTGTAGAGACTGTCCCAGAGAAAATGTGGAGGGATCACAGAATACCCAGAAAGAGAGCTGATTCATCATGGAAGAGGACAAGTTTAGGACAGAAATGTCTGTAAATGCTGGTATGATTTTTCTTTTTCGGATAAAGTATGTCACAAACAGGAATGGGTTCCTGTGCAGGAAACAGCTCTTCCGTAAAAGGGGCCAGGGAACAGAGTGTATTAGGCCAAGGCAGTGGCAGAGCAAACAAAACAAGTACAGCAGCTACTGATTTCCTTCCTCTGTCATGCAACAGCATAATTTATTGCAGAGCTGCAGAGAAGCAATTACTCCAGCTTTCAACAGAGTTGTCACCTCTGATTCAGATGGAGTAATGCATGCTCTCATCCAAACAGATACTTAGATCAAAAGGTACCAGCTATAGAAAAACAAATGCAGGCAACTGAATATATTTGCTATCAAAATAAATTTCCCTGAGATATTACCAGAAAAAGGGAAGTTCTCTTATGAAGGAAATTGTTCAAGAAAGATTAGCATGAGGCTATATATAGAGTGCTTCGACTGAAGGAAGTTACATTTTCGTACCTCCAGTTAGCTAATGCTCATGAAGCAAGAAGCGCTATGATGTGCAAAACCAAAACCTACCCCTACTGATTTTACAAGCACTGCCAACAGATGCAGAAAAAGCCCTGCCGTGCATATTGCGGTCTCGCACTCAGAGGAACATACACAAGCTCCTACAAGAGAGGCAGAGGTGTCACACCTGGCCGGCTGGAGCCAGCAGCCAGTGGGAGAAAGGTGGCTGAGCAGCCCAGAAATAAAAGAGAATCTGTAGCCAAATATTTCTGAAGTGAAACGTTTTGGAGTGAGGCTTCTTGAAGTACAACTTTTCTTGAGCCTTTTAGAAGCATTAACTACTACAGGGTATGTCAGACCCTGGGAGGCTTGCGCTTATTTGCAAAAGGTGTTCTTGGTGTGTCTCAGCTACAGCCTGTAACAGTGAGCTGACAGGAGCCAGTTTGGGAGGAGCAGTCACTTGCTGGGGTGTTTGCAGCTCCAATGTGCTTGGACCCAGAAGAGGCAGTGCCAAATGGCAGGGATTTCGTATTGCTTTACTACTTGGTACCTGTCCAGCAGATATTGCATCCTCTTAACAAGATCTCCCTGCCAGGCAAAGCAACAAAGAAAGGCTTGCCATCACACTAACTGATTAAGGTGAAGCTGCTATAATAAAAAGGGGGTCACTTTAATTAATGGGTTAATGTGAGCCTCTAAATTAAAATCTTGATGGAGGGAATTAGAATAACCTCTGGGTGACCTTAGTTGGAGTTATCTGCTGAGCTTCGTGTTAAGAAACTCCAAGTGTGGGTTGTTGTGAGCACAGATGAAAGAGTATCTTGGGTAGGAGCACCGGGGAAATGAAGGAAGGATTAAAAGAGACAACACAAATTACTGAAGAAGAGATTTTTCTTGCCTCTCAGCTTCCACTCCATTTTGAGCATTAAATTCCAGATGTTCCCCACTGAAAATCTCCAACAGATGTCCATCTTCAAACAAAAACCTGTGAGTAGGCTGTTGAGAAAAATCTGAGGCTGTCTCTCAGCATGGCTGAGGATCGTGGTTTAATCAACCAGCAAAGATGTTCTCAGATAGATCTGCCATAGCTCTCTTGCCATTTTACACTGTAATTAAAAACGCAACAACAAAACCTCATAAGGTGTTGCTTCTTGAATAAAATAGGGCAACAATGCATTGGAGAAATTTAACTCGGTTGGGAGGTAGGAGTCTGGTTTTCTTTGCTAGCTAGATTTTTTTCTTTTAAAGCTATGCTTCCACCAAAGTAACGACTATTAGTCTGTAGACTCTAAAGAGCAGATCTGCATAGCAATAAAGATAGCTTCAGTCTTTCAGTATTGGATTGAAAGGTACAGATGGAGACAGAGGACAGCAACTGCATTGGGATATTTGGTCTCAGCTGATAATTGCAATAGCAGCCTGCTCAAAAAATGCCGTAGCAGACCCTACAGAGTTGTTTATTCCTAACCTAGTGCCTACGTATCTTCTTTAAATACTATGCAGGGACTCAGGCCCCATGCATTTCCTGGCAGGGCATATCAGAAGGGGCTGTTTCCACCTCTGTCATCCGAGTCCTTTCTTCCTTGCCTGTTCCAGAGTGCTTCCTCCTGGATCAGTTTTTCTCCGGATGTCAAATGTCTAAAGCTCATTAGCCGACATTAGTTCAGCCTTAAACATCCATTAGATGTTCTCTCTCGTGTTCATAGTCATCATGGTTTCCCACACCCATCAAGAAAAAAGGCAGTCAGCAAAATGACACATTATTAACCCTTCTTCTTCCAATGGAAGGCGAGATTAAACACTAACTCAGTACAGATATAATCTCGAGAACATCGATAAAAATGAAGTTTTCAGACTTTCTACTGCTTATTTTTAAAGACTGCCACCAGTTTACTGTTTCTTTCCTCTATTTATGTAAGGGAAAGATGTTTCCACTAGCATTTATGTCTGCATCAGTAACGTCAGCAATGCTTTCTGAGGTTTTTGTCATGAGCCATGCTGCACACACAGTTTACATATAGCAGAACAACAACATTGGAATCAAAATGGTGCCCAACTACATTGCTGTAAAGGGAAAGCCTAAGGTCCCAAATAGCATTTAAAAACTATTTTTATCATTTATATGTTGAATAGGAATTATGTTATTCTTATGCCAGTTTGTTTTTTTTCTAACATTGTTTATTTTTTCATGTACATCTTTATATTTCAGCAGAGGGCACTGTGACCTTACTTAGAACTCAATCTGTTAATTGGGCAACTTGAGCATGGAAAAAAATTATACCATTTTTCCTCAGCATCAGTCCTTAAATCACAGGGTTATATATGCAGGATTTACTTATTCTCTATTTTAATCACTGCTTCATCATCGTGGCTAAAAGACTGGAAGCAAGTGAGAAAAAACACTTCATGGAATTAATATATTAAAAAAAAAATCTCTTTTCTGTAGGGGAAAATTAGCTAAATAAAGGCTTGGACTTCTTTCCTCTAGAGTAACATAGTTTCCCACAGTACAACCCCTGGTGTAGGCATTTTAACAAACACTTTACAGCAGCTGCTATATCAAAGGATAACAAAAAAACCCCCTTCAAAACTCCCAGACATCACTGATGTGTACAAGTCACTGAAGCACAACCTGCTGTTCTGTGCATTATCACCCACAAAGGGCAAAAGCACCAAACCCACCTCCACTGCAATTAAACCTGGGGGAGGCCAGGACAGACCGTAAGACTGACATCCCCGCTTTCCTCTGGGAGCTGAGCCTGTGCTGCAAGCCTTAGCCAGACCCTGGCTTCCTTTTGGGCTCAGTTCTTGCATTTCAGCACCAGCACATTGGCTTCTGAGGCTTGTTTTGAGTCTCGACCACTAAGCAAGTAGGTAGGTACTAGGAATTTGCTGAAACAACTAAGAAGTGAGGAAAAAAGGAGGAAGAGGGTATCTGCCACCTGTCGCCCCACCAGGCTGGGACGTCTGGTGTTAGGCCAGCTTGCTGTGCTGTGGAGCATTTAGTGATGAGCGTCTCACAACTACGATTGAAGGTGCAGGTACAAGCAGCAAACATAGTGCGAGATGGTGCCCTGTGGTGCAGTGAGGCCATTAGCATTGCCCACTGCAAGCCAGCAGTGTACCCTTGCTCTAACCAAAGGTATACCAACCACTGCGTCTCTGGTGTTGCGGAGCTGGCTGCGAGGCTGTCCCCACTTTGTCAAATGGTGTGATCTGAACAACTGCTGTGTGAATAGTAAGCAAAGGTGTTGTTGCCAGTTGCACTTTTACTGATTCAATTTGTTCAGCTGCTACACAGAAAATGCCAGTAAAAGGGTAGTAATAGAAAGGGATCTTTCATGTGAGGCAGTTTAGGTAGCTGATTATATTCCCTAAAAGATAAAACAGTCATTCTTTCAGGTGTGTATATTTGTAGCTGTAAACAATGAAAAGATGAGGTCAGGATAAAGAAAGTAGACTAATACTAGTAACCCCACCCTTTAAATTTTCTGCATTGACTGGATTATATCCAAAACTTTCAGCTTCTATTTTATCCAAAGGTGATATTTGTATCCCTTACAGATCATACATAAGTTGGCAGGAGGTACAGTGGTTGCTTTGAGCTCCCCAGCCAAGAAAGCTTATTCAAGGTACCTCCATTTGGTTTTGATGGTAGCATATGTCTGAGGAAAACCAATTTGTTTTCTAAGAGTGACCTTCTTTCCCTCCCTCTCTGGGATTAAACATGCTGGTTTTGCAACGCAGAAATATGAGCACCAGTTACTTGTGCTTTAGACTGCAGGATTATAATCCTGGGTACTAAGAGGTGCTGTGATACTAGACACCTATTATTTTCTGTAACCTGTGGCCCGCTCCGTATAGTTGACCAGCTGGTGTTGGTTGTGATCCATTTATACACTGCTTGTGCCAAAAGACCTCTGGGAATGTGAGGCTCCTTGTGGTTTACAGGCATCTAATGCCAATGCTGGAAACCAGTAATACAAGAAGGGGACTTTCCTGCGCACAAAATGGTAGAGTCCTGCCGCGCTGGAGCCAAATGTCTGAATGTCCTAAGAGTTATTTCTAGCCCCATGGGCATGCAACATACCTGACAAGCACAATAGTTAAGCATTGTTTGTAGCCAAAAGTTTGTGGCAAAATTGCCCACCACCTTGATGACAGGCTGTCCTACTGGAAGCTGTCGGCAGGATCCCTCTAATGAGACAACTATTTCTTCACAATGTATTAAATAACAGATCTACCTGCACGTAAAAGCCATATGCCACACAACAGTGACCTCTAGCTAATTATTGCTCCTATTCCACCCCCTGCACCCACAGGAAGAGTTGCAGCAGTTCAATTTCTCTGACCTTTTCTATGTCTTTGATGTTGGGGTAAACATGGCAGCTGAAGCTAACAGGGATGCTCTGTGACAATGTGTGAACAATGCCTTGTTTTTTACCTCTGTTTTTCATTTGACATGTTACCACCCTTGCTGCTTTCAGAAGATTGATGGGTTTCACTGCGTGGCTCCATTTGCCTGGTACAGTCCCCCACTGCCCCCCAGCAATAACCTCTGTGGCCACTCTGGCCAGGATGGCAAAATCAAGCAACTTCAAAACCATACTGACCCCAGCATTGGTTTGTGATTCTAACTGATGCGATTCCCATCATGTTCAAAAGCCTCTCTGTTGTGTCTTGTTGTGAGTCTACAGGTAATGTTTGTTCCAAAGAAAGCAGTCTCGCCTCTGTACACTGAACACTTACAATATAGCTGCCATTTACTTTTTTAATTGTTTTTTGTCTTGTGAAATATACAAAGAAATCCTACTGACTACACTGCCTTTTACTTGCCACCTCCACCTGTGTAAAATGGAAGGCATGGAAAACAAGGTTAGATGTTTAACTTTTTAAGAAAGTTTTAAATTATTTAACATTATGGTAAGGAGAAGGAGGAAAAGAGACACACTGGGCACCTGTACTGGTGTGAAAAGGAACAGGTGAAGTCCACAGTGATGAGAACAAACCATGGCATGACTGGCATAAACCCTTCCCTTCACGTGAAGATGGAATTTATGTAGGAAAGTTGTCATTAATATCTATGCATTTCTCAAAACAAAAATATTTTTCAGTTGAGTTCTAATAATTTGTAGCAAATCCATTGCAACAGAAATGAGTTAGAACTCCAGTCTGCCAGTGTAAATAGCATTTTGGTCATGTAAGATCATTACTTCACATTTCTTGTGGGTTAAATTGCAAATTACACACATGAAAGCACAGCCGTGCCCTGTCAGGCTTCAGCATACTGCAGAAAAAACTGAGTTTGGTGTAATGGCATTTCACGGAGGTGTGTCTGAGAGGAAGAGGTGGTCTGAGAGGGGGACAACAGTGAAGATGAGCCGCTGTTTTGCAGAGCAGGTGCTGGAGACACTGTAAACACGTGCACAAGGTTGGGTGGCCCCATTGCCTGCAGGAGTGGTTGGGGGGCTGCAAGCAGGAGCTGGGATAAACTCAGCAGCCATGGGCAACTGGGGCTGGTGGTGGAGCGGGCTCTCCCAGGGCCAGAGCAGGGTGTCCAGGTGCCCCCGGGGCAGGAGCGCTCCACGTCCAAGCAGATACCCATGAGACTTCCCCTCAGCCACATGCTTGTGGCATGCTTCTGCCATGGCCGTTGGCAGATGAAGGAGCAGCGAGCACCCATGGGGCAGAAGATCCGTCAAGGAGACTGCAGTGGGGATGTCAGGAAAGAGAAAGATGATCCAGTTCATCATTTGTTCCCCATCAGCTCCTTTCCTCTGCCCCCTCTCTTCATTTCCTTACATACTCCTCCTGCACAGGCAGTGTCTCTCCCAGTGTCCGTATCAATTACACTAACTATGCTGATGACTCTGAATATACTAATTCATTTAAACCATCAGTCCTATTGGATTCTTTCCTTGCAAACGGTTTAAATGGCTCCTTCAGGGCTTAATGTTCTTCCCTTTAAAAATATTGCAGACTCTGTGATCATGGCTAGGTTTTGATTTAGAAGTGGTACAAGGGTGTTATTAAATTGTGATTATTTATTTTGCCTGATTTAGATCTGATAGCTGTGAAAGTGATTCCCCCTCTCACTTAACATTGGCTGTGGTTTCTCATTATAATTTGTGCACAAATCTACAATTCTTGCTGATTTCTTTCTGGTCTCCCCCTTCTCCTTCTCCCAGTCTTTAATACAGTTCTGCAGATTTTTGGTAAGCCCATTCAGCAGTATTTTTCATAACAGATTTTTGTAACATCTGCTGCTGTGTACACACACCAAGTCTAGCTATTAGAAACTGGATGACAACACATACATTTCATTGCGTAATATAAAGGGAGCTAGCTGAAAATTGCATACCTGTTTTCTGAAAGCTGAGATGCTAGCAAATGTTTGCAGGCCCTGGATGTTGTGATTTAATGTGACTTAATTCTCCAAGCAGGGTTTTGCTTCTCTTAGTCTAAGCGGGGCATAAGGCAATCAAGGCTTTATGAAAATTTGTTGAATACAGACACCGGTTAAAGAGAAGACTCTTCTCTCTGCTGAGGCTTGGACACTTTGGCCTGAAAAGAGTGACATGGTAAGGAGAGTAAAATCTTGAGTCAGCCCAACAGCGGCTGCTTACAAAAGTATGTCCTTCAAACCCACTAGTTTACAATCTAAGCACATGTTTAACCCAGCAGGCAACACTGTATTATAAACGTGCTCAAACACAGTTTAGAGCCAAGAGCAGCAAATTATGTTTACCTCAAGATCTAGCTTTATTACCCTGCAACGCTGGTGGCATGGAGATGTCCAGGCATATTCACATAGAATCATAGAATCATAGAACATCCCAAGTTGGAAGGGACCCATAAGTCCAACTCCCTGCTCCTTGCAGGACTACCTAAAACTAAACCATATGACTAAAAGCGTTGTCCAGAGGCTCCTTGAACTCTGACAGGCTTGGTGCCGTGACCACTTCCCTGGGGAGCCTGTTCCAGTGACCCTGTTTAGTACTACCAGGATCTGATGAAGTGATGGCATTTTGAAAAAGCCTTTCTGTGGAAAAGGCATCCATTTTGGTATGTGCTGCTTTGTAACAACCCTATTTCTCAATTAGGTGTTCTTGCTTCACAATCGCTGGTTTTATATTGCAGCAAGTGTTTTGATGGTTGCTTTTAGCAGGAGAGAACTGTTAGACAGGTAGTTACTACAATACAAATATTTTTAAACATGTTATTTTCTGCAGGCAAGAGGTACTGTTCAGCTACTGAGATACTGTCCACCAGACAGAGTAAAAATGGATGCAAATGGATAGATCTTTAAAGATACAAATACTTGCAGAATCCTGGCGGTAACTTTGGCTCTCAGTGCTCACATGCAGCATGCACTACAGCTGCTCTTTCAGGCCCTCATTTGCTCAAGTTGAAGTATCCTCAGATTCGTGAAATTATCTCTTACATAGGATAAAATTATATGAAAGGTTTGATGTCCAAACTCTGATTTCATCCCCTAGTTGGTGCAGGAAGTTTTTCTCTGTTTAGCTCAATCCTCATTTATCACATATCACATTGATAAGGAAACTTCCTTTCCTGAAACTAAACTTTTCTGTCACATAGCTCTGCATCAAGTAAATACCTCTTGAATGGAGATTTTGGGGAAAAAATGTTTTGAAGCAAGACTTATTTTTTCATCAAAATAGCTTCAAGCTATTCAAGATAACCACGAATGTCACTATTCAACTTCTCCTGTTTATGTTGGACTTCATAAGTAATTGAATTTTTCTTATCATGATTTAGTTCTGGGGAACTTGCGGAACAAATAATTTTTCCTTTTTTCCTCCTCTGTTTTGATTCTTGTCTGTAGTATTTATCTTTTACTTTTGTTGTTGTTCCTTTCTCCTTGTTTTGCAAAAGTGACCTAGACACAAAATAGACTTGTACAGAAGAGTGCGTTCTATGCCTAAAAGCTGACCTAGAGACAAAAGTGTTGGATTGCAGATTGTGCAGGTAGTTGCAATAGATAGGTATTGCAAAGGAGCGGTATCAGTAGCCTGCATGAGCTAGCATTCTGCTATTGAGCTAATCTAACCCAATCAGCTGCAGAACTGGTGGAAGCCACTGCTTTGATATTTGAATAAGAAAAGGGAAATGATGAGGCTTAATCCAGAAGCGGTTTATAGGCTGAGTAACCTTTGTTTCTCACTGATTGTCATGGATGCCAGAGGCAGACAGCCCTGATTTTTTTAATGGTTGTGACCCCATAACTATCTCCTTTTCCTTCTGACACTGGTGCTGCTTTGCTGCTCAGCACCTTGGGTGCTCTTACCTGCAACCCCACAGCTGCTTTCTGCTCACAGCTCCATACCCTTTCACCCAGGCTGCAGGGACAGTGTTTCCCAGAGTCTCTGGTGCAGTATTCTTCCCATATTGTTCCCACACTGCTGTTGATATGCTGTTGGTCTCATGGCTGTGCACGTGCCCACCCTTGTGCTGTTGTTATGGCAGGTTCTCATGGGAAGCGGTTGCCGATGGCATGAGATTCATTCCCCCCTTTCCCTATCCTGCCGCTGCAGCTCTGGCTTTCATTCGGAGACCCGGTAATGCACATTCACAAAGCTCAACAGCCAGCCAGGCATGCAGCACCTGTCCACACCACAGCATGCTCCTGCCAGCCAGCGGTAAAGGTAGCATAAGCACGAACAGCCAGCGGGGACTTCAAGCAGGTCCTGATGAAAACCTGTAGTACTAATATGGGAAAGTGTTTTGAGGTGTATCATCTGCTGCATGAGAGAGGACACCTACACTTGGGAGGATGTTCCTCTGAGAACATCCCAGCACTTTCTTCTCTCTCTCTCTCTCCCCCCTGCCCCCCTACTTTTTTGCCTAATTTTTCTCTGTAAGTAACTTTGACCATTAGAGTTGATAAATGTCACCAGCTACAGACCCTGCCAACACCTCTTTGTGCATGGGAATCTGTCTCAACACATTTTGTACAGCAACTTTCTTTCTCCCACTGCTGTGAATTGTTGTGAAGGGCATTTTTGTGAGAGGTCTTACTTAAACTTTGTAAGAATTTATATATATAAGCTATATTTGTATGGCATGCTTAGCAGTCCTGAGCCCGGAAAAGAAAGAAAGGTTTTTGAAGCAAAATAAGCCACATCCATCAGAAAGCTGTCACATTCAAACTTGTTATCTAAATGACATGCTGGGCTGCTGCCACCAATGACTAAATTTAACAGGTTAGCCTTGTAGTAATGCTTCTGCTCTCTGTCCTATCAGGGACCACAGGTACAGCTATCTTATCCACTCCCTCGTGTTCCTGTCTACCTCTTAGTGTGCTTCAATGATGAAGGAGCAAAGAGATCATACAATATGTCATTACCGGCCTGACTGAAAAACAGAGATTTTCCTTTATGCCATCCACTAAAGATTCCATAATATTTTTCTCTGATCATATTCTGCTCTTCCCTCTCCTCACAGACTACATTCAAGAAGGAAAACTGTGATCCCTGTAAGCCTTTTGCTCCAGTCTGAAGCCTGTTTTGGCATAATCATTCTCCTGTGAGTTGGCATATCACACCTTCAAAAATCAGCCTTAAAAACCCACAAACTAATGAACTTCAAGATGTTCTGTAATGGTGCATGCCAGACTCTTGTAAGAAAAAACATTTGATGTCAAATGCAAAAATATTGGTGGAGATATGGTTCTTTCATGACTCTTTCAGTTTGTGAAGACTTGTTCAAAAATGAAATGTTTTGATTGATAAAGGTCATGCTCACATGGGCCTACTGAAAAAAATTGTGCACATGTTGCAATGTTGTGATGCAGCACCTACCACATTTGATAACTGATACAAAAGTTTCACTGTTTTCAAAGTAGAAGTTCATGCCTGACTTTAGGGCTTTTTTGCTCACTCCAAGGTTATGCAGACATGTTAGAAAGACAGACAAGTTTAGGGTAAGAGGGACCTCCAGTCCTTGTATATGCTATTAAGTCCCACTGAAGTCTTCTTGGCTTTGAGAAGGATAAGAAAATGTCTTAGTGCTGTCTACAACCACTTAATGACCCCATTGGAGAAATTCCCATTAGATATTAGGAAAAATCTTCTTTCTGTAAGGGTGGTCTGGGGTCAAGTTGTGTGGACAGTTCATTGTATCTCCACCCTTGAAACTATTACAGATGTGACAAGCCCTGAGCAAGCTGCTCGAGCCAGCCCTGACTAAGCAGAGGGTTGGACTAGTGATCTCCTGGGGTCCCTCCAGCCTCCCAGCTTCTGTCCTGTAAATATATCAGCCCTCTGTTTCCTCTTCTCTTTACCAGGCTGAACCAATGCTCCTCCCTCAGCCCCTCCTTGTATGCCAGGTGGTCCTGCCCTGTAACTACATCAGTGACCTCCACTGCTCCCTTATGGACATCTCTCTGGTGCTGGGGAGCCCCAGGCTCCTTTCCCTCAGCCTGATGCCTGTGCTCCTGCTAATGCTGCCCAGTATGTGCTTGGCCTGTACTGGAGCAATTAATTTTAATACCACTTAGATATCTCCCAGGATGCAAAATATGCTGTGCTTTTATTTGTACCAGTGAAACCCTTTGCCATTCGATAATACAAAGAGTAATTCTGGTTTGAATTTTGGAAGGCTCATCTTAATTTTTCTTGGCTGGAGTATAACAACCTGGTTTTATATAATTGAAAAGATACAAATACACACACACACTCACACATATATGTCTGACTATTCAGTCTTTTTCCCTAAGTACAAACATATGCCTTAAAAATATGGCAGGTGCAGCTATGGAAACCCTTTGAAAACTTGGCACCTTGTGCTGAAATTATTGAACTATCATTTTAGATAACCTGAACATGTTTATATTGCAGAATACTTAAACTATACAGCTCAACACGGTCTTCTGGCTCGGTCTTATACGTATTTTAGAAGCTCATAATATAATTTGAGACCTTGTTTGAAGACAGCAGTAGCATATGCATGACAGTCTCCATTTGGCCTAATCGTAAACTAGACATAAAACCTTACCTCAGCAAAAACAGTAGGAGCACTATTCAAGGATGGAAGTATAAGTCAAAATTTTGGAAATTATTTTTTCTAATAGTTTTTAAAAGGCAAGAATTGTTACCTTGCACATAACTTTTAGAACATTTCACTGAATGAAAGTCATCAAATGAGGTTTGTAGGTATCATTGACTCTTAAGTGGACCCAAGTGAGTATGTGGTATAAGGTTGAAGTATAAACTTGAAACCAAAGTTATATTAGCAGTCCAATTCCTCCATGGATAAACTTTATTTGTTTTGGTTTATTCTTCTCTCTCTTTGAAAGAAATTTAACACCATTTGGAAAGCTGCATGCACTATTTCACTATTAACATCCACTGTTTTGTTTTAATTTTACTGTAATATACTGATAATCACAGCTGCATCTTATGCACAAAGAAGCTTTGGTTTCCTGAAGATATCAACAATAAGAAAGTAAATAGTGGAAAGCGTGCAGCCATGGTAGTCTAGGTATGTGAGTGAGGGAAAGTCTGTGGAGACTGGTGTATAGTTTCGGGGGTGGGAGAACATAAACTCTCAGGGACATAACCCTAACTGGAGTCAATGTGAGAGTGAAAAGGTGTTTGCTCTCTTCCAGGAAAGCTTTGGTTACATGGAGAGTGAAAGTGCTCTTCCTCCAGCGGTACTCTTTGAATAGGAAAGCATGTAGTTCCATTTATATTTCTTTAAGAAACAGTGTCCCCTGTGTATTTCTACCTGGTAAATTCTGTCTAGGCTACGAGTATTTTAAACAGAATGATCTTCTAGGCTCCCCTTTTAATTTAATTATATTTTATTTTGTTTTGTTTTGTTTTTTACTTTCATTTCATTTATTTTTAATTTAATTTAATTTAATTTAATTTTACCTTTAATGTTAACCATAGTGCTTTCCCTTTGTCTCAAGGTATGAGTTAGCTCATTTTAGGTCTGAAGCAGGTCGTCTTGCTTACTCAGCACCTTCGTGGGGGGCTTTCCTAGCGGCTCATTCTCTGTCCCTGCCTGATTCCTCATTTTCCCATTGCTCCGTTTGGTCCAGCTCCTGCAGTGCTTCTCCTGTTTATGGCAGCAGCCCCCAGTGGTCCCTTTGGCCTCCCATTCCAGTCTGCGTCTCATCCTCACTGAGTTGGACTTGTTCCTGCACCTGGGGCCATGGTCCCAGGCCTGCCATGGCCACTGCGTGTCTCCTCCGGAGGGGATGGGAGGCCCTGTGGTGCACTCGGCACCTATTCACACTGCACCGCTTCCTCCTGTCACTTTGCTCGCACCCTCTAATGATGGTTTGCTTTCAGTATGGCTCCAGAGGTTTGGTCTGGCTCCCTAGTCTGGCCTTTCCACCTGGCATGCTTAGTGAGTTTACTTACTGCGATTTTTTTAGCTCTGCTTTGATGTTACATTAGCCATCTTAAGTAATTTTATGGATGGCAGGAGAAAGGATCTATGATTGCTGTGGAAAAAAAGAAGTGGCAGTTTGAAAATAAATTGAGTATAAAATAGAAACATATTAAGAGAAATGTCTGATATACTTCTCTATGCATTAAAACATTTCCAGATCTGTAGTATTTTTACACAGAATATTCTGTGGCAGATCCTTATCGCAGATCAAACTGTTTGTCCTCTTCTGTCAGCCAATTTTTGATGCAAAACACCTGTATTTTCACTAGCATCATCTAGTTTTCTCTTTTGTGATTTTATTCTACATAAGCTACAGTGCCAGGAGCATCCTTTAGCCTGTGACTAGACTCTGGAGAAGGCTGAACCGTTACCAAACTGTAATTAAACCTTGATTCTCTTTAATCATTTAATCAGAAGAACCCACAAATATAAAAGAAATGGTGTAAATATTTATATGCATAACATGGTCATGACACAGTTGCTCTCTCATTGTGCTAGTTTATTCTCAGATTTTTACTACTAGAGGGTACAAACATGAGAGAAATACAGCATGGAACTCACAGAGGCCACAAATTCTGACATGCTTTAAATAAATCACAGTGATCTTCATAATCTTTATTAGCATATATGTAGAGCGAATCAGATACCTTCTGCTCGATCACAAATTGTCTTTTCCAAGTCCTCCGTAGCCATAAAATATTTCTGCAGTGGGAGGGAAGGTTCTTAAAAATATACAAAATTGACTGAGTCTGGACAGAAACAGGTAAGTACCTGTAATTAGTGTACAGAATTATGTTTGAGATGTTATTAAATAGTTATAAAGGATTCATTCTCTTCTTGTTAAATGCTTCTTTAGACAGCATTAAGCAGCAGCTTAATTTCTTAATGAATCCATTATCAACTAGGTTGTTCCATCTATCTCTGAATATTAATTTGAAGCTTAAATGAAAAAAACTCCATTAATAATTTGGCTGTAAGTGTCCTCTCATTTCTGAGATTTAGAAACATTGCCCTGAGAACAAATGAGCAATAAGGCATCTGCAGTCTGGGATTTCTTGAGGGATGCCTCCCCTAATGCCAGCCCCTCTGGAACCTTTCACTGTCCTGCACACTGGTGGTGGGTTAGGACAACTGCTCTGCTTTTCTCAGCTGTGGCCAGTATTCTCCTTCTGCCACTGTAGAACTTGAAAATGCTGTGATACCTTTCTGGAGATTTGGATGTAAAAGTCTGCACGTGAGTGCCATTAAAAAACAACATGCCACCTAGCTGGCTCCTTAAATCTTGGTCTGGACTCCTCTCTGCCTGAAGGATAAATTTTAAATGTGTTATCAAAACAAGATGAGAAGTGCTTTACAAATGAATTTCTGATTTTAAAAGAAAGGAAAAAAGTGAAAGATCGTGAGTAACTTATGTTGCCTATCCAAGGGATTGTATTTCCTACCAGTTATACAGTTGGGAAAATAAAGTATGTGAGCCATACAAAGGTCTGGCTCTGTTCAGAAGTGACAACAGAAGTTAACTTTCAAGGGTCAAAGGAGAGAGCACCCCAGATAGGTTTTCTTGGCCAACACTAGCTGTTTTGTTTTTAATCTTTTAATATACACATTTTGTGTGAAGAATTTAAATGACTTTATAAAGAAACAGTACTCCCATGCTAGGGCTGGGAAAAAAAATTGTTCCTGTAGTCACAAAATGAGTAGTAGAGTCCTTAGCGTAGTTAGGTCTTGTGCATCTCTTCTCCAGTTGAAAGCACTGAGAATTTAAGGAAGTCCTGTCTTTAGGAAAAATATTAGCGTAAGTGAAATTCAGAACTGCCTCAAGCAATTCTATATTTTTTTTAAATTATTCAAAAAAATATTATTCCCTAGTTCCCTTTATACAAGATAAAATTCCCATTACAAAATGAAGCACCTAGTTTTTCTCACTAGTCAAACAGCTAAAGGCACTAAACATTTTCAATCTCTTTTTGAAAGTGTTTTGTGTTATGGATCATCCATAAGACTACCATGTTGATCCTCTTTATTACCTAATCTATTACTTTGATTATTTTGTTTGCTTACTCTCATAATATTAAAATTAACTATTGTTCAGACAACCCTTGGTGATAGGGAAGGAGAGTTCATATATGAAGTTGGGATACAGAATGCAAATGATGGCTATGCGTGTTATATAAATAATTGGTTCAGCTCTCTTATTTCTATGGGGAAGAGGTGGTGCAATAAGTGTCCTTTAATACTTAAGTACATGAAATGTAGTTGAAGTACATTGAGTGGTTTAGTTTCTACAATGTGAGTACTTTGTTCTGCATGTTTATAAATATACCAAACATAACAAGCTTTAGAACATACAATTTACATATCATATTTACAATTCTGTACCCAGATAACTAATTGTTAACCCACCCTTTCTAAATGTGTAATTATTATTTCTCTTCACTTAACTGATGGAGAACTGGAAGCAGAGAAGTGTGTAATGATTTTCTCCGTAAAACACAAACTTAGGTTTGTCACAGACTGAAGATGGGACTTCTGAGCACCTGGGGTGCTCTTCAGCAGCACACACGGTCCCATGTCTCCAGACAAGTTCTTCTGCAATAATAGAAACTCATAGACCAGAATAATGTTCTGAGAACAGGACTAGCAGTTTCTGAAATGTCTACCATAAGCTCTGTAGGTCACGCAACACACACGGATGGCATTCCCTTCCCATGTAGCAGTACATATGTATTGTTGGAGAAATGGTTCAGCTGACATTAGCTAAGGAAGAAGCCAGGCCCTCTGGCTGTGGAAGGTGGTTGGTGCCTTGCAGTAGTGAACCTCAGCTCTTCTCTGATCTTTCACACTCAGCCGTGGCTCTGAGTGCAACCAGCCTTGGGCAAGTCTCCTAGGAAAACAGAGGGAACGCATGTCAGCTGGTCTACACACGGATTTGGGGATATGTTTATGTTGATTTAGAAAGGTTTGTAGCTCTTTGGCTTGCATCAGTGAATTTATATTATCATCATGTGGTTTTCCAACGCGATGGGTGATTGTTAAGATTCTCTGTTGGAAAATAAAATATGGAACATTGGCTAGCTAAAGAATTCCTCCTGCCTGCTGTTCTTCTGTTTGCCTAAGACTGCTGCAACTTTTTATGAAGAAGGACACACCTTTAAAGTAAATCTCAGCTGGAATATTTTCAGTAACCTTAAAGAAAGGAAGGGACAGCGTGGCAGCCTGGAGATTTCACTGAAACTAACACAGGTGCAAGCACGTGTTGAGGGAAAGGCAGTTTAAGGCCATGTGTGGAAGAAGCACTCTGCATTTAATCAGTCTATCAGTTTCTCCCATGGAGGTCAGAAAAAAGACTCAAAAATGCATTTCTCTTTGCCATACTTCTGTTTTTTTAAGAACTTGCAGGCTAGAAAAAATGGTACAGTTTTGTTGTTTAGATAGCTAAGAGAATTGGCAAAGCTTAAAGATGATCCAAAATTATCAGCATTCTCCAGCTGTCAACCAGCAGGGCAGGTAAAACAAATGTCAAGAATGCAATGCTGGTTTTTAAAACCATAATAAAGCCTTGATCTTTCAGTACATCTGTTATGCATTTTCTCTGTGTCATCTCAAAGTGTTCAGAGTATCTCCCTCCTGGTGAAGAGTGAATGCTAGGCAGAGATTGTGAGATGGCATGCCGTAGTGGCTTGACAGCCTCAAGCCAAACATACAGGGATGGGGAAAGGCATATGTGAATACTCATATGATTTTCTCTAAACTTGAGAAATTAAACTGTCAAGCTGGGATGCAATCTAAGCGTAGAAAACCCTCAAAAATCCTTCTCACTTTTCTGTCAACAACATCACCAACACCTTTGAAACCCCCAGGAAGACTGGTGGGTTATACATTTATAAAATTTTGTTACTGTAAAAAAATTTTTTTTTTGTATTCACTCAAGATTAAACATGAGGATATCTCCTGTTTAATTTTTAACCTCTCTAAAAATCAGTTGCAAATCTAGGTCTCAGCTCTCTGCTCAGCCTTTTCTCTGTAAAACCTGTCCAGCTGGCACTTCCCTTTCTTTTAAACTAGGGAAGACTCAGTTTTTGCCACGTCTTCAGTGTGCAACTACACTACCTCATCTGAACACTCAGCCCCATTTTTCTCTGTGTAGTTACCTTGAGCAGGCAGCTGGAAATAATATAATATTTTTAACTTTGGAAATAAAATGGATTTCAACTTGATTATTTTATAGTTACCTTTTTCATCAAGCTTTAGATGTCAAAAGATAATATCTTTTGGCTTAGAGCCTGGCCAGGCCTTGCCTTCAAGACTTATCTGCTTTTAGAATAGCAAAGATAAAAGGAGAGAGGAGGATGTTCATCACATTTAAATTAATTTCTGCTTTGCTGATGGGTAATTTAAATGTTGTGCTCTCCTGTGACAGAGGTTTTGCTTTTTGTTTTTCATTATAGATATGAGCTACATGCCAGCTGCAAAGTTTTGGCTAGGTGTGTTTGTTAGAAACAGAGATTTGATATGAAAGTAGATGTTTCTGGACAGAAACTGTTTGTGTTTCAGCTTTCTGGCTCCATAGAAGAGCCTACATCACATCTTAAAACTATCTTAAATGAAAGGTATTTATTCTGCTTAACCTGTAACATTGAAACGTTTCTTTGTTATTTTCAATAGTAGTTGAAATTGCCAACTATCCCTGTAACATTTAACTCATAAAAACATCTTTCTATATGCAATCATATGTGTCTTTTTTTAACATTTATGAGTGTTCCTAGAACAGTCTCTGTCATGTGGAAAGTACTGCTGAATTTTAGGCTTGCTAAAGAAAGTAGTTTTGACCTAACTCAATCATAACAGGGTTGTAGTCTATGACTTTCAGTCACGTGCTACATCTGATGACCTTCAGAACCTGGCTGTATGGTGGAGAAAGTGAAATTTATATAAAATTTCCCAAGAGTAACACGCAAAGCCAAAAGCCCTTGTCTTTTGTATCTTTGGAGGCCTGAAGGAAAAACTGGCTTTCCAGAATCGTCAAGACAGTTCACCATGTGGGCAGGAAACTGTGATGTGAACAAACAGGGTACAACAGCTTCCACTTGCCTATCTTTACCCACATGGTGTCTTCCAGCAAGCATCAGGGTCCTGCAGAAATTCTCCTTGTGACTTATAACTGTGTTTCCAGCTCCTGCTCTACTATAGTCCAGCAGCCTGCAAACACTAAACGCTTTGCTCTTTTCATATAGGAGACATTTTTTTCCCTGTTGTTTATATTTCTTAGCTGAAAAAGATCCTTACTTTAGTTTTTGTTTTGTTTTGTTTTTGTTTTCAAATGTGTTGAGAGTTGATGTGATTGATTATAATGTATAAATTACTCAGTGCTGCAAATCCACTTATGGGTTGGAAGTGTTAAATACAGCTTTGTGTAAATACCAGAGACTCCTTACGGGGAGCTGAATTTTGATGTCCAACTCAGCAGAAACAGTCACAAGAGATTCCAAAGTGCAAGCAGTTTACTGAAGGAAGCACAGCATGTTAAATGTTAAAGAAGTTAGACAGAAAATACATCATCAAAGGGGAGTTGTTAATAAGAATAGCCAAACTGCAGACAAGGTACAGTATTACAGCAGAATCAAATCTGAGGGAACGGGTGGGCTCGTGCTAATCCCAGAGCTCTGGGTGTGCTTGCATTTCATCTGTGTACTGCAGTGGGGCTGTCCAGTAATTATGGCCAATAGTGTGATACCAATGAATACTGTAGTCCCAAACAGGCCCAGCATGTCAGCGGTACATCAAGGGTTGCTGGCTCCCCTCCCAAGCTTGCTCTGCTATGCTGTGTTTGATCTTTTGGGCAGAGAAGATAGCTACAAAACCTCCCTTTTTAGAATTCAGGAGTGTGAAATCTTCAGCAGCTACAAGCTTGTTACTCTCAAGGCGCTCCTGCAGATAATTAATATGCACAGAGAGGGAAAAAAAAACCCAAACAAAAAAGAGGCAGACCTGACAAGTGTCGTATTTGCAGTAAATAAGAAAATTTCCACAATTTTGTTTTAGTGTCACCATGAGCAGAAAAACATGGCAAACTATGGGTCCAGTTTGAGATGAGGAGAAAGAGCTCAAAAAGGATTGCGGCTGCTTATTTCAGAAACCAGTCAGAACAAAATGGGTTTACACTGTTACCTACAGGTCCTGCTCAGCATCAGTTAAAATAATAGATGTCATTTTCAATGCAAAAATATTTTTTTTCAAAATATACTCTGACTTTTCCTCTTCTGTTGACCTTGTTTCTTACAAAAACTTTCTTGAATGCTCCTTTCCTGCATCTCTTTATGTTCCTACTAGACTTTGAGGGAGAGAGTGTAACTTCTAAGTGGAAGAGCCTTCTTGATTTTTCCACCATGCATATATCCAGAAGGTAACACATTTTCCCTCTGGGGAGGAAAAAAAAATGCAAAGAAATACAAAGACTGATATTAGCATAATCTTTTTAGATTAGATCAGACAAAGCCTGCCAGTACAATCACTTTACAAGGCTGTAATACATCCAGTGAGTCCTTCCCTTTGAAAGTGCTCACTGTGGGGTCTGGGCTTGGCAGAACTTAATCTAGTGGCACAAATAGTTCTCTGAATGCCCATTCCCCAAGACAGTATGCAATTTCACTAGTTTAGGCACCTCCAACTGTGAAACTGTATATTTGCCGCTTAATCTAAAAAGGGCTCAGCAGCTTCAGGTAGAATCCTTCTGTGTCGCTGCTTCATGTCTTTAACACGTGTTTAGCACCTCTGCTTCTTCACAGATAGTTCTCTGACCCCTTTGGTTATCCTTGTTCACACCTATCCTTGCTTCCTCTGGCTGGGTGACATTTATGCCTTGAAGCTTCATTTTCTGCCCTCTGCCCCTGTGACTTCCACTAGTCTGCGCTCACATTGACCTTCTCTTTCTTTTGGATGTGCCCTGTCTCTGTCAAGCTGTAGTAAAAAATCTGGGTAACAAGTGTTCCTGTAATTCATCGGCTTGCACAGTCCTCCCAGTGCTGAGGAAGAAACAGGGGGATTAGTTTATACTGCAGCAATAAATACGTTGAGCTATTTCCTTGGAAACCAGAGGGCAGGAAGCAAGGAAGGCAGATGAGGTAGGTTAAGCTTGCAGGGGGCGATTCAGAGATTTGCATTTTATCTCTGAGGTTCCAGTGATTCCTTCTTTATATGAACTATCAGATAGGATTAAAAAGAGATAGGATAAATAATGCATGGTGTTATTGGTTGAAAAAATATTGCTAGAATTCACTTCAAACAGCATACTCTATTATATTGTTAGATTTTCAGAGCCCTTCCATTAGTGCACATTTAAACATGTAATCTTTTCCAATTAAATGTGTTGGTAGGAATTATTCATTTTAATAATTAAAGCATTTCCAGAGCTCCCTGAAGAGCGTTACCATGGAGGATCGGACCCTCTGCTGGGAACACTCACAGCATGCTAGTGTACAGTATAGGCCAGCTACTTAATGTCAGTCATGCAGAAGCATGAAATCCAGTCCCAAGGCACATTAACATTGGTTGCATATATCTGTCCTTCCTGTGGCTGTGTATGCTGGTTTTGGCTGGGATAGAGTTAATTTTCTTCATAGTAGCTAGTATGGGGCTGTGTGTTGGATTTGTGCTGAAAACAGCGTTGATAACACAGGGATGTTTTCATTACTGCTGAGCAGTGCTGACACAGAGTCAAGGCCTTCTCTGCTTCTCACCCCACCCCACCAGTGAATAGGCTGGGGGTGCACAAGAAGCTTGGAGGGGACACAGCCGGGACAGCTGACCCAAACTGACCAAAGGGATATTCCACACCATATGACGTCATGCTCAGCATGTAAAGTTGGGGAAGAAGGAGGAAGGGGGGGACATTCAGAGTGATGGTGTTTTATCTTCCCAAGTAACTGTTACACGTGATGGAGCCCTGCTTTCCTGGAGATGGCTGAACACCTGCCTGCCCATGGGAAGGAGTGAATGAATTCCTTGTTTTGCTTCGCTTGCACGCGCAGCTTTTGCTTTACCTATTAAACTGTCTTTATCTCAACCCACGAGTTTTCTCACTTTTACTCCTCCAATTCTCTCCCCCACCCCACCGGGGGGTGGGGATGAACGAGCAGCTGTATGGTGCTGAGTTGCCAGCTGGTGTTAAACCACGACACAAAGTTAGGTTTTGAGGTAGCTTTTGAATTCTGGGGCTTATGGAACCTGCTGCTTGAGCACCCTCAGATAGGCTGCAAAGCTGCCTAATTCCCACTGCACATTATGGTGACAGCTTCCTCATATCTTTGGTCCTTTTAGCTTGTTCATCAAGGACAAAAGTGAAGGCTTTTATGCTCCGATTATTTGCCTTGTCTCTCTTTTGGAAGACTGCTAGTCCAGACCATTGACGAGCGGGCATTGCCCCTCCTTCCGCTAACCCTCATTCTTGGCATGCTCCTCTTCTTTAATGATCAGAAATTAAAGACATCTGCTCCTTGTGGATATTGAAAATCCCATGGCACACTCTGGAGAGGAGGGTTTGATGTGGCATTGTTAGCCAATATTCCCTTTTCCCACTGCTGTGCAGCGCATTGGCTGGCTACCAGTTGGCTTATGTGGCTGTCACCCTCCCACTAGAGATGGCTGATACGCTGTGTTTGTGTGTGGGCACATGAAATGAGACAGACAGACTGCAAAGTGCTTTAGAAACAAGAGGTATGGTACAAAATTAAGCTTCACTACCATCAGAAGATCTCCAGTCCATATGCAAAGACACAAACCCCAGACTAAGTTGAACAAAAGGGAACCTGGCAAACAAAGAGTGAAGATGGGAGTCACAGGGGCCATGGATCCTTCCAACATCATAATACTGTTTCTGTTTTTATTTTGTGTAAATAAAGAAGGAAGAGGAACAGGGAACAGATTAAGATGCTATGTTCTTTCAGGCAAGCAGAGAAACCTGAGGGAAGATAATTTTTTTTTTTTTAGCTAAGCCAAACAATTAAACCAATAAAATAATTTAAAAGAGGCAAAATGTCACAGAAACACTGTCAACACAACCATTTTATTTTTATTACAGGTCTCCTTGCACTATCTACTTCCTTATCTACAGATAGAAAAATCAGATCGGTCAGCAGTACTGATACCTCTTAAGAATATGACAAAAATCCAGACCTCCTACATTGTCCTAGTGAATCAATAATGCTGTGAAATATTCAAAGGTTTTCTTCATCTGATTTTCAATGTTTATTTTATACCCTTATATCCTTGGAATGCCTACAAATAAAATTCACAGTTTATGTTCTTCAGGCTGTGATTTGGAGATGTATGAAAGTTTATCAACAGTTTGTGGGGAAATATCAGTGGTCAAAGCTAAAACATTTCTGAATAAGTTGGCTTAAAGAAATTTCTTGGCATTGAAAGAATCCTTAGAAAAAGAGTTTTGAAACCATCACAATCCCACTGGCAAGAACTGAGAACGCTTTTAATCTTGAAAATATCAACTAATTATATAAAACAAGCTGAAATCTCGACAAAACATTCAGGGCAATAGTTTAGCCACTCCATTAACAACCAGAAACCAAAGTCTTGTCTGAATTTGGGATAGACTCTTTTGAAAGGCTTCAAAGTTCACAACACACAGGAAGATCATTTCATGCCTACATATAATACTTAGTAGCATACATTTTTATTCACTTGAGGGTAAAAAAAAAATGTCTTTCTGCTAGAAAGAGCTTCCTTTCAAGAACAAATAAATTTCATTGGTCCTTTTCTGATGCCTTTTATTTTCCCTGGAGAGTCAAAATATGGAATTAGATGAACTACTTACTGGTGGGATTTGGAATGTTAAACTATCTTCTCCTATATTATAACTGATCACTAACATGCACACATTATGTGAGTGGAAGTGTGATTATGTATTTTTGTATCTAACCAGAGACATTGGGATATATGGGTTATCCTACAGTCAGTACTGGCTTCAAATCTTGCTCTATTTGTGCCTAGGAGTCGGCTGACAGGAATTAGTAGCGCGCCGCTGCAGCAACCAAGGCAAATTGAATCCTGGGCTGCACCCTCAGGGGCATTACTAGCAGAGGTAGCAATGTGATCATCCCACTCTACTCAGCGGTTGTCAGGCCGCACCTGGAATACTGTGTCCAGTTCTGGGCTGCACAGTTCAAGAAAGATGCAGACAGACTGGAGAGGGTCAAAGGAGAGCAGTGAAGATGATCAAAGGGCTGGAGAACCTGCCCTTTGAGGAAAGACCGAAGCAGTTAGGTCTCTTCTCCCTGGAGAAGAGAAGGCTCAGGGGGACCACATCACAGTATCCACTTGTGGATACAAAGAGGATGGAGGCTCTCTCTTCACAAGGAAACACATGGAGAAGGCAAAGGGAAATGGGTACAATTTGCACTGGGATAGGTTTCATTTCAATTTAAGAAAGAAATTTTTCACAGTGAGAATAATCAATCACTGGAACAACCTTCCCAGGGACACGGTGGACATCCCATTGCTGGAGGTTTTCAAGATGCGACTGGACAGGGTGCTTAGATAATCTCATCTAGGCTTCCTTTCCCACAAAAGGTTGGACCAGATGACCTTTTGAGGTCCCTTCCAACTTGGACTGTTCTGTGATTCCATGATTCCATGATACTGCACAAACCTTAAACAGGCAAAAAAAATTGTTTAGATAATCCACTCATGTTTTGTTTATTTTGTATCAAGTTCACAACTTCCTCTAGAATGTTATCTTTTCTTTCAATCATTCTAAAGTTACTTGAGTGTGCAGAAATAAAAATAAGTTTTATAATCAACCTGGTGTCTGTGAGACACCAAACACAGCTAGACTCATTTACCCAGCATCTTCACTAAGGGTAGCCTGGATCTAGCTCTGGGTCTGCTCCTCTGTAGCCCGAATAAGTGCAGTCTGTAGCTGATCCTCTCTTGAATGCTTCTTTGCCAAAGAAGTGACTGTCCATAATTTTGCATAAAAAGATGGGTTTACCTGCATTTCATTATCACTTGCTAACCCTTACGAAACCGACTCTGGGAAGTGTTGGCAATTAATTCTTCATGTTCTTTGTGTTCCTTAACTTATCATTGACATTATCTGATGAAAACAGACTGAGCTTAGTAGCATTGAACTAAGACAGTAAAACTGTCTTAAAATAATTCTCATTTACAATTATTTGTATTGCTAAATGATGTTGCGCTCACAGATGAGAGTAGTGCAAGCAGCTAATGCCACTTCCACGTCACAGCTTTAGCCTTGAACGCTGATTTGCACAACTGTTTTTCATCTTCTCAGTGACTTGTTTAGCTGTGCAGTTTGTAGCAGGAAGCTCATTCAAGACACATTTGTTAAAACTGTGATGGAACTGGAACAAGTGAGTCAAACTAAGGGTAAAAAGAAGCAATTGCTTTATAAGTTTTATAAAAGATAATCCATGAAGCTGTTTTACTTGTTTGATCTTCTCTGCTTTTACACTCTGAATCCTGCAGCCTGCTTCAGAGTTTCCTCTTATGACAGTTCACACTGGTGCCTCAGAACTGATGAAGCAAGGTCACAGATATTTGGTTTTCTTGTCAGCCTCTTTTCTAATGGGTGAGCATGACAGTGGCCCCACGACAGAAGAGTCCAGACTAACATCACTTAGGCAGCCAAGTGTTGCTAAGAAGTGTGGTATAGGAAAAGAAAAGAGAGGGAGGGAAAAGGGCCTGGCCAGCAGGCAGCTGAGTACTCAGAGCTGACTAGCTGAGAAAATCGAAGCGGTGATCTCCCAGCCATGGCTGGAAACCAGAGCAGGATAACCAACCGTCGCCTTCTTCACAGTCCGGGGTTTACTTCTGATACACCTCACAGACCAAGATGGCCAAATCTAAGATTAGATCCTTGTCCGTCCATTTTAATCAGGAGCCGCTGCTGCGATTGCCCCAGCTGTCAGCATATGATCTTCTGGCACTGCATTCTTCCTCTGTGCCTGTCATGGCCACAGTCGACCTCTCCCAGTTCAGCATGCTCTAGGCTGTCCCCGCAGCTGGGACCAGAGGGATTTCAGTGCCTCTTGGCTCAGACATTAGCAGGTTAAATTGGAAAGGCTGACAAGGTTAATAACCCTCCAACCTCTACCTGGGAAGACCTGTTTGAGAAGTTGTTCCTGATCCTCTGAAGTTCACAGCACAGTGTATAAAGGCAAACCAGCACTGGTTTCACTGTTTCTGCCTTCATCCATCATAGCATAAACTACAGCCATGAGGAATGAATTCCCCAAGATTTAAATCCATAGGGCCAGTTCTGATCCCACAGAAACTCCCTATATTTAGCACTCCTTTTGTAAACCCAAAGCTTGCAAATGCTGTTGGTTTATAGTTAATTCTTCAGGCACATGAAGATGCATAGGCTGTGACTAGACTGAAACATAAAGAGTAAACATGCTTAGCGGCTGATAACAAATTCAAATATTTGGCTAAACCACATATGTCCCTACAAACATTTTGCTTACCTGAGTTTCTCCACCACTCTTGGACATAGGTCAGAATTTCCTACAGAGTCC
>NW_008825114.1:9066761-9074375 GCF_000699105.1 Pygoscelis adeliae
AAGTCTCAGTTTCTCTCTTTGCTGCCTCCACTTTCCAATAATTTTCCTTTTGCAATCAGTCACACAATTAAACAAGAGCTCTGTACTAGGAAAGCACCTTCCTTCCTCACTTCATTATCACTTCCTAGCTTATAAGACTGATACTAATATCTCAAGCTTTGCCTAAATTAAAAAAAAAATCATTATTTTGGACACCAGTTTTTCTTGAATTTCCACCTGTCCTGTTTTCCTGAGCTTCACCTCAGTGGGAGCCTTTCAAAAGCGTGAATCTGCATAGTCACAGCTTGTGTGAATGCCATTGCGTGGGAGAAGTTAAAGATGAGAAGTTTGCGTTCTGACCGAAACAAACTTAAGGACCTACTGCATCAAACAGAAGTTCTTAGCAGTCCAGTAAGAGACCCTTGATGCCACTGCACACTTTATTCTCTTTCTTTCACCATCAGAAAAATGACAGTGGTGCCATTTGTTAGTCAGTAAGGGCAACGAATAGTATTAATACTTTCAAAGGTAAGTGGGGGAAATGGAGAGAAGGGAGACAACGGCTCACACTAACCAAGAAAACTTGGCCTGCTTGCCAGCTTCTAGTCTTGAGCAAAATACCTCTGAAGTTAGTGAAGTTTGGCTGCGAAGGCTTTGAACTGGGTTGTCAGGTGGCTGCCAGAGCTGATTTGAGGAGGTGAGAGGAGCAAGCAAGAGGCGTTGGTCAAATTAGAGAGATGAAATGCATTTCTATAATGCTCTTCTCTTCTTGGTCTCTTCTCTGTTAGCTGACAAGATAATTAGAATATATATAGCCGTTACTTACACCTTCCCCCAACTTTGCGGTGCAGATCTGACCTTTCTTCTCCACTCACCTCCCCCTCCACCCACCTCCAACTGGCAACCAATCTGTGACATTTTTTGCTCATTTGTTACAGTTGTGCAGGCTGGCCCTGCTGTGCATGGAAAAACAAACTGGCTCATTTCCTCTCTGCATTTATACCCCATATGCACAACATCAACACGGGGCTCTCTCAAACCATATTACTGTAGCAACTGGTCTCATATGTCTCTCAGATCTATTGTTTCAGCAAAAAGATTCAATACTATATAAAAGATTTTTGGCTGGACATATTAATCTTTTCCATTTGACCTTATTGCTGGTTTTGCTCCTGAAAAAATAAATAGATTCAGAATTAGATTATCAATAAAGTCATTGGGTACCTGGTAACAAATAGCAAGGTAAATATAGAAATAAGCAATAAAAAAAGTATTAGTGTTTTTTACTGTCAAACTCTTACTTCAGGTGAGATGTTCCACTTCAATTTTCAGTGTTCAAAAATCAAACAAATTCTAGCAAACGTTTTCAAAGCTACTTTTCATTGGCAGTAATTGTACAAGCTATCACAAGGAAGACTCAGGTTTATGAATTTGGGGTTTTTTGATTCCAAGTCAGCTACTCAGCCTAATCTCACGTATATTTAGTTATGTGATTACAATGAATGATTCTTTAAGCACGTGAGGATTAAGCAAAACCATGTGTTTGTAGATCCAAGTCTAATATATGATTTTGGAAAAAAGCTTTCTTAATGTACTTATTGTAAATTGAATGCTTCTGACTGTACTTGAGTATCTAATAAGATTATTTCAACGTTTTGCACTCATTGCAGTGGTGGCTCCAAGGCTTTTTATCTGGGGAAGGTCTCAAAAGAAAATGTTGTAGTAGACTTGAATGCATGTGTGCACATTTACATGCCAAGCAGTGTTTTAAGAAAACAGTATTGTACTACACAAGAATAGCATAGGTTTGTAAAGATGGTAGTAACTTGCTCCTATACGCCCAAGCTGTCAATGATCATCTCAGCAAGCTTGGGAATAGTAGCGAAGTCCAAAGAGAAATACTGTGCATGTCTATGGCTGCTTGAAAAGGGTCATGAATTTTAGTGTAATTAAAAAAAAAAAAAAAGTGGAGGGAGATATGTTACATGCCATCTCCTTGTCATATCTTACCTCTGTTGTGTTATGCTGCCACTGCATGTCACTCTTAAGACGGCAGCAGGGAGAGATTTTAGCAAGGTTTATGAAGTTCTGGTGGAGTTACCCTGCTGCTTGCAAGGAAAGAGCCACCCTCATTAAAAGCAAAAATAATTTTGACTTCTACACAAGAGTAACTATTCATCACATTATGTTGTTATCATTTAAATCCAGAGAACAGCTAATGGCAGTCTTTGCTTTTTTTCTGGAGTTTACCATGTCACTTTCTTTCACATTAAATTTCAGTGGCTACACTACAGTTTGGCCATTCTCATTATTATTTTGTGCTTTATACTCCAAAACAAACAATTTAAAAGTCAGCCCACCAAAAAATTGAAGTTTAAAAACCTTTCAAAAACCCTAAAATGTTTTAAAATTTTTTCACTGCACTACATACATACATAAATACAAATGAATACTATTTCTTAAATAGTAACATGTTCACAAAATGTTTGAAACCCAGACATTGCTGCATAACTGAAAGAGAACATAAATAATACAACTAATTTTCTTCCATTGCCACAACTTAGAAGACTTTAAGTTGTAAAAAGTGCGCATTTTGTCAGGACAATTAAATTCTTAGCATTGATTGATTTTAGACATATTTAAGGTGGTAGGGCTAACCTACATTTTCACATTGTAAGTTTTTAAGCTTGTACTGTAGCTTTACATTTTAAAGAAAAATCTTCATTATTTAGTTTTTCTTACCAATCCTCCTATCTTTCATTTTAAAATAAACTAGACTGTAGTTGTTCTTCTCTCCAGGATGAAATCCGGAGAAAGGTCTGACTCACACCTGCTGTTCTATCCACATGTTATCTTAGCTGTCAAAACCTTCATTAGAAGCAAATAATATGAGAGAGATGAAGAGGATAAAGACCCTTGTATCTCTGCAAGATAATGTCTTTCTTTCCTTTCTTTTTTGTTCAATAATTATGTAATTTAAAAATTTTTACTTTTTACTGTAAAAAAGTAAAAGTCTCTGTAAATAGACAAAAAATTAAGGATTTGACTTTCTTAAACACTTGACAAAAAAAAAAAAAAAAGATGGAATTGTAGTTTAAATGCAGAAAGGGTCTGGATATTTGGTACCTGGAATATTTTTTTGTGTGTGCCTGGAATACAATTCGGCATGAAAACTCTCTATGTGTGGTGCACCTCAGACCTCAGTTCAAAGCCCTTTATACATTGAACAGCAAACTACCCCAAAACAGCACTGCCTAAAGCTAGTCAGTAAGAAAATACCTATATGAACAGGGACTTTCATTAGAGCTTCCAAATGTTACACTCAAGGCTGCAGAGAGGTGTCTACACATGCTCCAGAAGAAATTCTTGAATGGACCTGGTCCTGCTATTCTGTTTTTTCAAGGCAAAAAAAAAAAGACTAACTTAAAGATGCAGAAAGTAGTGTTTGGGTCTCATTGTATGTGGCTAGATTTTCCTTAAAAAGAGAGAGCACTGGTTCAACTCCTTGCTTTGCTGTGGAGATCCACACGTGGAAATCCACATGTGTATGAATGGATGCTGCTTGCTGGGGGGTGCAGACCAGTGGTAGGCACCTGCGGGAACCCAGGGACAGGCAAGAGGAGCTGGGAGCCGTACATCCCACCGGAAACAGCCTCAGGACATGTTCAAGGTCTGCTGGGACCAGGGTACAGTTTGCAAGAACAAGTGTTACACTGGGAGCAGGGGACAAGGCTGTCTCCTGCAAGGAGGGAATTCTGCTCCCCATTTCTGGGATTCCTAACATTTTTGGTCATTGGACATTGGACAACAAATGCATGTTATAGCACATATAACAAGCCTTCATGTGGGGATCAGAACCTGCACCCGCTCCAGGACACCTGAGCTCCCTGCTGCACTGTGGTACTGTCCTCCGTTTTTCTCTGTCCCACATGAATCTTGACTCATGCGTTGCAGAGTTAGGGTGACTGCTCTGAGATGGGAGAGAAGTTTTAGATCCTCTGGAGCAGAGAAAGGAACTGAATTTGGCTTTGTCATGTGACAGGTGACCCTGCTAACTGATGGAGCTGTTTTCCTCCTCGCCAGCCCTTAGTGACCATTTTAAATGAGAGCAGCATTTACCAGCATGTTCTGAACAGACAGAGGTCTTGCTGAAAGCCATTTATATACAGCCTGAGGTATAGCTTGCCTAACAGAGGGCATTTCTAAGGAAAATGAGATGCTTCTGCTGAATGTCACAGTCAGGCCTATGTATGAAACCTGTACTTGAGGTTCTTGTAGCTTCCTAGTATCTGGAAGGCTTTAAGGCTAAAATAAAAATGGAGGCATTTAAGGAACTTTGTCAAGTTTTAGAGAGTGGCAGAGAGAAGAATCACAGGTCTGGGTTTACTGAGTCACTGAACTTTTTCATATTTGATAAATTAAAATACAGTCACATATAATTTATGGTAAAAGAATTCTCATCCTTATTGTTTCTGCTCTGACTATTATTTTTTACTTCACCAATAAGTTGTTCAATGTTCTGAGACTTGTCCAAAGTCACACTGAGGCAAGCTTTAGTAATACAATATGATTTTGTTCTGCAGCTGCTAACAGTGACTTGAAATTTCTTAAAGCTCCTTCACCTGCTTACAAAGAGGTGAAACGATCTGATGAGCATGTTGCTTTTGAGGGCAATAAGCAATGCTTGAAAACAGAGCTCAGGCTGTAGGGGTGCTTTGTCTGGTAGTCCGTGACCCTCAAGATGTTAGAAAACAGCATATTCTCAGTCCCCATGTGACACTGGCAAAGCTGATTCCCTACAGCCTTTATTTATTCAGCCATAAATAAATAAAGTGAATTGTTAAGTAACCACCAACTGTTTTATTGTAGTTTGCCATTAGTGTGAAAGGTTTGCCAATGTATGCATCTAGCAAGTAATGATACATACCTACTAGGAAAAGGGGAAGCTCTTCTCGTAAGGGAAAACTGCTATCCCTTCCTGAATTCGACATGACTCCATAAACAGAGGAAAATTAATCTATAAACAGACCCAATGAACTCGTGTGCCATAATGCCTTTCACACCAGTTTTAATAATCACAATCAGTGTCATTCATAGATTGTCTTAAGAACCAGCTGGGATAATTATCAGTCAGCTTTGAATCCAGCATTAGTACTAGAATTAGGAAATTGATCATTTTATCTCAGGTGACAGATGGCAAAAATCCTTTCCTCCCCAGGTATCAATTGTCTCCGCAGTTGATAAAACACCAGGGCTTACTGCAGGAGACATCTTGACGTGTACAGTGATTAGTCTTCCTTTGCGCTCCCCAGCTCAACAGGCAGCAATGTCAGAGGAGAGGAGATCAGCTAAAGCCAGTCACAGGAACCTGTGGCAATAACAACATGCAAGAACTCTTAAACTGCTGTGAGGGCTGACTCTTCTCCCTCCACCCCTGTGTTTTCCGCCTCCCTGCTGTAGAAATGCACCAGTGTTGCACTCTGCTGATAGACTTGAACCTGTCGCATCTCCTGCATCTCCCAGAATGAGGGAAAGGCAGCTGGATTCATAGCAGCTCATCTACGGAGAGTTGGCTGCCCAAATGAAGAATAAACAGGCAAATTTGGTGAGTTTCCCATTCTATTTAAATGTATTGAAACGAAGTAAGAGTTTTGTTGGTGGTGATTTTTTTGAAAAGTTAATTTCAGATATTGGGATTGCTCTTTCCTAAGTCTCTAGAGACTGTCATGGCTGGGAAACTCTGGAAAGGAAATTTACTTTAATAGTTCCCTCTGAGACCAGGTGCACTGTGGAGTAGAATGACGGTGAAGCCACAAATGCCTGAAAGTAGCAATCTTCCTGGCTGATGCAGCGTCAGGGTACTGGAGATGTTGTATCATACAGCAATAAGCTGTTTCTAGATTTGTTGTTCCAGGAAAGGCAAACAAAATAATGAATACAGAAAGGTTTCAAATCTCTAAATAAATTGACACTGTCCATGGAAGCGAAAAGACGAAGTTCCAAACTACCACACAGTTTAATGTAATATAACTTTGTTAATTAATTCATAATGCTTAAATAATAAATACAAAATAAACAAAAGTTACATTTTTTAAGCTATGGAAGAATATTAGTGTCTTGCTTTCTCTATTCTGATTGTTGAATGTTTAATTCATATACACAGAGTGTATATACAGAGTGCACGCTCTTTTGGTCTTTGTTACTTGTAGAATTTTTCTACTTTTTCAGTAACATTTGTTGTATGGGATAGGAAGTATCCACTAGACAAAATGACAGCTTGCTTCTGCACCCTGTTCTGTAAGCGATATGCAAATGCCTTTTGAGGGCTGATGCTTAACTCTGTTGAGAACTTTGAACAAGGGATATTGTTTTTGGACATGAGTGAGAAGTTTTCATCTGGGGTTTTGCTTTACTTATTGCTTTGCACCTCACAGTTTAATAGTCTAAAGAGACTAATTTGTTTTATGTGTAATAATTATTTTTATGTAATTTAGGTGATAAAATAATAGAAATTTTCTTGCTCTGTGAAATGTATTTTAAACGGAACATATTCATGTATGACTAAAACTATACAAATAAAAGGAATTTTTCCACAGAAGGCTAATTTGGAAAGGGTTTCTGACTATGGTAAGTGATCTTACTACTTCTTAAAAGATAAACTGTGATATGATTTGTCTTGCTTCCTGTGCTTTCCATACTATGAGTTTATCAGAACTCTTGGTTTAGAGGCACTGCTAAGTGAGGTAAGTGCTGAGAGCTGTTGCCTGACAGCGGCATTATGGGTGAGGGCAGAAGGACCCATCTTTGGACAGAGTAGGGGCTGGACGAGAAAAAAAAATACATTATACAGAACTGCTGTCACAGCCCTCTGGTGTAGGAGAGAGAGGACCTGTATTTTAGGTTTGTGGCTTGCTGTAAACATTCAAGTTGTTTTATTGACACCATTAAGACCTTCCTATAGATGGCTGGAAATGGTAACATTCTTATTATTGGGAGAAGGGACAGGTGAAATGTAAACTGGATTCTCTGGGTCTTTTCCATTTCTTTCTCGGTTTTAGAGCACAAATGTTTCGAGATGCAAGTGGAGGGAGTACCAGGTCTGTCTTGCTTGTGTGCAGTGTCAGAGGCAGCGATGTAGAGGCTCTCACGTTGTAAAGCATACCGAGGGAGCTGAAGACATCCAAGAGCATTTTCGCAGCAAGTGAAAAGCATAAGAGCTTAGTTACTGCTTCTGAAGGATTCTTAAAAATACATGTTGTTTACATTGTTAGCTATCCTGCTGTAGGTCTCTTTGAAAAGTATATGGGGAGAAGGGCTTGGGGGGAACTCACCACTGGACATCATTGAAATTTTTTGTAGTCTCTGGATCCCAAACATACTTCTATGGTAGCTTAAAATTATATATAAAATTTATTCTAAGGATCTTATCTTTTATAGTTCAATGATAGAAGAGAACTATTTTTCTAATCCCACTCCCTCCATACAACTATAAACATATAGATACCCTTTGAAAGTTGCTGGCTTTTCATAAAGTTGACTTGTGGAGATCTACTGATATGCTTTTTGTATATTTTTGTACTTTCCTCTTTTAATGCAAAGAATTGCACAAACCCAAGGTACCTGGTGATTTTTAAG
>NW_008825114.1:9074400-9076280 GCF_000699105.1 Pygoscelis adeliae
ATATTGTTCTCCACAGCAATACTAACTGTTACGTTACAAATGGCAAAGGGGGTAATAATCAACAGGAGAGTATCACTAAAATAATAAACATAAGTTCACATGAGAACAAAATAATATTAAAAAAGGAAGAGAAAATTAAAAAACAATGTTGTCCGATAGCAGGAATTCTTCTGAAGGGTGAGGTTCCTTTCAGAAAGGCACCACTACATTTTAAAATGGCTAGGAATGTAATTTAAAAGATTTCATTTATAATAAAGATAAAGATTAAAGGATTAATTGTTTGCATGTTTTGCTTCTAGGCATTAAAAATGATAGTTCAGCTGTGCAACAGCATGCTCCCCATGTTAAGTTTCTTTATTGCAAAAAGAGTTATGTTAGTACTGTTATGTTTTTGAAGATCAGTAGTACAGTACAATATCAGTCTGAACAGTAGCAACTCAATCTTCATGCAACACTAAAACATATTGGAAACTATTATTGTTGTTTAGAGGGTATGTCTTGGAAAAAGCCCTGCTGATGGTATTGTAACAACACTGGCACACGATTCAAAGACTCCTGTTGTTGCATGACATCTCTTCTCCAAGAAGCTGAAGTGTCAAGGTTGGCCATGGAGGACCAAGTTTCCCAGGGTAGTTCTGGTAAAGCCTTCCGGTGACTAGCACGAAAAAGCAAAGAAGCATAGGGTTTTCAGCATCATGCATCTCTGAAGTAGCTTTCCACTGAGTCAATGAAGAGCTTTTGCCTCTTAGAGTCTGGTTCTGTTGGTGTCCTCCAGCTCCATCCCTGTCCCAGGCTCACCAGCTCACTTCAGCAGGTGGAGGGTCTGCTTCAGGAGAGCACCCAGCATGGTGCCTCAAGGAGTGTGTTTTCAGTACAAGTCAGGCCAAAAAGCATGTGTGAATTAGACATCACAACACTTTTCATTCATAGATTTTAAACGGATGGGTGTCTTCCTGATTCAGTACCAGATGGATCATTTTCTAGGCTGTGGGCATAACAGCCCACTTGCTTGCAGTGATTGTTAACACTGCCATTTTCCATCCATCTGGGTATCAGTCTGCTCCACTTTCTGACACTGAGCTCTGCTGGCCGAAGGATTGCCTCCGTGCTCCAGAGGTCAGTGCTGCTGCTGCTGAGGTGTGCTGCATGGATCTTCAGTGCATACCAAATCATATCTCACTGCAAAATAAATTCTCTACCAACAAGATGACTCACTGCTTAGGCTGGAGAGGTAAAATGACAGTGTCTGGGTCAGCAGAAGTTTATTACAACTGAAAACCAGCTGTGGTGAAGGGTATGTGTGTGTGGCACAGGGGTTGTTTGTTGTCTTGAGAAGCATGTGTGAAGTCTTTGTGGCATGCAACAGCTCTCCCCAGTTTTGCCATGAATGGCTGGTTGCTGATGGCATTGCTGCTTGAGAAAAACTGTGCTCACAAAATTTGTTCTAGAGTTACATTCATAGGGCTGATCATGACTTTGCTTTTGTATGATCATTAATTATCTTCAGTATGAATAGCACACAGAGTCATAGAGAACATAAACACTTTGGAAGACACTGATCTGAAAGAGGGAAGGGGAGCAGCCTTTATGGAGGGCCAGGGACAGGTGTTTTGTCTGATGTTTAGGCAGATGCAGGTGAATTTTGGTTTGCCTTAAATGAGACCTTCTCTTAAAAGATCATGTGCATGAATGGTTTGAAACATATTTTGGGGACTGGATACTTTCTATGGAAGAAATGTGTATTTGCTAAGTTTTTCTGATAAACTTCAAATAAAAAGCATCCTCTAGCTATCATTTTAAATAGGATGGGTTCTCTTGTGACAACTGGTTACTCTGCTGTGATTTCAGATCTGCTACATGAACATGGTGATGGTGTCCTG
>NW_008825114.1:9076325-9104119 GCF_000699105.1 Pygoscelis adeliae
TTGAGGGTCACTCAAAGCAAACAGTTCTAGAGATGAAGTTGCAAAGATTTTTCCCTCTCTAAATAAATGATATTTCTACAGTGCAGTATCTCTTAATGGGTTCAAAATGAAGACCTGAAGTGTCTAACAGGCGAATCATTCCTTTCATTTTTGTCATGTTGTTCTCCTTAATTTCTTACAACAAAATGTTTAAGATTCCCACAAGCACTGAAAAGAGGTTATCAAGTTAATGAGGCTGTTGTCTAATTACAGTGCCAAGCCTTTGACTCCTGATCCCAGAGATGCTGACGCTTTTCTGAAGACAGGGTTTTTTTGGCTGGTGCTTGCAAATAGTTACAATTGTGACACGTATCGTGTGAACTGTAAGCATCCAGGGAGCTGCCAGGCTTGTCCCAAAACCCCACCGCACTCTGGGCTGCAGGACAGAGGCACAGTGAGTTCAGATGTTCATGATCTGGCTTTGCCCTCTGGTGGTCCCCTCTTGAAAAATTCCCCAAGCTCGAGAGAGGAAAAGGCTTCAGAGGCTGGAAAGATCTGAGGAAATAGCAGGCTTGTGTGATGAACGTAGTAGTAAAGATTAAAAGAAGGGAAGGTCTTGCAGGCGTCAAGACTGTGGAGGCCAAGGAGGATGCCAAAAAAGAGTTTGAGACAGGAATGTTCATTGCTCCTTCATCGAGGCAAGACTAACAAGAAGGAGTTTTGCTAACATGCTGTTCCTTGCCGTTCTGAGCAATGTTTTGACATGACAAATGCTTACAACTGAAAAAAAACAAATACTGTCCTATTAAAACTCAGTTCTTCACCTGGTTATGAGGACATTTCCAAGGAGACTCTCCTGTATCTCAGTAATAGGGAGAACTTTGGGGAATTGGGAACTTTAATCAGAGGCACCCTCTCACTGGCCTTCAGAAAGCTGCCAGTAATGCTAAGGGGCTTTCATGAAGTGTGGCTGGCCTTTCATTTAACAGGCAGAGGCATTCTGAGAGGCGGCAATTGTTTGATTTTTACCACCTGGGCAGTTTATGTGCTGGCAGTCCTACATATGTGGGAATAAAACTTCTGCTTCTCCTCTTGAAAAAGGAACCAGCAGCTATTTTTACCCTATAAGGAAGACAAATGCTTATCTGAGAATATGATTGAGATGTAAATCAGGTGCTGAGCAGCAATTAGAATAATGAATGGTGTGTTGCAGTTTGAGAAGGAGAATGGCTGTTATAGGTAATATCAAAAAGATGAGCATAATTTGAATGTCTAGATGTAGCTTTATGTAATGTTTTTGCTACTTTTCATGCTACTTTAAACTAGGGAGCAAAGAGATGAATGCTTTTCAGAGAAAGGATGGGGTTTTTTCTCTTTAATAAAAGATATTTTCATTTGGAGGAAAAAAGTTCAGAATAGTCATTGTTATATCTAGTCATATAAAAAGGCAAACTGAATCCTCCCTTTTTACTTGTTTTAGCATTCACAAGCAGAAAGCTGCCAGTTAAATGAAAATCAATGTACTTACAGCGGATATGCAAATGTAGGGCTAATCTGTGCAATCATTCTTTGTGGAAAGATCACACAGGGAAATAGCTACTGATAAATGACTAAATAAAGTCTGGGGCATGGCACAAGAGTACGTATTTGGCCAGGTATCCCGGTAGGACAATTTTACATCACCTTCTAAAATAGCCTGGCTATAGGAGACAGACCATGGGTCTTAGTCTTGTCATGCTTGGACATTGCAGTCCTGCAGCATGTCTAACTGATCTCTTAGTTTGGGTAGTTGTTACATATATCTTTTGAAGAAAAAAATAATAAAATAATCCTTCCTACCATCCATATGACCACATGGTCCATAAACGTCCCTTCTTGCAAGCATTTGTTTTCTCTCCTATGTTCTGGATCCTGACTTTAATTATTTAAGCCTTGCAAAGCACTGTACTCTGTGGAAATGGACAGTACAGTACAGTTTTGTTAGTCTGTCAGTATCACATCTGCTGAAACTGCTCCAAGCATCCCTACACTCAGAAAATGCTGTCCTGAGAAAGATGTCAAAGTACTAATAAAAAGCCAAAAGACAAAATGCTTTGGAAAGCATTCCCCTCGCACAGATCAGCTGCTTGTTTTTTACACATCAGAGATGACAAGTTTCTGTGTACCCAAAATGATGCTGTCCATTCCATTGTAGCAGGATCCTAGAGATATTTTGTACCCATGGTAGGAGAAGGAATAAATTAAAAACTGAAATATACATATTTATGAATATTTTTAAGTCAAATAAGATCTTTCTTGTTTTCAGCTTCAATTTTGCTGGTTTTCTTTTTAGAAACAAAAGAAAAATTACTTCTTTTCTATCCCAGTGTAAAGGATCCACACTGATACTGGTTCTGATCCAACATTCAAATTTTTGTCATTCCATTTTAGTAGATAAGGGTTTTTCTTAACTTAACCATGCCTGTAATTCCCTGAAATAAATCATTACTAGAGAAATAACCCCTATCATCAGAGTTGCTATATCAGTTATCATCTAAATTCTTAGCAAAAATCATTTGCACACTTTAAAATGTTAAAATTTTCAGGTTTATTAAATTAAAATGCTGGACAAAAGAGTGAATGACTTCTTTAAATAGTCCATTCAAAACATAGCCTTTATTGTTTTCAGTCAATTAAATTCTAAATCCTACATACTTTAAAAATATGCTTTTCCTAATTGTTGAAGATGAATAAACAATGCACTTCTCATTCATTTTCTTTTTCTCTTCCTTAAACTTTTATGTTTTCATATGGGTATTTTTCTCCTTCAAAGGATAAAGGAATATAAAGATGATCAATAACTGCATGAATCTAGGCTTGTAAAGCAGATTTAACTAACTCTGGATTTCTAAAGTTAGGTGGTAAGTGGTAAGAATATCACATATTCTGTACTACATGGCGCACTAGCTTTGTTAGCTAGTGTTTATGCCATTCACTTTAAAATAAAAAAAATAAGCTGTTTTAATTACTCTTCGATATCACTTCAGTTTTCTCAGTAGGTGTCTTTAAAACCAATATTAATAGTGGAGAGCTTTGTGGATATTGACAAGAAAGACTTTCCATGTCTAGTGTACAGCATCTAAAAACATGTAGAAATACTTGTGAAAAAGCTGACAAATGGGTAAATGAGACAAGATAGAATAAGTAGAAAAAAAGGAAAGATGGAATAAAGAATTGAACTTGAAGTTAGTAATAAGATGTTCACATTTTGATGCCTGAGCTGTTGGAGGGGTTCAAGAATTAAAATATGGTGAAAATTGTAAGTAAGGAAAATGACTTTGACAGGCACTTGAGTAGGTGTGGGCAAGATGGTGAGGAAGAGAGAAAGTCAAGACTGACAGTGAGACCTGCAAGACCCAGGCAAAGAGACACAAGGCAGCCTTCTGCACTGTTTGGGTACCAACAGCTTCTGCAAACTCTTAGGTAATTGTGATTTGGGTTGGAAGGCCAAGTTCATTTTCTCCCTTCTGCTGCAAATGCCTGCACCTTCTGTCTGGCTGTAAAATCCCTTGCCTTTTTCTTTAGCCTTCTACTTCTTCCCACTTCTGCTGGTTGCTGTACAAAATAGGGCAGGAACAATAAATTCCATAGTAGAGTCACTTAAGCTTAGTGGCCATTTCCATATCATAGTTTAAATCAACATCCAGCATATTTTACCAAAGTATCCAAATTAAGAAGAAATATGGTGACAGTTCCTTGTTGTTGAAACACACTTCCTGAAGATTTGAGAAGCATCTTATGGCTCAGCTGTTTAATCACAAACAATTGTAATTGGATTATGAGTTGGCATTTATGTAGCAAGTAATGGCAATCACTAAATCCTTCTTGGAGAATCTGATTTAAAGTGTTATCAGGCTTCTTAAATATCCTACATGTGAATTTTTTTGTCCTCATACGACTCTTATTTTGTGCAGTTTACCCATTTATGCCCTACCTCTAATGTAGGGTATAAAAAAATCTAGTCTATGAAGTATTACCAGTGTTTTGTACAACTCTGAACCTTTGACTTCAGGATACTTCCGCTAATCAAAGATTTTACTGATTCAAAATAGTCACATAAGCAACCTGGAAAAGACTTTGTCCTGATATAAGCATGTTGGTGACAATAGTTTAGCTGTATTTCAGTTTGAGATGGCTTCAGTCCTACGTAAGACTACACAGATGATAATTTTGAGAAGATTATTTACAGCTCCAGGATGAAATCTCTTCCTCCTTTCCTCCTAAACAGGAATGGCTGACACAAAACTCAGTCACACTAGCTTACTTAAGTACTGTAAACTCTTCATATTTTGTAGTTTGGGAATTTTTCTTTTAATGTCAATATCATGCTCTTAAAAAAATTCTTTCAGTTTGAAACCAAAGAGCAGTAGAACAGCCTAAATTTTTATTTTTGGTGACTTTGGAGTAGGGACAAAATTGTAACTGAGGAATACTCCACCAAGGAGTGGATAACTAGCTCTGGAGGTGTCTGAACCTGCATGTCTGACTGGTTTGGCTACATCGCGAAATTGCTCCAGTGTCTGTGCAGACCTGGCTCTCCCCAAGCCCACTTTCCTGCCAAAACTGGTCAAGAGTTGTCTTCCAGATGCCCAAGGACCAGACAGATCTCATTCAATTAGTCCTCATAGTAGTTCTCACACAGACTTGTATGTTTAGAGCCTTCCCAAAATACATTGCTCTTGGGCAAAATTTCTTATGAAATGTGATCACTAGAGAAGGGGTTGCTCTGCTCAGCACCACCAGCCATGGTCGGAGCATTTGCTCTGCACAGGCTGACATGGCTCAAGCACCTGCTGTAGCCCCTGGGAGAGCCCCGCTCAATGATCTGGAAGCTGGTTTGAGCAGGGTCAAACCCTGCACCTTCTTTTGAGCTGTGCCCTTGTGCAGAGTGAAGGGCTGGGTTCAAAGGATGCAGGATGTCCTCAGGTGGGTTTTCCCTCCTACCTGAGTGGCTTATCTTAAAGATCCTTGTGCTCTCCTGGATGATGTTTTATCCACAATTCCACAGTTCTCTGCCTCTGTGTAGAGGTGCACAATCTTTTTGCATGTTTTCTCTTTAAAATCCTGGTACAAACTGTTTTATGATCAGGGAACAGACTGTCTCCAAGCAGAATGTGTTCAGTAAAACAAAGCTGGCTCTTTCAAATGCATGTGCTATGTGATGTCTTCATCTTACTTGTAATAACCTAAAAAACCTAGCAGGCACAATACTGCTATTAGCTTCATAAAATCCTTGTCACAGAGGCTCTGGCATACATTCTGAATTAGACACTTAAATGGATTTTAGAGCATTAAGCCTTTTGTGACTCATTAACCTGTTAAACAAATCCCAGATGCAATAGAATAACTTTAAACAAATCTAAGCTATTTCCTCTTCAGTAAAATAAAGATCTAAAAATCATACATTTTTGAGTTTGTGAATTTGGGGAAGAGACAATTGTCTTTGTTAACATTAAGGATTCTGTGAACTACATCAAATTGTGTTGTGATATTACTGTGTTATGATCTGAGCGTATCTGTTTGTGTGTCTGCAAAGTATGTAGATGACAATTACACGTAAATCCCCTTTGGAATGGACTGAAATCTAGTAATCAAAACAGAAGATGAAAAATAAGCATATGGCTGGGCAACGCATTATCCGCTACTCTATGCTTTAATTAGAGTGAACTATTCAAAGTGGAAAGTTTCTGCTGTGGTCTCATAAGCCTACATCATAATAATAATAAACCTAGCCATATGAAATTTCCCAATCTCTATGGCAACAAGCTCTGTGATTTAAACTGTAAGCATTCAATTACTTGTAGGTAAGTGAGACACAATAAAATACAGTGAAATGCTGTTAAGATAAACTTTTTCCTGTATGGACTGGGGTTTTCTCTTGTAGCTTCTGCAATGGTTTACAATTGTGAAGTTCAGCAAGAGGGCTTACTTAACTCTGTGCTTTAAGTTTAAGAGGGACAGACTTTGGTCCTTCATATAATTTGCTGTAGCATTTGGACAAGGTTTTTAAAATTTTAGTCAAAGGTGCTCAGTCTTCCTACTGAAGAACCCTCTTGCAGGCAGATTGTTTTCCAAGTTGCGTTACCAAAAGAAGTTTGGTTAAAAGAGTTTGGACCTAAGCTCAACTTATGTTGCATTGTCCCTGCCCACGGCAGGGGGGTTGGACTAGATGACCTTTAAAGGACCCTTCCAACCCAAACTATTCCATGATTCTATGACAATGCACCAAAAAATACTTGCATCTTTTCTGGTATGTTTTTTTTTTCCAAACCGCAAATTTAGATATTTTCAAAACTGAGCACTTTGGAATAAAGAATTTTCTTGCAAATTGACACTGGGCATGTAATATATATACCAGGTTTTCTGCTCTCCTGCTGATGAATAACAAAGAGAATGTAGTTGAGCAATTTTGTTTCTCTTCACTTTAAAACAAGCATGGCTTTGGAAAATATTTATATACCTTACTGCTATCTGTTAAACTTGTCTGGAACTTGTGGATTTGGGTGGGGGTTTTTTCTCCCCTTTTCTCCTTTTCGTCTGCCAACAAGCAGCAGTCAGCTTGTCAATGGTGGTTAATAGAGCAATGTTACTGCTACTTTTGCAGAGGCCAGGTGAGACCAACAACCTTGCAGTATGCTCCAGCAGTCAAATTTTCCTCTTTCTGACATCATACTGGCAGAACGGAACTGCAGGTGACTCCTTCATGTCAGAAATGGAGAAAAAAAAGGTGGAAAGTTTTCCCTCGATTTTGTGATGTGAAGTAGTAGAAACAGATGTTAAGGGGAAAGGTCTTCTCTCCCACCCCCAGCCCCCACCCCAAAGCATGAGGTGTTTTACATGAGTTACTGGGTCAGGGTTAATGCATTAATGTGGCTGGCTAGCTGAGCAATTGCTAGGAGTGGAAATGATGTGGGTGTCATGGAAACAGCAATCATCCAGTGATGGGGGAGGGAGGTCAGAGCACCAGCAGATCCATCTACAGGTGTATCCATCTACAGATCTTAATGCAGGTGAGGGTTTATATAGATGCATCTGTTTCATTAACCATTGTGATAATTGGTACCGATTTAATATTACACGGCTACAGCTTATTTCGAAATAACCAAAGGAGTGTTAAATCACTGTATATCCTCTGTAGCAACTGTTAAGTATACTACTACTACTACAAAAAAAAAAGCCTTCTAGAATATGAATACTATATACATGCAAAATCCAGAAAGAAAATACCACAAAAATATCATTTTCCCTAATAGATAGGATGACTTTATTCTCAGTTTTCTCCTACTTTGTTATAGAGTTATTCTGCCAATGTGGGAAGGAAAGCTATGTCTGGAGCCTTCCACCAGCTCCTCATCCTCTATCAGTCTCAAACAGCATTGATCAGTCAAGACAACTTCTGTTTTCCTGTGTGTCTTTTGGGTCACTTCTCATAGCACTGAACTTCATATAGTTGCCTTACAGAAACAAACAAAAGTATATATATATATATATTTATTTTCTAGATGACTCTGTACTATTGCTAGCACTGAGGTGGAGATAGAAATGAAGTAAAAGTGTACTTTCCTAACAGAGCTGCATGCTGTTATTGGGAGCTTTTTTCAGGCTGGAAGTGCCCATTCCCCACTCTGAGGGAGAGCTGCCTCATCCATCGCCTAGGAGCACTGGGGTAGCAGGGCATCACCTGGCCACCCTCCACCTTGGTGGAGAGCAGGCAACAGGGCTCAGCAGAGAAGCCATAAGAGACAACCAGACTTCCAGATGGTAGAGCTGACTTTATCCCTTTGTCCCTGGGAGAGAAGAAGCTTTCGGGCATCTACAAGTGGGTGCAGCTTGGCTCTGCCTTGCTGCAATTTCATACACTCAGAATTGGAACTGAGAAGGAAAAAGGCTGTGGGGGCTCTGCCTATCCCCCTGCCCCCCTTCCCTTAACTCACTTCTTCGCTCTTTAGAGTCCAATCTTTGTACCTGAGGATGAAGTAAGGACAGAAGTGGGGAACAGCAAACAGTTGATGAAGTAGTTGTCAGGTACCTTTTAGTAAACTCTTACTCTGTGTACTGCCCAGGGATCTCTCGCTAAAGAAAAATTTATATGAAATGAGTTGGTTATAATCAGAGGTTCATGTAGGCAAAGTTCTAACACAGGAAAGGGTTTGGCCCATGTGTCATTTTCTGCCCAGAATCGAACTACACACATTCTTAAAAAATTTAAAAAAAAAAAAAAGTGTCCAGTAGCTAAAGACCCTTTTGCCAAATACATGTCATGTCACTCATTTGTACGATAGATACTTATGGTGTGTAGGGTCCCCGCTCCTGGACTTACTAGGATGGTATGACATTAATGTAGTTCCTTTCCTGTTTCTATTCCCTTCTTCTGAGTGCTGTCCATTTGCTGCTGATTGAAGATTTGCATTTTCCGCTGATACTGATTTCCTGGATCATCATTCTCTTTGCTAGCAAAAGTTCTATTTCTTATTTAATGACCCAACTCACTGTTTACTTTCCAGGCACCCTTGCTTAGGAAGAAACCTTGTGGATGTGTTATGTGTTCTAGACTTTCTTAAATCCAATACTTCTGTTAACTTTTCACTTAGCACAGAGTTTAATCTGCTCATCAAAACAGTGAATAACCAGAGTTCCCTCTCCTTTTCCCAGGAGAGGTGAGGCGAGGGGGAAGGAACGGCCTCTGGCCTGAAAAGGAAGAACATCTCACCTCTGTGACAGGCTGGCAGTTCTGTGGTTGACAGAAGTTTCCATTTACTGTCACATACTTTAGGAATCACAGAGACAAAGAAAATCACTGCTATAACATAAATGGCCTGATTGAGCCCAGAAATGCTGGTGTGGCCCTCTAGAAAAACCTATCCCAGCTATCACTGTAACACAGCGCTGATGCTCAAAATACCTGTCTATGTGCACCGTACATCATGGCCCTCAGTGCTTTAAATCAAAAGAGTTGGTCCTGGCATTTGTGCCTCCATAGTCACTGTCAGGCATGTGAGTTGTGGTTACTGTCAGCCAGTGTGTGCTTACAGGCAATTTGACATGTCCTAGTCTCTTTGTGGGCTTAGCCTGGCCCACAGTAAGAGAGATTAAAGCTGAATCAAATTGCCTTATCTTTACCATAGCCTGTAGCTGGGCACACAGGCACTTACTACAAGCCAGCTTCATTAAATATGGCAAAGACATCACGTGCTGAAATGCCGCCCAAGAATGTGCCCCAAGGAGGTAAACTGAAACGTAGTTTCTTTATTTCCTTCCACAGTGAATTCTGGTTTCTGCTGCTGAGCACTTGTGGCTGAGCTCAGTTGTTTTAAAAGATATGGAATCACTAAAATCTCGCTTAAAAAAAGCAGGGAACTTTTCTCATGTAAAGACATTGGCATATTGCATCCTTCTACTCTCCTACTTGAATGGCCTTACAAATAACATTTTTGTTGTTTGCTGAAGTAGCCAGTATGTCTTCTAAGTTCTGGAGCTCTGGGCTCCCTTGTGTAAATCTAATGTTAAACCATTGTTCACTTCTCCTATTCAAACTGTGCAGCAGAGCACTAACTGATGTTTTATTGCAGGGATACTAAAATAATCCTTTGGCCTTTTTGACCAAAGGCACTACCCGTGATTCCCCTTTTCTATGTAGTATATCACTGTTAATTTGCCAGTCGACTGTATCCTTCCCCTCTGTGTTCTGAGTGCAAAGAAATCACAGTTCTGCATTGGGTGCATGTCGTGATGTACAAGACAGTTATCTCTTTGCTATCGTCTAATTCTCATGTCTTCTGAATACTCTTTTAAGCTAGGTATTACATATGGTTGTCTTCACCTAAAACTGCAAGTTTATCCTGTTATAGTACAACCCTTTTAGACCCCTTGCTTCATTCTTTTGCTTCTGCCCTAATTACTGTAATAGCCACATTTAATTTGCATGCAAGATTATGTGATCAGCTGCATAATTTTCTTTTTAGTCTTTCAACAGTTATAAGATTGGGCCTGACTGACTGTATGCATGAGAATAATCTGTGCTGGAGGTCTAGAAAATATAATTGTATCTAGTTGCTATGGTAAAGCTCTTATTAATGAAAAGTTGGGGGGGAGGGTTTATAACAACTGTCATTTTTTCCAGAGTTCATCTTTTTGAATGCATGGATTCTTCAGGTTAGGATTTGCTCAGCTATTTGAATTATCTGGATTTTTTATATTCTAAATCAATTTTAATGTTGTGGGATAAGTGAACATGTATATTTAATGCTAGTGAATATATCTCACCTACATTTTTCAACACCCTTGTTTTCATACCAGTGGAGGGAGAACTGTCTTAGTAAACTCAGTACAGCTGCTGCTCAGTTTTCCCAGACACATCTTTTTCACCCTTTTTTGTGCTGAAAAGTACTCACTGGCAAGAGAGATGGGATGTAGCTTTCCATGTTCTTACACGCCAACATGAGGAAAACAGTTCACCAGAAGGTCATTAAATTTTCAAGATCTGCAATACGGAAAGATAATCTTTAAAAGCAACCAGTTCAGAAAGAGACCAGCCTGAAACGGGTTCATTCCCCTGAAGGCTGATCCAGGTGTAAATGTCCCCTACAGGAGGTGACCCAAGGAAGGCAGGCAATACTCAGTGCAACCCTGTGAGAAACTTTTCTCTCAACCAGGAGATATGGAAGTGGACACAGTGGATTTCTTCCTAAAATGTTGTGTTCAGCTCTGTGGCAACTGGCACTCTCATACTGTATTTTCCTGAGGATGCTAAGGGAGTTTCTTAGGTAATCTCCGTCATACTAAGATTCCCTCTTGCCTCTGTGTTTCTCAGTGGTTAAAAGCTCTTAGTTCCTTCCAAGAAGGATTGTTGTCCTCCAGTTACTAGCCCTGGATGGTAGGTACGGAGGGCACTAATGACATAAATTTTACTTTCTGCTTTGAATCAAGAATAGACAAGAATTATTTCACCCCCTTTCTTGTTTAAATCCTTGCAAATGAGGGCAGGTATCTTACAAGAGCAAAGCGTTAAGTATGCAAAAGCTTGTGGGATTTAAATATGAAATTGAGATTTTGTGTTCTCTGTGTCTAAAAAAAATATTTGAGTAATGAACAAAAAAAATTGACTGGAGCTGTGCTGAAGGCTTCCAAATGAGAAGGATTAACTAACCATGTCTTAAATTAGAATAGCTCAGTCATTGCAAAACACTTCCCATGTTGACTACTATTTAAGCCTGGCCTGAAAAGTTGTCTGTTTGTGGCCCATTCTTACCACCTTAGCGAATGCCCCTTGCTGGTGTCAGTCTGACTCTGCGCTCCCACTATAGAGGCCTTAACTTCAACCAGCCCCTGATGTAGAAATGAAGACCCTGCACCAGAGGAACTTCCTGTAGTCACAGGAACGTGAGACTAGGAGAGATCTGGGCCATAAAATCTACTAATTTGTTCTTGCGGGCAGCTTGTTCTATGTAGTTTTAGAATAGGTCGCAGAGAGTTTAAGCAATAAAATGTCTCTATATAAATGACCTGCTTTCCAGACGAGCAAATTTGTGTGTTGCAATGTCCTAGCCACAACCTCTCTTTGCTTCAGCCAGGGATTGCAGGAATTATATCCTTTTTATTAAACTTACTGAAAACAGAAGCCAGAAGTTACTCTGACTAGAAAGCATGATATGGTGCCTCTTAGTGTGGCATTTGACCTCTAAAGTGGCTTGGGGAAAGTTTTGGGAACTTTTCACATTTACCAGAGCTAGTTGTCAATCTTAGCAGCTACACTGCTTCAATTTCCACCAGTAAACAGGCTTTGCAGAAGAAACACAGCACAAGTCATCAGGGCTGGATTTTTTTCACCACCTGTTGTTCAGCTGTGAGCCTAAAGATGCCAATATGTATGCAATTTCTGTTTAGTTTAGCTCTTTTGATCATTCATTTTTTTCTGCAGCTGCGGGAAGGATAATCTCAGTTAGAAACAGTGAAAATAAGCAGGCAGGACTCTAATAGGAATCAATCTGTGCAAACACAAAGGAAAAATACATTTCTTCTGGTGTCTTTATTCCATATGAAATGTATTAGCTGTGAAGAACGCTGGTGTGAGTCTTTGCATGGGTGGTTGTTTTACACAGAACTTCTTGAATTCTCTCTCATCCCGTATTTTCCTTTTGTGTGTGTATCTTCTTTTTTTTTTTTCTTTCCTTTTGGACTGAAGTCAGTAAACTGTCTTCACGCTATAATGGTGAAGTTAATTTTCTTCTGAATTAACTAATAAAAACAAAAAGGTTGTTTTTGTTGCAGAACAAGGAGGAATGCAACAGTCTTGAAATGATTAAAAAAGCTCATAAATCCAAGCTTAACACTCCTGAGAGTGGCTGGTACTTCATCCCTACATACCTTCTGCACATTGAACAGCTGTTGAAGACATCTGGAGACTTGTCAATTTTGAAATATCTTTGCCTGTACAACAAACATTGGCTCCGATATACTCTGGTACATATCAAGATCTCCAGTACTTTTGATAACACAGAAAGCTCCCCTAACACTCAGCCATAAAAGGCTTAAATTTCTTATATTTTTTGCATGTCTTGCAATTCTAACCAGGTTTACATACTTCTCAAAAATGCCCCTTATTATTAAGCTACCCTCAGCTGATACCAATAAACATGTAGAGTACAGAGTTTTTTGCATTACTCCTTGAGTATGCTTAAGGGTGACACAAGGAGTCATTGCATTCTATTGCATGAATAGAGTGTCTTCTGCATGTCCAGCATGTCAACATCATTCATGTTGCTTTTTGTGAAACGACAGTCTTGTTCTCGGTATTTTTATTTTACTCTTTTTTTATCTGAGGTCCCTGGCTTCTCTGATGTAAGGCACCTTCTTCTTTCACTGGAGTGAAAAACCATTTTTTGTTCCTGTGGTTAGGCCTTGACTCTTGGTAAGGTTATTCTTGTGCGTGATGATGTTCAAATGTTCTTAGTGCAAACCTCTTCGTTGTGGTGCAGTGACTGTCCCCCTACTTCAGTTCACTTGTTCCTTTCACTCCAAAACATCTAGGGATGCAGAATGTACTACCCTCTTCTCCCCCCCTCCTCCCCCCCCTTTTCTTTTTCCAGTTTAACTCTTCAGAGGTTTCTTGGTTTGGAAAAGTTTATGGAAACCTCTTCAAAACTCCTGTCTTCTTCAAAACAAAAATGGAACAGACCCATGTTCAAGACAAATGAGGATTTTTGTGTAAGGAATTTAGATTTTTTTTCTTTAACTTCCAAAATGTAGTGGGAGCCATTAAGTTAAGAAAATATTGCTAGACTGTGGTTTTTACAGTAAATGAATTATGTAGTGCTTGACATATTGACAGAGAATTTAGGAAGTAGGTTTTCCACTGTGCCTAGGAAAATATCTCCTGAACTTTAGTCTAGAAGCATGTCAAAAGTTTTTGATTTATTACTGTAATATGTCTGAATTAGATTTTTAAATTATTATTTCTGAAAGTTATAAACAAAACCTATTTTATGCATACTCTTTAAATAGCTTAACATTTCTGCATACTGAGTCTGCTGCAGCAGCACAACCAGTATTCAGAAAAAAAAATGTGTTTGAATGACTTTGTTTTGCTTAAGTGTATAGAACAAATGTGTTCACAAAAAATAACTTGGTTTTTTGTGGGTTTTTTTACCTTTTGAGGGCTTCAGCAGGCTCTCAGATCATCATAATTATTTGTTGTATGGGGACTGCTGGGGATCAGAAGAGGTCAAAATAAGCTATTTGCTCTTCACGCTGCCATAACTTCCTAGAATTGCTCATCTGCAGAATCATAAATAGATGTTGTGCATAACAAGAGCAGGTGGTTAATGAAAAAAATACTGTAGAAGGTGTTAGGGAGCTATGCAAATCAATGCAATATTAAGAATCTGTTGTGGTTGGTTTTTTTTTTGCCTGGTGTCAAATTAATGCATACTTTTTATCAGTAACTTTTAATTTGTATTTAGCAGGATCATTCAGTAAAATTAAAATCAGGCTTATGACCCTTGAATAAGGGATTTTCAAAAATAACATCTGCTATATGTATTCCAATATCAGTGCAAGCTGGCATGGCCTAACCACAACATTTTCTCCTTGTTTTGGCAAGAGATTGCAGGACTTATGCCCTATATTTCCCCAAATCCCTGTAATTACAATGGAGTGGTATACTGGCCATGCACTGGACGTGTAGGGCTTTTAACACCAGCAATACAGTATTAACCAGCCATACATCTAATCGATTTTCACTTATGCCTATTGACGCATATGTACACAATCTTTTTGGACATGAGTAATTTCAGAAACTTCTAATGTCCCTTTCAGAACAAATATCCATTTCACTTTCCTTTTTTTATGATGGGAATTTTGGGGAACACAAGACTCTCTCAGGTCTAAAAAAGATGACTTTCCTCACCCCTATAGACTGTGTCTTTATGACAGCTCTTCTCTGGCATACTGTTTTTCTCCTTGTCTCATGTAAGATCCTTTTGGCTTGTCTTCTTTTTTCCTTCAGGTTATTTTCCTTTCTTTCTTTTATCTCCCTACCTTCTCCCTCATCCCCCCAAGCTCACTATTTTCTCAAAAAATGAAGCTAAAATAGTATTGTCTTCTTGAATTTTGTCACACACCCACCCCCGCCGTCACACACACCCTGCTTCTTGTAACAGTAGATTTCATACAGGATCAGACCTAAAAGAACTCAGCCTCAGTGTAATCCCTTTTGTTGTGGTTTAACCTCAGCCGGCAACCGAGAACCACAGCCGAAACCAGGACACCTTTAAATGATCAGTACCTGTTTATAACTCTGAATGTTTAAAATAAGTTCTCCTAAGATGTTACTGGTTCTGGGGTCTTTTTTGAAAAAGAATAACCTAAGTAATGAATTTTATTTGCTATATTTTTTACTCTGATACTCTCTGGAAGAAAACCCTCACACTGTACATTTATAGCTCCATACCTGTAAGAGCAATGAATTGCTATGATGTGTAGCCATGCTGCCATTATTCCACCCTCTACCAGAAGCTCTTGTTCCAGCTGCATTGTGTGTACATTGAACCAGATCCTTACACTGGTATGGATCACTCATTTTAAACACGGAAATTCCTTGGCTGAGTGAGGTAAGTTTTAGTACAAAGAAAGATGACTCTTTTTTTAGTCTCTAAAGTGGAGGACTGTGGCACAGATTCTGTGCCTTCTATCTTTTTGCTTCCAATCCAAATCTCCAGCTGGCTCCAAGGACTATTGGACTCTGAGCTCTACTTCCTTATTGTGAACCGATCTTTAAGATTTATGCATACATGTTGCAGGAAAAGTAATGCAGTATAACTCAGCATGAAATCTTTTGGAAGGAAAATATGATACTTGTTTATGAAATCTTTAAGCAAGTTGGGTTTATGCATTCACATTTGTTCTCTCATGGTCTTCATGCACTTACTCTTTCACTCACACACGCACATACTCACAAGCACCAAGAGGTATGTGTCCAAGTGGACATGCGGTGTTTCCATTCATACCTACTGCATTCATACACCAACTTAAATATTTCTGTTAAAAACTGCTACAGCATCAAAAGGTGAAGTATTTGGGAAAAAAAAATCTGGAATATTTTGTTTAACTCTCTTTCTATTGTATAATCTATGTCTTAAAAATAGGTAAAAAAAGCATTCATCTGTATTTCAATGTAATAAATATCTCTGCTATAAAATCAAAGTGACTGTCACTTCAGTAGAAAAGAAGAATGTAAGGTGATAGCAAGCATTGTCTTGTTGATATAAATCATCAGTCATTCTGAGTATGTGATCACATTAAATGACATAGCAGCACCAAATCTGGGAAAAAATTAATCTGCTAAAAGAACTTGGGGTACCATGGTAACTATTATTTCCAGAATTCACAAGTTACAGTTGGAGTTAAAAAGATGTCTATCACTATTTATGGAAAATGTCTTGTATAGGCGAATGAGATAAAGCACAGAAGTCCATTGTTTTATTTTTCATCCCTGTCCTGAGAAAACCTTCTGTCTATATGCTTAAGACTAACAAAAATCTTTTTACTTGTAACTGTGTTGAAAGACTAACAACTTTTGACTGCAGTGTAACTCTTAATATTTTAAAGCCTACATATAGAACATTAATTGGAAATGGCCCCTATAGGTCCTTTCCCCACTTTGAAGTGTGCATAAAGTACTGTTTTATTCTACTCATTAGTTAAATTCTCTCAAAGTGCTATAAGCAGAGGAATGAATACAATAGAGTAATGCTAGTGGTTCTATTTTGCAAAAGTTTGTAAAGGTTCAACTGGTAATCTATTTACACATGTATATAGCTCCAGAAGTAAACTCATTCATGCCCAGCAAGTAATTTTTGTATTCTGGGATTGTATCTAATAACACTATTACAGAATGCAATGTATAGGACCAGCTTTCTCATCTAAAATGTTGGTGATGTGAAAATCAAACCTTTAATAGCTGGCACTTACGTACCTTGTGTAGCAGTACTTATGTATTCAGCAGTACTTCATGAAGCAGACATGTAGCTTCAATAAAAATCACTGGCAGTTCTATTGACTTTGAAGTTCAATATGGGACCAAGTGCTTTGCTGGGTTAAGATCTTAATTTTATTTGAAAGAAAATGTTATGATGTTCAAGTCAATAAAAGTCATAGTCTTTACGTATGTGAATAATACATAAATTATTAAGCTCCCATCTGCCAGGTGTCAGAAGTAAGAATTAGATTAAAAGATCATGAAACTCCTCTTACATAAATTTAATGGCTAATGCAGGCTGGACCATTTCAATATTGATCCTCTTCAGGGCTTCTCTTCTGCAAGGACTGATGCATGGTAGCCAGATGAAGCAGTTGTGGGGTCACTGCCATTCCAGCTTGGCCTTAAGTCTGGCAGAAGGTCTAGAAGAATGAAGGCAAAGCTACAGTGACGGATAAAGATCATGATGCTTTTATCTAGAAAGGGGAATTAATAACATTTGTGGGTGAGACAGACCAGTTCTGTCTATCACAGAAACATAGATCTCATTTAAGCTGGGGAACTCTCAGTGTTGGGAGGTCTTCTATGGAAAAGGGCAGTATGGTGGCTCTCACAAGGAATTCTCTTTTAGAAATAAAGGAAAGTGAGGGAAAAAATCTTTTAGGTTTACCAAGCTTTCCAGAACTTTTGCACTGAATGCCTCTATTCTTTCCTTAAATAAATAAAAAGGGCATTGCAGGGGCCACAGAACTGCTGCCCACTGTACAGGAAAATCTGATAAATTAATTGAATCATAGAATCATAGAATCATAGAATGGTTTTGGTTGGAAGGGACCTTAAAGTTCACCTAGTTCCAACCCCGCCTGCCATGGGCAGGGACACCTTCCACTACATGAGGTTGCTCAAAGCCCCATCTAACCTGGCCTTGAACACTTCCAGGGATGGGGCATCCACATCTTCTCTGGGCAAGCAGTTCCGGTGCCTCACCACCCTCATAGTGAAGAATTTCTTCCTTATATCTAATCTAAATCTGCCCTCTTTCAGTTTAAAGCCATTCCCCCTTGTCCTATCACTACATGCCCTTGTAAAAAGTCCCTCTCCAGCTTTCCTGTAGGTGCCCTTCAGGTCCTGGAAGGCTGCTATATGGTCTCCCCAGAGCCTTCTCTTCTCCAGGCTGAACAACCCCAACTCTCTCAGACTGTTTTCATAGGAAAGGTACTCCAGCCTCTGAGTACCTTCATGGCCCTCCAACCATCTCCATGGCCCTCCTCTGGACTTGCTCCAACAGGTCCATGTCCTTCTTCTGTTGGGGGCCCCAGAGCTGAACTGAATTGAAAAATATTGTCCCTCCCTTTTTCCCTGGAAGCTTTTCTTCCTTACTTGCAAATTGTTTTCTGGGTTGTGTGGGGTTCATCCCCTGCTATTCAAGCATTTCTATGATAGACTCCTACAGCAAGAACAGAACAATGAATTAGTTATATTTTGGGCATTAATAGTCTAACAGGGAAATGGAGATGCAAAATCAGAGCAAGGACTCAATTTTCTCTGATCTGAATGGACTAACCTTGACATCCCTTCTGTTCCCCTCGGTGCTTCAGTGTTTTATCCCCGGCAGCCAACCATATAGTCAACGAAGATCCTTTACTCGCAATTTAAGTCACAAATACTTCAGCAATCCAAAATAGTCACAGGATGGAGTCCAGTGTTGTCACTTGTTTAAGGCTAATATGTGTCCCCAAACTTTGCATACATTTACTAACATATAATTACTATGGTGGGGTGTAAAAGCGAAAGAGATAAACTTGCACAGGAACAACTTAGTTTGCTATAATTTTTTAATTGAGAGGAATTAATTGAAAGATAGCGTGTAGCAGTAGAATGAAAACTACTCCTGACAGATGCAGAAGCTATTTTTTTCCATCTTTCATGATGGGCATGGTAAACTAGTACCTTTGGTTTTTAGTGAACAATAAGGAGTCATTAATTTATATGCTGAGGAAAAACACTCGATTTTTAAATACTGACCTAAGTTTTTAAAGCCATGTAATAATATTGAGATTAATCTAACTATTCCATCATGCCTTACTTGGTGACTGAAGGATTAAATACTGTGAACTTGTATTAGCACAAAATTGTTGTTTAAGGCTAGGATTGTCATTCATGCTGGATTGTGAAAGTGTGATTTAATAAAATGACTGTGTAAAGATGAATTGTAGTTCTCAAAGTAAGTGCAGTTTTTGAAACTGTAACTCCCCTTATTCTCTTTGAATTTTACATGGGTGAAGAAAAGTCACTCACAGCTGTATCCAACAATATGGCCCAACCTGTGATGCAGACCAGGGTACTTAGCAGATATTTGTAACCAGATCTTTAAAACTGCTATTGGAATACTTTTATCGGTGTCTTCTTTGTTTCACCACTTACTATATTGACTTCTTTATTTGTCTCCATTAATTAACAGTTGCATATTTTTAACAAAAGCACAAATATTGTGAGAATGCCATGGTGTTTCTTAAGCACTTGATATTTTGACAGCATGGGTCCCAAGACAAACATTGCTTCCAAGCCTTTATATATCTTGAACTGTAAAGGCCCCTCTCCTGAAGGCAGAATGAGCAGCTGTGCCTTCTCTGTACAGTAACTTTACAAAACATTGTTCACTTCTTGCATTACAGGCAAGTTTCACGCTCTAAGCACAAATATGTTGTGTCATCAAATGTTCTCTTTATGCTGTATTACCAAGTGCTAAATGTGTCTTGAAATGAATATTCAATTAACATTTCTGTAAAAAATAGGCTAAATTCCAAGTTGAGCAATTCTTGTTTTGTCCTGAATTTGCTGCCTGTTTTTTGCATAAGATGAACGACAGCCTTAGCAAAAATACTGTACAGTATTTGTTCATGCTGTTTGCTCTCTAAGGTATTACAAATGTTTCTGACAATGTTGTAGAGGAGACTGTGACCTTTTGATGTGAACAGACAGGAGAAAGAAAAACTGAGTGTAATGAAAACTTAAATGTTGAAAGTTTGATCTTGCAGTCTGTGCTCAGAATGACTTCCCTCTGTAGTGGGAGTTCAGCTTGAATAAACACTACACTAAGGTCTTCTAAGAAACTGTAAAAATTGTGCCTTTGTTTGTCCTGTCATACTTTAATGAGGTGTCCAGGCATGTTTTAGAAAGAGATGTTATTAATCGCCAGTATTTTTCTATACTGCTTCTTCCAGTAGTGAGACAGAAAACAAACTATCTCTTTGTAGTGTCCCACTGTCTAAACACTCCAAGGCAAGAATGATCAGGTGGCTAGGGCATTAGGCAGAATTAAGAGGACACAGGTTAACATCACCTGGTTCAGTTTTAAAGTTGGCGTGACACACAGGAAGTCACTTTAACTCTGTTTTTCAGACATAAATTGCCAACAGTGTTTTCCTCTTCAGTCCACTATCCTATGACGATGACTCAAGTAAACATAAGGATGTAAAGTTAATTTTCTAATGATCCGGTATAATAAAGCTCTACCTCCACATCTTTCACATTGCATGGAAGAAAAAAAATAAAACTGTTCTAATCCAATGTTTAGTTTGTTTTGAAACAAGAAGCCTATTCCTATTTAGGTTATAGCTTTTTTTTTTCTGTCAATGGCACAAGCAGTATTTAACATAAAAGGTTTCATCTATAACCTTCAAAACCCAGAGACTGCTGTAGCTTTGGCCTTTAGAAAACAAACTTCACTGTGGTAATTACCAAGAATTTCAACAGAGGTATCTTTATTACCTAAAACCTAACATCTCAGATATTTTGGCGGCCCAGTCAGAGTATGAATTCTAAGTGAGTTTCAGGGCTGGTTTTGTTGCCTGACTTACGGAAAAGTGAATGATCACCTTCATTCATTGTGCAAGCAGTTAAGACTGGTCACTTTTTCTTTCAAAATCAAAGTTGTGTTGTGTTGGACTCCTACCTCTTTCAGAAGGTGTTACAGTTGAACTAAACACGGATTTTGTAAGTATCCACCAAATAATATTGGTATTGGCTTTGCTTTATCTGTCTCTCTACAAAAGTGGAAGGTATAAAAAAGAAACAAACCCTGTATTGGTCAAGCAATACAAACGATAAGCGGCAACTGTAGTACAGAATTTCTGAAAAAGACTCCTGCAAGACTTTGATCTGGTGTATTTAACTTTCTTAATTAAAACTCTATAAACTGGAGAGTGGAAAAAATCCTCCATAATGCAGGTGATAAAAAGCAGACATGTATGACCCACTCCTAGCAGCAGATACATGAAAGAAACTATAACGTTGTTCCCATTTTAAGAGAAGTGAATAATTTATATCAGCTCTTGGATTATTATATTTTCTTTTTCTGTAGGAGGAAACTTTGTGAGGAATTGTTTTTTTCTAAAAAGAAAAAGAAGTTTGGCACAGAATTTGGCCTTTGAAAACCTGTATTTTTATATTATGACCCACACTTTGAAAAGGAGAATTCACAGACAACCTTTCTGCCCCTCTGCAATTGTGTAATATCCTTGAAGTAATTACTTCCATGAAAAGCTAATGAAAGAAAACATGTAATCTTTGTTTATGTCTTTTCATGTTGTTGGCAGAGTTTATGAAATAGTTGCATAATTTTGTGGAGCTTAAGGTAGTCATGAAAACATGATCAAAGGCCTGGGAATGAAAGCCCTGCAGATATTTCATACTTGTGATCTACTTGTGATGTAAGATCTTACAAAATGTTCATACTGTACAATAAAAAAGAATTTTCCTTTGTTGAACTTCATGTTCTACCAGGTTATCTCTCCAACCTGTCCAGATCCTTCTGAATAGCAGCACTGCCTTCCTCTCAGGTATCTACTGCTTTCCCCCAATGTGGTATCATTTATGAACTTGCTGAGAGCAGGCTCCATCTATGCCATTAAAGAGTTTAAACAGTATTGATAGCATTGATCCTGGAAGGATGCTACTAGTAACCAGCCACCAGCTGGACTTTGTACTGTATTTTATACTGTTCATAACCCTTTGAGCCTAATGGCTCAGCAGTTTCCCATCCATCTTATCCACTAATATAGTCTGTATCTTAGCAGTTTGGCTAGAAGGATAGTATGGGAAACCATTTAAAAGGCTTTGCTATAGTCAAGCTATGCAACATCCACTGCTCTTCCCTTGTCCCCAGTCAGTTATCTCATCACAAAAGGCAGTCAGGTCAGTGAGGCTTGATTCCTCTGTGGTAAAATTATGCTAGCTATTCCCTATCATCGTCTTGTTCTTCATGATCCTGGAAATGGCTTTCAGGAATATTTCCTCCATACTTTCCCAGGGATTGAGGTTAGATTGACTCGTCTGCAGTACCCCAGGTCTTTGCGTCTCTTGAATATGGGTGTGATGTTTGCCTTTTTTTTTCCAGCCATTGGGAGCCTCCCCTGATTGCCATGACCTTTCAAAGGTGATAGAGAGTGGCCTCACACATTGACATCAGCCAGCTCTCCCAGCACGCTTGGATGCATCCCATGAGGTCCCATGGACTGGTGTGTGTCCAGTGGGTTAAGTATGCCCTTACCGTGGGCACTACCTCACTCTTACAGACTCTGCTATACATGCACCTTAACTTCTGTATTTCTGCAATGAAAGACAGAAAACAAGAACAAATAAGCAAAGAGTTTTCTCTACTTCCAAAAATATGAATGTTACCACGCATTCTTAATTACTAACCCCTAGTGCATTTTTAGTTCAACCAAGCTATTTCAGCTAAATTATTTCCCAAATGTCTCTGACAATAACTTTTAATTTAAATATTTATAATATTAATCTTTCTTTATGGTTCGTTTTTAGAGGAAAAGCACAACTGAGGAAATGACTATGAAGTAGAACTAGACACTTGAACTGGTGACCTTCCTTCATTTTCAGGAAGGTATCCAAAGAAAACAGGCCATCTGTCCTCCTCTGGTTTCACCACCTAGCTTTCAAACCTATTGACCAGTTTTACCCAATCAGAAAAAAAAAATGGCAAAAATCTGAGAGCTAGTTAAATTCCCACAAAGCTCACAAAAAAAAAAAAAAACTGTGCTTGTATTAAGTAGAGAGATACAAAGAAGGACTAAGAAATCAGAGGTTTTACACTGGCTTTACAGCTGGGTGCTGACACAGTGTTCACCTAGCCCTAGGTGACACAAGACATATTATTCATTGCCCAAGGAGACAGCCACAGGGATTATTAGAATAGCTAATAATAGGTTTGCTACTTCACCTGAACATAGAATAACTTAACAGATACTAACAAATTTGCTCCTCTTTGTTCTTCCCTTATATCATAAGAACAAAATTAAACATTCTATAGATTTCTGCCCCAAACTGCCCAGCATTATTTTCTGTGTGGACTTCACTTTTTCACTCTTTTGATTATGGCAGTTTAGGTATGTGCTAACCTTTGATCTGCCCAAGTTTCTGCTTGCTTGGCTGTAGTACACAACATGTTGTATACAAAGCCCATGTAATAGGCCCATTATGTCTGACGATGACTAGCAAAAACTTCCAAGCTTATTTGTGAAGCTGCTGAAGTAGCTGAAAAATAGACGTTACATCCGAATACCCAAATTATTTCCAATGACTGTATGTCATAAATAGTTGGTTTTAAGAGATAACAAAGTATACAAATGGTGTGTTTTGGAGTATTGCTCCACTGAACGATCAAAATCCTCTCATACCTTCAAAAGTGAGTGTCTTTTCACAGTTGCTTTCATAATTCATATACATACATAGAATAATTAGTTACAAGTGTTCTCCAAGTGTATAGATGCTGAGGATAAATGAAGAGACCAAACTCATCCCAGACTTTTTTTCCATTAACATCAAAGACCAGATGAAGCATTTGCCATCCACTGGGAAAAACCTACCTCTTCTCTCTCCCAATCAGTCGCTTTCCAGTTTCTACTTCCCTCACCATGGACTTAGGATGCTATTTCAACAGTGGCACCATAACCTGCATCTACGCTACACTCACATCATTTTGGTGCTACTTGCTACTGCCTCTTTGCTTCATTTTCCATCAGAGAAGAGCATGGAGAGGAGAGCCTGCTCTTTAGGGCTTCTTGCTCCTCAGCTGCTTCCAGGAGGCAGGCAAGACTGCCTCACTGCAGGCATGATCAGCTGAGAAACTCCCATGCATGTAGCTCCCAGGATAACATCCAGGCAAATTGCACTCCTCTGCCCTCCAGCTGACTTATAAGCACTCACCAGGAGCAACAGAATGATTTTTTCTCTCATCAGTTTGAGGCAAACGCAGAACTACTTTCAAGCCACCTGTCCCAAAGAGTCAGTTGCCTGTGCCCTGCAACATCATAGCAATGACAGACTTACAAAGATGACAGTGCCAAGGAAGACTCTCAATACCTCTGCAACACCATGCTGCTGTGATAGCAATCTGACTCTGCCTAAAGCAGAGTTTATTTGTATATATACAAATAAACACAAATCCATTCTTCACTAACAGGAAGGGGACACCAAAAACTGTTCTCAGAAACATGGCAAGGAATAGTACATATTTACACAATATTTATGATTATTTTTCTTTTTTATTTCTTACATCACAAGTACATCACAAGTATGAATTATCCACAGAGCCTTCATTCCCCGGCCTTTGATCATGACATCCTTGCCAGATTCAATGCCAGTTGGGCATTGGCTTTCCTAACGTCATCCCTGTGTGCTAGGACAGTATCTCTGTATTCCTCCTAGGCTACCTGTCCCTGCTTTCACCTTCTGGATACTCACTTTTATGTTTGAGTTTTGCCCAGATCTCCTTGTTCATCCATGCAGGCCTCCTGGTCTTTTTGCCTGACTTCCTTGCTCATTGGGGTGGACCGCTCTTGAGCTTGGAGGAGGTGATCCTTTAATAATCAACCAGCTTTCTTGGACCCCTCTTCACTTCAGGTCCTTGCCTTATGGGACTCTTTCAAGCAGATCCATGAAGAGGCCAAAGTGTGCTTTATGCCTGGCTGTGGTATTCCTCCAGCAGATACTGGGGTGGTTGAAGCTCCCCTTTGAGGACCAGGGCCTGTAAATGTGAGGCTAATTCTAGCTGTCTGTAGGCCTCATCCACACGATTGATGAGAAGAGACTGGGAGAAGGTTCAAAACTGAGAGGTTTGTTCAGCCTTAAGGACAGAGCCTACAGGGAGTCTTAAGTGTTGCCTCCAACTGCTGAATGGAAAGATGTAGAGAAGATGGAGCCAGACTGTCCTTGAAGGTGTATGGTGAAGTGAGAAGCAGAAACAAACACAAATGGGAATGTGAGAAATTCCAGTTAGCTATAAGAAAAGCTTTTTTAGTGAGACCATACTTAAGCACTGAAACGTTGTCCAGAGAAGCTATGAAATCTTCAGTTCTGGGGTTTTTCAAGACCTGACTGCACAAAGCCCTGAGCAAGCTGATCTAAGTGGACATACTTTAAGCAGAGGGTTGGACCAGGTGACCTCCAGTGGCCCCTTCCAACATAAATTACTCTATAGCTTCTGTCTTGCTAATGCAAAGTGAAATGAAAACATTTCATAGGCCCTGAATGACTGCTTCCAAGCCTCTGAGTAGTTCAAACTTGTCCTGAACAGTTCAGTGGGTCTTGGACTCTGCCAGGCTAGAAGATTTAAACCAGGCAAATGGAGCCCTGTCACCACCTACTGACATGCCTTCTTGTAATTCTTGATAAATATTTGAACGTACTTATAAATGACTGTGAAGAACAAATATGTAGATGGAATGAGAAAGGCTGAAATAAGGATATCAGGCTATTGTATACATAACATGCAGTCATGTCCTTCTCTGCTCAAGAGGGAAATACTTTTTTGCCAGGCATACAGTATGCCTGATTAAAGCCATAACAGCAGTGTTTACAAGCGTACAAGGAATAAACATATGGTGTGTATAATATAAATGTTAGAAACCAATCCTATGTAGGTGGTTATTAAACATATATGTTGCATTAAATCCTGTCAGACCATGATAACAAGTTGAAACTTACTGTTATGATGGTCTATACAAAAGGTGACTGGCACTTAGATCGTCAGGTTCAGGTGAATTATGGACTGAAATAAGAAGAAGGAAGCTGTTTTCTGTGCTGACACTTCAGCTTTAACGTCTGAAAAGAAACAATATTTTCACGTCTATTGACATGTGAATTGCTTTTCACAAAATTTGACCTGATGTTACTCAAATGACCTGTGTTGTGTATTAGACTTATGGAAGCTTAAATTGCCCTTGGCTATGATTTTGTTCTATTTTAGTTTGAAGTTTGTATTTAATAATAATTATAAATATATAATTATATAAATATAATTATAAATAATAATAATATTATTATTTTAAATAATAATAGCTTTGCTATTTTAAATAAGAGCATTTGCTTGCTTTTCTGTTGTATCTTACATGATACTGTGAGCTGAATAAGTAGTACAGTGCTGTCTGTGTAACTAAATAGGTAATGGCACCAAACTTCATATTCCAGCTGCCAAAGAATTAAACAAGACTACTGACAAATCAGTAACACAAATATTTTTGTATCCTGTCCATGAAGTCCTTTAGAGATTCTTATTCCCCACCCTCGCAACAAGACTCCTTAAGAGTATGTCTTCTGGGTTTTATGTAATTTGAGTTTTTAAACTTCTTACAAATTTTTGTGGGATTTGAAAATCATTAGAATCCTCTAATGCATAATTAAAGAAAAACACTGGAGTTGGGAAATTTGATAGTTATGACTAGCAGATAGAGGAGACATCAGAGGAGTTGATCTATAGATGTCGTTAAAAATGATAAAGCTAATTGACTTAATCAGCAAAGCTGACCAAATGCCGATGTGCCTCAGTGGGGAATAAATGAAGCTAAAAGCACTCAGGAGAATTGTTCACCGAAATGAAGTAACTTGCTATACTTAGAGGTGTTGGAAGGAAAAGACCCTCCAGATAATGTGTATCTCCACTGAATGAAAGGTACTTAATCAGTCTGGAGTCTGATTAGAGGTGTGGAGGGCATTAGACTACCTAATGTCATAACAAAATCCTTAGTCATTAGCTTCCAATCTATATTTAATAAAGAATTTAACATGTTCTTTGGAAACTCTGACCCATCCTTCTTGCTTATTATTATGGCATTAGATACACTGTGAGGAAAATATATCCTTTCATAAATAATTTTAAGTCCTGTGGCTATAACTAGAATAATATTATTCATTATAATGTCATATCATCTTTTTAAAATAGAAAGTTCAGCTACTTGAGAGAGCAGCATACATCTGACTTTTTCAGTAAAACGGTCTTCTAAGAAATCTTTGTAAGAAGGGTTAAATCATAAGTACAAGTCAACGGTTTAATGCCTGCAGAACACTCACTGTATTTTTAATGATCCCTGAAAAAAAGAGTGTCTGTCTAGATTTTTTTTTTTTTTTAACATGGCTGTGTAGAACAAGATGAAATACTTACCTTGTAATGCTCTTGCCTGAGCTTGTACGCTAACACACTGACTAGCCATCTTGTTAAGACGTGGGGACTTGAGCATCCTCTCACCTCGTGAAGAAAGATCAGCAGTGAACTCGGAGGGCAGAGGAGAGGCAGCGTTCCTCTGTGGCACCGCACCAGTGCCCTGTGCTCTGCATGCAGAGCTGATGAACCCGATGTGCATGTTCCTGAAGTGCCTGGTAGGGCATATTGAATCCAGGACCCTGACCGGGACCACAGGAGACCCTGCCAATGTTAGTAGAGAGACTGTTAATTCCAGAGATGCTCCTCGTTGAATTTAAGAAAGAAAAGCAGACCCTCCAAAGGTGTGCCCTTCCAACAGGTACCATGCTGTCTTTTGCTTCTGCCTTGGTGTTTCCGTCCTCCTAAGTGTAAACAGGAGGCAAAAACTCTGGACTTAGTGTGGAAGCTGTGCACCTGTAAGTGCTGTTGGATTTTAAGAAGGAACGTGTCTTATTATGGGGAAACTACTAATTTAGTTCTGTAGAACTACTGATGTAGTTTAATGAGAAGAAGCATCCTGGGCAAGATTTTGGCAAGGTCTAGACACTGAAGCGAACAGGTGTTGTAACCTGTCACGTTTAAGCACAGTATAGCTACCTGCCCCTTTCACTTACCGTGCCCGTTTCCCAGTTCACGCCGGGCACCTCTTCAGGCTCACGCCCTAGATTAAAATTCTGATTTTGCTGTGGGGTATGACGAGCTTTAATTGCCACCAAGCACACCACGCTTGCCCGATCACCCCCCGCCCCAGGTGGGTTGCCCCTATCACCCCTCCTGCAACTGCTCCCCCGGGCGCCCCTCCCTTCC
>NW_008825114.1:9104815-9113668 GCF_000699105.1 Pygoscelis adeliae
AGACTCGTGCTGGCGTTGTGCAGCTGAGAGGAAAGTGGCAGCTATCATAAGCGAAAGACTTGAAGGCAGGTGGAGTGAAAACATGCGCTTAGGAACCAGGGGGTTCCCAGGGGGTTTCTTCCTGGGAAGGTGTCTTCCTTGGTGGTGCGTCTGCCTTCAGCCAGCTCGGCAGGATGTGTCAAGAATCTCAGAGGTGGATGGACAGACATCTTGATGAAGATGCATGCCACAGTGCAGATTACATGTCAGGGAAACGAACGTATCTTGGCAAGATGCATACGGAAATTGAGAGAACAAATTGAATATTCGAGTAGAAGAAGTGAGTGACATTTACTAGAGTGCTTGACCGTCTTTTTCCTTGGGATCAGAAACCTGGTGCTAGGTGCTGAACAGACACCTGCAAAGATTTTGGATGAACTGCTCACTGTCCAAGTGCAACCTTGGTCCTCACGTGTTTAGGAGCAATGTTGTGTGTTCTTACTGAAAGCTGACTCTCTGAGGTCTGGAGTGATATGCCTTATTTAATGGATCAAATATACTGTTTCAAAAAGAAACACAGATTTATAAGCTTTTGAGCTGGGGGGAAGATGCCCACAGGTTGAATGCCAGTGGGGGAAATAACATAAGGGTGAAGAGACCTATGGTAGAAAGGGTGCCATGGCAACAAGAAAGCATCAGAGAAAGTAACAATATTCTCTTACGGAGGGGAAGAGGAGGAGCACTGCATTCATCTGTACCACGCTGTAGATTAAAATACTATAATTTAGGTGGAGTTTGGTTTTTTTTTCAGTATATGCTGACTTCTCTTTGCAGTAGGTGCCTTAAATTTAATTCTCACATAAGGGTTCTATCACCAGAACTCATCAGAAAAATGCACAATGCAGTTGAGGACTGTTTTTTTTTGTAGGGCTTGTTGAGTTTCTGTTGTTCTAAATACAGTGGTTCTTGTGGCTTACAACAGAGATGAATTCTTACTCCAGGCAGAACCCTGAATGAGATTCAGCTTGCAAGTGTTTGGCCAGAATTGAAAGTCTGTATTAATCTTTGATTAATCTTTACATTTCCAGAATCTTTCTGAATGGATGAGCAACTTCTTCCTATTATCTTCTCTAACGCAGTACTAAAGTGGTGCATTCATACTGGTGGATTTGCATTACAGTTAAACTAGTAAATTCCATAAATTGCAGGACAGATAGGAATGGTAGATGCTGAATGGTTTTTGTTTATTTGTTTTCTTAATTTGTGTTAGTTTTTTTATAAAACACTTTTTTATGAGTGGGTAGCTATTAGTTTGTGGTTTTGTCATTTATACACTTCTCTTTTTTTATAAGAGAGCATAGGATTTCTGAAATCACATTTCACTAAGAATAGTTCACTTGGGATCATTTTCCAAAGCGTTGCCAGAACATACTAATCCTTAAGACATTTCCCACCGCCACCTTTCTTTTCCTTCCCCCTTGACCCCGAACAATCCCTGAAAAAAAGTGTAAGATTTAATTTCTTTTAGCATTAGCGTTATGGCCTCCCCCCAGCCTTGCCTCTCTGTGTTTTTCTCGTAGTAACTTCTATTTGTCTGTCACAGTTTAGTTTTTAAAGTTTGTCACTCATCTGAGGAGGACTTTTGGGGGTCAGTGTTGAAGTAGGAGGCTAGCACAAGTGACACTGTGCACGAGTACTTTTTGCTCATGGTTCTTCCCTAATTTTGTCTTCATACCGTTGTTCTGGGGTCTCAGATGGTTTCTCTGCCTTGTTAATTAAGAAAGGCTAGTTTTGGTCGGTGTTGTTAATCATCTGGAAACTGGCCAGGTTGTGTGGACTTGCTTTCTTTCTCTCCTTAAGCAGGCTAGCGTAACAGCCTTTTGTAATGTGCCCTAGGGGAGAGGCTACTACTGTGTGCAGACAGTTTTGGATAGGTGAAAGATGATGTAAGTAATCCTTCAGCACCTCCTTGAAAACTTAGAATATCAGTTCTTTAGAGCAATCTCTGGGGTTTAACATATGTGACAAACTTACTTCTTTAAAATTGAGATTTATTCAAAAGAAAATACAGAGTAACCCGGGGTGTGTGTGTGTGTTTGTTGTGCATAAAGGATCTCATCTGAATGTCTTGCAAAGCCCTACCTAAATGTAGGTGTTCTTGTTGTGCAAGAAAAGGAAAATTTTGCATTTTGAAGAACTAATTTCCTCCCTATTCAGGCTTGCTTTAGATTTTCTGTCAAATGCAGAAGTTTTAAATTAGTAATTGCACGTTGTGGCTAGCAGTGAGAATAGCTATGTTATTTTTCTGCATCCTTCTTATCAGGTACTGTCTACTAATACCTGAATTTTCCAACCTTCCTTTTCTTCACATGATCATAGAAATAACTCTATGGCTATTGCTTTCGAAATGAAGCCTTTTCTGCTGTTGTCCTCTCTCCATCATCTGCTTGTGTAACTCTGGTAACGGAAAGCTGAGTGGAAACCCCCTGCTCAAATTGATGAAAGTTTTGCCATTCAAAACTTCAGATCACATTTTGGATCATGGTAAATTTCTGCCCATAAAGAGGAATGTCTGTCTTCTTTCTACCAAGATCTTAAGTGTCATTTGTACTTATGGCCTCTGAATTATGTGTTTTTCAACCCATTTTAACCAGGGGCTGCACAGTATAGTGTTCTAGTTTAGTAAAAAAGGCTCTAAATGGCTATTCTGCTGTACAGTTTCTGATTACAGCAACTTTTTTTCCTTATTGTTTGAAGATAATAGGTTTTTCTTACTGCTTTTGAGCTGAATTTTCCCACAGGATATTTACAGTAGCTCAGAAACAAAATGGCAAGTGCGAAATGAATGAACACATTAAATATAACTTTTCTCTTTTATTTTGCTGTGGCATCAATGAAATTACAGAATTACAGCTGTGAACCAGGTCATTGGTCCTGTCCTGGAGACTGAAAATCAGATGGGCTGAGTACAAAAGATTGGCAGGGAGAAATCAGCTACTTTATGGCAGAGCTGAGCTATAGTTACATGTGTATGAGGTTGGGGAACTGTATATGTACAGTGGTTGTCAACCAGTGAGTGAAGAACTGGATTTCAGAATGACTTGTTGTGGAGCAGATTAGATTGAACAAAACTTACCTTGCCCTCTGGGTTCCACATTTGTGAATTTAAGAAATTGGCTATCATTTTCTCTTTCTCACTTACAGTGGCAAAAGCATGTTTGCCAAGAGGCTGGCCAGCCTGGTGAGGAAACTTAAACTGGGAGTGACACAGGATAGAGATTACAGCCCAGAGTTAAGTGAGAAAATGGCGGGGCGAGGGCAGATAGCAAAAGTGCAGGGTGGGGGGAACAAGGCAGAGCTTGGGCATGTTAAAACAGGACAGAAGGACACCCACTTCCAGGGTGTGTGCACATCCACACACAGCCTGGGAGTTGTGCAGGAGGGACGAGAGCTCAGCATGTGTTCACAGAGCTGCAGTATCGCTGGGATACCTGTGTGGTGGGACAGCTCATGTGGCTGGAGTGCTGCGATGGACGGAGACGAGCCCTTCAGGAGAGGCAGGCAGGGAAGAGGAGGAAGGTGGGCTGCCCTCCATGTGAAGGAGCAGCTCGGATGTGTGGGGCTCAGGTCTGGATAAGAGCTTGTGAGTCAGCGTTGGAGGAGAGGTCGCTAAGTGTGACACTGTGGTGGGATGTGTTACAGACCACTGACCAGGGTAAGGAAGCAGATGGAGCTTTCTCTGAAAACCTGAAGAAGTCCCTGTGTCACAGACCCCCATCCTCATTGGGAACTTTAATGTGTCGGGACGCCAGACATCCCGGAGATTGCTGGAGGGTGTCAAGGATAACTTCTATTTATTGAATGGTCCTCCAGTCCTCGTGCAGCATACTGTGCAGACCCTGTCCATAGAAAGGCTGACCCATTTTGCTCATTCAAGCTATTACAGGATTTTCCTCCAAGGAAATGACTCTATTCATCTTTTCTGCTGGCAAGCAGAAACAATGATCTCATGAGAAATTCTTGCTGCACTTTTAGATGGAGGCAAGGCAGTGCAGGTCGTGTAGTGGCCGGTGACAAGTGGGATCTGCCTGCAGGCTCCTCTCTTAAAATTAGTTGGCTGAGTTTGTCCTGCAGCCAAGGAATTTGTGCAGCACAACAGCCTGAAGGCCAAGTCATATGTGGAGTGCAGCACAGCATGGGACAGGGCGTACTCACGTTAACTGGTATGTGGATCACTGACTCCTTGATGTGCAATGATCTCCCTGTCAGGATCGCTACAGATGGAGAAGGTGATACAGTGACAGCAGACACAGGTAAGGCAGGTCCTCACCACCTTCTTGAGGTGTGTCACCATCCCTGGAATTGTTTAAAAGATGTGTAGATGAAGTGCTTAGGGACATGGTTTAGTGGGCATGGTGGTGTTGGGTTGATGGTTGGACTCGATGATCTTAAAGGTCTTTTCCAACCTTAATGATTCTATGATTCTTTGTTGTCACCAGCAAGGTCTGCCAGGCCTCTGCACTTAGTGACAGGGCTCAAGGAGGAGAGGAGCTACCAGCTGGGGATGATGGTCAAGTGAGGGATCATGCAGGAGCACTCGACTCACACATGTCCCTGGGACCTATCAAACTGGAACCCAAGGTGCTGAGGGAGGTGGCTGATGTCCTTGTGCAGCTGCTCTCAAAGGTTGTGGAGATCAGGGATGTTTCGAACAACTGGAGAAAGGCAAATGTCACACCTGCCTTCAAAAAAGGGCAAAAGTAACCCTGAGGAACTGCAGGCCAGCCAGCCTCCCATCAGTCCCAGGTAAAATCAAGGAGTGAGACCCCCTGGAGCCCACGTCTAGGCACAGTAGGGAGAAGACAGTGACGGGGAGCAGTCAGCAAGGATTTACCAAGGGTAAATCATGCCTCACCCACCTGACTGCCTTCTGTGACAAAATCATGGGGACGAGAGGAGAGCAGTGGATACCACCTACCTCTGCTATAGCCAGTCTTTTGGCACTGTCTCCCCCAATATTCTTGTACCTGGGCTGGGACATTACAGTCTGGGAAGGAGGACACATTGGTGGGTGAGGACGTGGTTGGGTGGTGGGCTCACAGGCTGGTGGTTATGTGTCGGACACTGCCTAGAGGCCGGTATCAAGCAGGGTCCCACAGGGTCTGTGTGGGGCCTGTCCTGTTCAGCATCTCCACCAGTGACCTGGAGGAGGGGCTGGAGGGCACGTGCAGCCCTGGGGAGGGGGCAGCTCTGGGACATGGCCCTGGGTGCTGGTGAGCAGTGAGCTGAGCCAGGGCCACCTGGTATGCCCAGGCAGCAATGAGGGCCAGCGGTGCCTGTGATGGTGTGAGCGGGACATGGCCCAAGAGCCGGAGGAGGGTGGGGACTGACCCCTCTGCTTGATGCTTGTCAGACCCTGTCTGGGTACCACCTCCAGTTTTGGTCCCCAACACAGGAACAACACTGACAAACTGGTGGGAGGGGAGGCCACTGAGACGGTGGGGCTGGAGCCCTTGCCCTGCGAGGAGAGGCTGGAGGACCAGGGCTGGTTCAGCTGGGAGAAACAATGGCTTTGGGAGTGCCCAACAGCATCCCCAGCACTGATTAGAGGGGATGGAGGAGACGCAGCCGGGCTCTTCACAGAGAGCGTAATGAGAAGGTGAGAGGCAGCAGAACAGCTAAAACACAGGAGGCTGAGGCTGGAGGTAAGAAGCCTTTTCCCCAGGAGGACAGCCCAACAGTGGAGCCGGGACCTGGGGAGGGTGTGCCATCTCCATCCTTGGAGGTTTCACGCCCCAACTGAGTGAAGCCCTGAGCAGCCCAGTCTGAGCCTGCTCTGGACAGGGGCTGGGACTGGAGACCTCCCCAGGTGCCTGCCAGCCTGAGTTACTCTGGGATTGTGTAAATCAACATTAAAAAGTCCTTTGAGAATTAATTTACAAGATGCACACTAGCACATCTAGTAACTCTTGTCTATAATCTTAATAACTTCTTGAAAAACTTAGAAGCGTACTAGCAGTGGTTACCAGAAGTGAAAACATACTTCTTAAGAAAAACAAAAATAGTAGTTTTAGCCCAGGGCAGGGACTGGTAAAATAATCTGATAATATTGTAAAATGGAAAGTAACACTTTACCTGGCTGTTCTCCCTCCTGCACTGGCGTGAGGGTGCACCCCTCTCTTGTGCAGCCCCCTGGCCCAACCCCAGCTCCTCGCTGCCTCCTCCGGCTAGAGGATTTAGCTTGCAGGAGCTAGCTAAAAGCAGGTGTCCTTTGTATTTGAATGTAATACTTTCCTGATGGTTTTGTTGTCCAGAAAGCATAGCAATAAAAAAATCCAATAAAAATGAAAACCAGAAATCTCTTGTCAGCGGTGTGACTGGGAAGTGAGGCATGGGCTTGGGCGGATGAAGCCTACAGGAGGTGCTTGAGCAGGTTGCATGTCAGACGTTGTGCTGCTGCAGGAGTCGCATCAGATGAGTTGTAATGAATTTTACTTCTGATCTGGTTTTACCATTTTTGAAGAAAATATTTGGTTTTATCATGAATTTTTTAAAGTTCTTGGTAGCTGAAGAGAGCATAACTAATTCTCTGCACAAATACTTTGTCGTGTATGACAAATTGGACATGTTGCCTAGCTTTTATTTTAGGTAACTGCTCTTTTTTCTTCATTTTGGCATCTATAAAATGGGTTTTTAAAATATTATGTAGTATATAGTGGAGTGTTTTGGGTTTTTTTAGTTTGTTTCTGTGTGCTGTGGATGAACGCTTTTTCTGACTGCTTATTTGGATGGATTAATAACAAAGCCCAAAACGATGGCTATTCATACTTCAGATTGAATGCAGTTTCCTGCACCTCAACGTGAGGTTGCCTTGTTAAGAATCTCTCCTGAATGTGTTGCCTAGTGTCTCCCTGCAGTGGGCTTCCAGTGAGGAAACCTGTCAAGAAACTTCTTATAGTAGACAAGTCCTATATACTTGTCTGGACAGCTAGTCATGAGTTTGTTCTTTTACCAGTGAGGGAAAAAAAATTAGATTCTATGCATTACTTCTTTGGTGCATGTGTGGACTAGTCTGTTAAGTAGTGCAACAGCTGGATTTTTAAAGGTTAATAATTCATTATGATTTTAGGGATCATGTTTTTATTAGAACTGTTGCGAGTAAAATGTTTGCACTTGCCTGTTAACCATTCTTGTGAAGGAGTTCTCTGTTGTGTGGACTGAGTTCTGTCTGATGCTGGAAAAACATCCATAATCCTCTGTTATTAGTATGAAGTGACTTTGAAATTGCTAAATTTTGTGCTGAAGGGAAAGTTTCAGATTTTGGATTTAAGTCATTCTGGAAGATGCTTATATTAGGTGTCCTGGTTTCGGCTGGGATAGAGTTAATTTCCTTCCTAGTAGCTGGTACAGTGCTGTGTTTTGGATTTAGGATGAGGATAATGTTGATAACACACCGATGTTTTAGTTGTTGCTAAGTAGTGCTTACACTGGTCAAGGACTTTTCAGCTTCTCATGCCCTGCCAGCTGCTGAAGCAGCACTTCAACAATCCTGTCACATTTCAAATTAAAATGTAAAAAAAAAAGTCTTATTCTTTTCCGGTCCAAGTATTTTTTTTTCTGTTCTTCTGGTGTTCTTTGTGCTTTTAGATAACATATTTGCTTTAATGACATAATGGAAGTGTTGTGTAAAGAATATACCAAGTAGGCGATCTCCTGTTGCAACTTTTTGAAGTTTGACATGAATTGCAGAGAAACTATCTTGTTATAAAACCCTGTGAATCACAGTGACTGCAGAGTTGCAAGGAGGAAAAAAAAATAATATCATGTCTAAATAAACAAGCAAATGAAAACTTTCTGCTACTTATTGCCAGACTTTAAGTGCTTGCTATCTGGAAATAAAGTGTAATGAGAAAAAGTATCTGATGGTAATGTGCTAATTTATTACAGCTATTTATTCCATCTTTATTTCTCATTATTTCCCCTGAATGGTAATAACATGATATTTACTGTGACTATTTTTTCAATATTGTACTCATATATTTAATTATCTTTTTATGAACACACATCAGATAGTTTTTATTTTTAGTGGCTGAGCTGAACTGGTTTATAGACCGGCTCAGGAAAAATTTAGATCTTATGAAGATAGGTGAAGCTTCAGTGATGTCAGAGTATTTATGCTTTATCCTATTCTACATTTAAGATCAAGAATAAATGACTGGAGAAATATGTATGTATATATTTATATGTGTATATGTATTTCTCAACTTACTGGAAAATGATTTCCAAATCTAAAACCAAGAAAGGCAGAGGAGGTTCCTGGGAGCAGAAGCTTATGTTTGGCTTTACAAATGGTACATATTTCAAGTTGCTCATGACAGTAATGTTGAAATATTGTTCTATCCATAGAAGGAGCATTAGCAGTGTGTCCTGGTTTTGGCTGGGATAGAGTTAATTTTCTTCCTAGTAGCTGGTACAGTGCTGTGTTTTGGATTTAGGATCAGAATAATGTTGATAACGCACTGATGTTTTAATTGTTGTTGAGCAGTGCTTACACCAGTCAAGGACTTTTCAGCTTCTCATGCCCTGACAGCGAGAAGCTGGGAGGGGGCACAGCCAGGACAGCTGACCCAAACTGGCCAAAGGGACATTCCATACTGTGTGACATCATGCTCATGGGGGGAGTTAGCCAGGGGAGGGGTGACCGCTGCTCGAGAACTGGCTGGGTATCAGCTGGTGGCTGGTGAGCAATTGCATTGTGCATCACTTTTGTATATTCTTTTATCATTATTATTATTTTCCCTTCCTTTTCTGTCCTATTAAGCTGATTTTATATCAATCCATGAATTTTACTCTTTTTTTTTTTCCTTTTTTTCT
>NW_008825114.1:9113691-9119960 GCF_000699105.1 Pygoscelis adeliae
CCCCCCCCCTGCTGGGGGGGGGGGGGGGGTGTGGGGAGTGAGCAAACGTCTGTGTGGTGTTTAGCTGCCTGATGGGTTAAACCACAACACAGTGTTAACCAAGAGTTGAATCGCACAAGCTCCTTCTTTGTAATTATCATCATCTGTGTGTTTTCAAAAATTAAAGACCCAGTTTACATTGACTGGTAGGTCTTAGGTATCCATGTACATGCTCTGAAAATTTTAGCTATGGAAAAATAAAGTCTGTGAACTTCACGTTCTTTTGGGGGGTTTTGCTTTCAAGGCTATCAAAACTAAAGGCTAAACCTGGAACTTCTTCATGAACAAGCAGAGGTGACTGTAATAATTCTGTGGACCTAACGGCCTAGTATTTCCATTCTCTGACTCCAGGCACAGACCTCCGTTAATACTCCTTGCTCCTCCAGAACGTGCCCTTGTGCCTACCTACAGGATATTCTGGCACAGGGCTTTTACCTTCACGTTGAGCTGTTATTCTTTTGAGTGAATAAGGTAATTTGGGAAGGTGAAGATGGGTCCTCGTACCCACCCTGATGCCTTCTTCACTGGACTAGTTGGTGTGCTGAAGATGCTAATGGGATCTTCTCTCTGTTTTAAGAGTAGAACTAAGGAGAATCTACCCTGGAATGTTGAAATTACTTTCTTGTTGGAAAAGCTGAAACAGGCTATAATATGTTTCACTACTTGCTCTCATTTTTTCTATTCATTTTGAAGACAGTTATTATAGAGAACCCAAATCTGCAGTAACTTTACTTCTTCAGTTTTCCCCGGTTCTCCCAACGTAAGCCAACCTTTGTTGTTAAAGGATTCCCAGGCACCAGTTCTTCACAGTCAGATGTGCTCTAGGGAATTGCATTCAAGAGAAGAGGATACAAAAAAAGGGAATGAGACAGAAAGGGAAATGTAGCCAATACGTGTGACTGGATGACTTACAATTTCCAGCGGGGCTGGTGGGAAGCTTTGGGTCTCAAAAAGTTGTAATTTGAAATGAGTAAGGCTGTAGTAATATCAGAACTTGTGAATGAAGCTTGGGGACAAGTGGAAAGCTACTGAGGCAACAAGGCAGGCAAGAAAGAAAGATTTTAATGAGCTTAGCAGTGAAGGTAGATGCAGTGAGGACCACCTCACAGAGGTGGGCATATTTGTTCTCCCATTCAGTTATCAAAATTGTGACAGGGCTGGATTTGATTGAATATAACTGTTCTGGAGATGATGACTTTTTGATTTTTAGATGTGCACTTTGGTTTGAAGAAAATATTTCCCTAATGTTTAGGTATTAGAGTTATTTTAAAAGCTAATCTTAAAATACAGCTGTCAATCATTTACATTGACAATAGAAGAACACAGATACTGTCTTGTATGAAAATACAATTTAATCAGAATTCAAGCTTTCAGCCTGTGTGGACCAGGACTAGAAAGGCTCAAATTCATTCCTGACACAATGCATTTGAAGCTGGTGGAATGTGCCCTGATGCTGAGCATATAAGACCTTTAAATATAAGAATGTAAAAGTCTAGGGGTACTAGAAAGCTTTTAAAAGGTCACAGTCTTAACATTAATTCATACAAGCCATTAAGAAGGCAAACCCCTTAGTTATGATTGTTCTCTGTCAGTAGATTTGACAACCTTACTAAAACTCCCTGTTGGTTATTTCTCTGAGGTACTGAGAGGACTTCAGAGATGTCCTATTTCACACTATTGCATCAATTGAGTTACGATGCAAGTAGAGCAGTAATGATTTGTCCCTATGTCAGTGCTGGAGTGTGACTGTGTAGATGCCAGTTCACGTTCCAAGTAGGGTGGCACTACTCAGACTGCAGAATGAATTGGTGAAAATCTAAGCTGAGTAATTAAGAAAATGCACAATACAATAGGTGGATTGCAATGCACAACATTCTTAAATGATGGCTCAGTAGAAAGCAGCAGTTTCATTAACTGAGACACAGTGCTGTTGATCACATGATTTTTCGGCAGTAGTTAATTGAGGGTACAACTAGCAAAATACCAAAATTACTCGCAGAAGGATATTATTCAAAACCTAATCAATTAATATCCTTCTGTTAGTATCAATAGATTCTCAAATAAGGGATTAATTTTGAGTCAGTAAAGAAACACACTCATGATTTTGGTTCATCAAGTGTTTTTCTCATGAACGAGATGCTTCTAGGCTACAGAGATGCTGTTTTGGATTTTGTTTCACTACAGACACAAGTTCATCACTGCAGACCAAAGAACCAATGGCTATGAGATATAAACTAAGCGTAAGTAGCTACTTGTGTCTCTGTAATCTACAGACTGCTGCATTGCAATTTGGTTGTGGTACCTCAATGGGAAAACCATGGCAAAGTGGCAACTGTACAAAAATGTCTGTTAAAACACAAGTTTGCCTTAGCTATTTCTTCCGTTTTTTAAAAGGGGGAGAGGGTAACAACCAACATCCTCACTGGTGCATACTGTTGGAGGGTTTTCTCATTTGAGGAGAAACTTAGAACCCTTTAAAGATCCCTATATGATGTGACTTAATTTGGCTTAAGAAAAAATGCCGTTCACCTAACTTCTGTAGATTGCTCTTTGCACTCACCAAAACATCCTTATGCTTCTCTTTGCCCATCATAAGCACCTCTTTGTCCCACTTTTCCTGTTTCATCAGCTGTGGGACTGTCTGAATGTCCCCCAGTACAGTCTCCCTTTTTAGGAGTTAATTGTATCTAAAGTTGTCAGATTTTTCTTGGAAGTCGGTGGTTTATCTGTGTGTGTCTTCCCTGGACTGTCCTCTTTGCATGTGTTAATTGTTCTATTCTTTCCCTCAGAGACTTTCTGCAACACTGAGATTACCATCTCTGTGCATATTTTTCTCTTCCCACGCCAATTTTTATATATCTATATGTGTGTGTGTATATATATATGTAAAGTCTTTTTGAAAGTCACGTCATAAGGATGTGTTTATATTGTGCTATTTTTGGAGAATGAGCAGAAGTACTATTATACCAAAAAGCGTTGATGGGCTCATCCCACTTTTTCATTGGGTTTTAGATCTATAGACAAGTACAAGATGCTTGAAGAAATGATTCTGCACCATGGTTGATTCCATATCTCCTACCCACTATTTCTCTTTTGGTTCCCACAGCCTTCCCTTCTTTGTTTCGTCTTCTTAGAAACAGGAGTGTAGTTAATATTATGATGCCCAGACTGTTACCTGGCTCTTTCTGAGTCAGGTGAGTTGGAGCATGGGCTGGAGCTTAGAGTTGTCTCAGACCCGGCCTGCTAGAATTGAAAGGACTAGTGAGAATATCTGGTACTCCTCTCGATAGTCACAGGTCTTGTGACATAAAACAAACCGTTTAATGTTGAAGCTAGAAGCAAGGCTCAACAAAGGTGCCTGTCCAAATATGTGGGTCTGTTTGGCTTTCTCTTTTTTTTTTTTTTAACTTCTGGCAAAGGTTAAAAGAATGTCATGGTAAATTTGTATAAGGACATTTCCTAGACCATTTCCAGCTGCTCACTTGGCATTATAACAGGGTAGCAAAGTGATCCTGATTCTGGACAGAGACTGAGATAGTCTCTGATAGAATTAGTCTCATAGCTCATTTTGTTTAATATGATTTTGAGGGTAATCTTTAGTCTCATGCTGAAAATAGGTGTATTCCATTTCCATAAAGGTTAAAATATTTTTAATTTCCTGGAGGCAGTGACTCTAAAAAAAATGAAATCATGCAGTCTTATAAGAGGTTTTTCTTCGCTTAATAATACAGCACTAGAAAGCTAATTGTGCCTCCTGTGCTAATGACCTTTCTGAGTGTGATGTTGTGATCATAGGCAGCTAGGGAGATCACAGTTTATTGCTAGTGGCTGGGGTGTGTGTTCCACTAACAGCTGCATATCTCATTGCAGAATGTGTTCTAATGGAAGGAACGCTTCAAGTCAAATTAAGAAAGTTGAGGATATTTCACTGTTCCAGTAATCTGACTAGATGAGATGCCTATACCTTTATAATCAGATCTAGTACACTGGGAATCAGGTCTGAAATTCATTGTGTGAAAATCCATAAGTGTTTTCTTAATTCAATATATTAATGTCAGAACTTCAGCTGCTGTAGTTGCCAGGCCTCTGGATCTTGATGTTCCCCTTAACTAGAAATCACTGTTTTGCTATTGGATGGGGAAGGAGGTCCTAAGTCTCAAATTCTATGAGGACAATCAGCTGTTAAAATGTTGATTCTGCTGGAATCAACTGTTGTACTGCTAGTGTGATAGATGTGTATTCATGCACACAACACTCTTAACATTGGTGTTAAGGGCTGGTAACAGATACACAGCTGATTCAGTGCATAATGAAGTGGATATGGAAAGTATAACTAACATGTATCTGGGCATTGTAAATAAGTCCTCCACTTGCCCTTGTTCAATGGGCTTTGTTGTTTTTTCTGGTATTTTCTAGATGTCCCACAGCTATAGTTCCAAATGTACTGTTGAGCATTCAGAAATCCAGGTATATCTGGTGTACCTGTGCAGATGAGAAATCTAACACATGCACGGTAGATCCGATATGTCTAGGAAACAAGAGTTTGCAAAGCTGGCTTGTGCACATGTGGTACATCTGGCATGTGATGCACTTGGACTGCTCCGGGCTTGCACACATGTGGTACTTAGCACATCAACTGTTTTCTTTTGAAAAACTCACAGTCCAGGACAGGACTTTGTCACAAAAGCTGTAGCTGAATTAATGAATTCATTAATGAACTAATCCACCTAGAGGATTCCCAGATTTCTAGGTAGAAGACTTTGTCCTAAACACTGTCCCCCATATTACTGTGGTTTTAAAGCGGACTCTTCTGTCAAGGTGTAGCATTTGGCAAAGCCTTACTGCTCTAAGAAATGGAATATGATCTTTATAGATTTTCCAGAGTTACTTATCAGTATGGATGGATTTTTTTTTCAAAAGGAAACTTTAGAGATGAAAGAACAAGACTTCATTTTGAGATGAGCTTGTTGTGTATAAATACAATTCTTTTTTAAATTTTATTTTAGATAACTGTATAAGATCTCTGCATTTAATAAAATATGAGTATTGCACAGTTGAAGAAAATGCTTTATGACCTTCTTATACATGCAAGCAATGAAGTAACATGTTTTCACAGGTGCAGTAGGGACCTAGTGGATTTCTAAGCACATTCAGAACAAGATAGTAGTACATTTATGTGGAATTCCAAGCAAAAAGAAAGAAAAATCTAAACTTTGTTGAAAAACTTAAATTGTGTTTGCTGCTTGACTTTTTCACCTCTGATGGATACAATTGCTTTTCACATTTAAATAAAATCTTTGTGCAGTTATCAGCATACTTTTAGATACTGATATTGTCCATCCTCTTACATAGAGAAAACCAAGTCCATGCACTTCCCAGGATATTGGAGTAATATTCAAAATACCTGAAATACAGATAAATGGCAATGTCAGAAAGGTATGTGTTTGAAACAATTTTAAGGCTATATGCTAAGTAACCTGCAATAGCAGTGATTTGCAAATAATTAAGAAATATATGGAGGTGAAATTGTGTCCTGGTAGTAAGAAATATTTAAGGATCAACAGTGCTAAAGTCTGGAAAGATATAGCTCTCACTGAAGAAGGAAGCTTTTGTTCTTTCCCAAATTGAATTTTAAGCAGTGACTTGGTATATTATGAAATACGTCCTATTGTTTACTCTCAAACTCCTGGAGGGCTGATGGTGATATGGAAGAAGTAGGACATTTTAAAAGTCTCTTCTAAAAAAAAGAGCATTTTAAGGCCCTGTTGCAATAATGTAGGCGACCTGAGCCTGCTCTTCTGTTTTCTTAAGAGTTGCTCTGAGAGATAAAGGTTATAGTCATAATTTCAGGTAGTTTAAAGATCAAGACAAGCACCATTCAATATTTTCAAGTTGCTTTTAGAAATGCTTTTGTGCAGATGACCATTTGCTTTTTCTTTGTCTGCTTCAGCATGGTACCAGGAATGTGAGAGGTCAGAAATTCTGGCCTAATCATAGATAATCATAGAATCGTTTAAGTTGGAAAAGACCTTTAAGATCATCGAGTCCAACTGTTATGCTAGCACTGCCAAGTCCACCACTAAACCATGTCCCTAACCACCACATCTACACAGCTTTTAAATACTTCCAGGGACGGTGACTCAACCACTTCCCTGGGCAGCACGTTCCAATGCTTGACAATCCTTTTAGTGAAGAAATTTTTCCTAATATCCAATCTAAACCTCCCCCGG
>NW_008825114.1:9120696-9139746 GCF_000699105.1 Pygoscelis adeliae
AGGACCCGGCACTTGGCCTTGTTGAATCTCATACAGTTGGCCTCAGCCCATCGATCCAGCCTGTCCAGGTCCCTCTACAGAGCCTTCCTACCCTCGAGCAGATCAACACTGTCACCCAACTTAGGGTTGTCTGCAAACTGACTGAGGGTGCACTCGATCCCCTCATCCAGATCATTGATAAAGATATTAAATAGAACTGGCCCCAAAACTGAGCCCTGGGGAACACCGCTCGTGACCGGCCGCCAGCTGGACTGAACTCCATTCACCACAACTCTCTGGGCCCGGCTGCCCAGCCAGTTTTTGACCCAGCGAAGAGTACACCCATCCAAACCATGAGCAGCCAGTTTCTCCAGGAGACTGCTGTGGGAAACAGTGTGAAAGGCTTTACTAAAGTCTAGGTGGACAACCTCCACAGCCTTTCCCTCATCCACTAAGCGGGTCACCTTGTCATAGAAGGAGATCAGGTTAGTCAAGCAGGATCTTCTTTCAGTGCAAGAGAGATCAGAATTGCATTGCTAAATTGTTACCACCACAGAGGTAAGATGAAACTGGGAAAGGGAATAATCAGAATATATTTTAGATATATTTTAAAACATAGAAGTCCGAAGAGGATTTTTGTGGAGTTCTTAAACAGTTAGTACATTTGAACTGTATAGATGTTACAGAAGTATATAGGACTTAATTAAAAAGAAGTGCTTAACTAAGAAGTCATTCTTGGTATATACTGTTGTCAGTATTTCGCTTGTAGCCTTAGAAATATTTATTACAGAATTCTCCATCGAATTTGGAACCTGTCAGCAAATGCCAGCAACAGAAGGAAAAAAAATCCAGTAAATCTGTTCTCAACACATAGTTAGGTCTGCCCTTTAAAAAAAAGTACTGTAGCTTTTGGGAGAGAAAAGAAACATAAAAAATTAATCTTTTTGAAGGGCATGTCTCATCACCATTCTTTTTTTCTCTGAACAAAGAGGACTGAAATTTTTGTTTAACATAGTCATCCACTTGCCAGACTTATTGTGGGATGTGTCTGGAGAACGTTAGCAATAAAATATCAAAAACTTTTATTACTCTTGTAGAGAAACACAGTTTAGACATGTATAAATGTATACAGGCTACAGTCTACCTATTGCAGCAAGTGGCCTTGGAAATGAAAATTTTATAATAAAAAAACCTCAATGCATTAAGTCAAATATTTAGACTCTTCAATTCTGAATCAGTTCTTGATGTTAGAATGAATCTTACTTGAGTGTGTGCAGTGCAAGAATGTAAATCTGATGACTTTTCTATCACATAGAAATTTCCATTCAAATGTGATTTCATTTGACAGTATCACATGAGAACTGATTAACAAGCATAGGTTAGAATACAGCCTGTAGTAATAAATAATTTTGTTTCAGCCTTTCTGGAGAACACCTCCTGCCTTGCAAATAAGTCTTGAACATAGTCCTCAGAAAGAGGGCAGAAGCTGAAGATGGTCTGGCTAAGCTGCATGGGGGAACAAGTATTAGTCTTCTGGGTCTCAAGGGACCCTATGTGCAGAATATGATTTCAAAGCCTTTTGCCTATCATTTCTTCTGAATGGTTTGCTCTTAAGAGTGCTCTACAGGTGCTGGAGTTCCCCAGAGCTTCATTAGGTTTTCTGCTAGGCTGAAGGTTGTTTTCTCAGATGGTAATGATTGATTTCACAAAGTTCTGTGTGTGGCCACTGCAACTCTTGATTTAACCTGAATAGCATGGGCTATTGTTTGTGTTCTGTCATCTTGACAAAGTCTTCCTGCCATAGCACTTGAAGAATTCTGACTTCTCTTTAGTTGCATACTCAGCGTGATACTACAAGTCAGTTGGGTTGCCTTTGCTCAACCAGGTTGGTATATGAAAGTGAAGCATAAGACTGGTATGTTGGTGGCCAGGTAATTAGTAATAGGACCTAAACACTCAGAAGACAGAAATCCAAAAATTACTTGCTATTTCTGGATTCAGCTATACTTTATGTTCTAATACAGTTATACTATGTGACTGTATAGTCTACATTGTACATAACTTGCCTTTGTCATATATGCTAATCCTGGCATCGTGTTAGGCACATGTATCCTTGAATGTCTGGAACTGTTCTAGATATACCAAGAGAATGAAGACTGGTGCACAGGAGTGTGAGAGAAATCCAGTCTTAGCTTCTCACTTGGTCTTGGATGCAGCCAGTAACAATCTAGAGGTGACAGAAAATTTCTTATCAGTTCACATATAACTGTGCAATCAAGCTTTAGCAAATTTGTAGCTGTTTGTCATTTTAACAGCTACCCTGTGGTTCAGCTGAGGCTCAAGAGCTCACTTGCACAAGCATGTTTTGGCCTGTCAGGAAGCTTAATTTAAGTGAATGCCTGTTACGATTGAGATGTCCTTTAGAGGCCTGCTAGAGGAGATCAGCTGCTGAGAGCTTGTTTAATGCGGGCAAAACCTCAACTAATTCCAGTGTTGACTTGTATGAAACAAACCTGTAGTTTTATGAAAGCATTAATAGAAATGTTGCTGACTTGATTTCAGTTCCTGTGAGAACAAAAATTTTAAGCAGTATGGGTTTTTTCTGTTTTTTAAAATTTGAGACTAACATCGCCTCTTTCCTTGTCAAAACTTAAGTTCCACAGTTCAAATATGAAATCAAAGGGGACCAGCTTTCATTTTGAAGGCTGTTTATACCCTTATGCTTGTTGGCCCAGTGGTCTGCCCTGAAACCAACAGGGAACCAGCATTCACTGAAAGCATGGAAGTTATCTACTTCCCCATTATTTTAAGTGCTACATTATGACCCTTCCTTAAGTGTATTGATAGTAACTTTAAAAGCAGCTGGGTATTTTGCATGAAGTAGTTAGCAATTGTTCTCCTCAGTTCTAGTCTAAATTTATTCATGGCCTTGTTGACCTATTTGTTCTTTTTTTGATGTCAACCCTTAGATGAGATAAGGTTTATGCTGTTGGTGTTATTATTAAGTGACAGATAGAAGTTAATCTAGCTCTCTTCAAACATCTTTCTCCCTCAACAGTCTTCCTTTGTGCTTACTCTCAGAGAAGCAAATCTTTTTTTTTTTTTTTTTTTTTTTTTTTTTTTTTTGTAAATGGTTAAAGACTACAGGTTGCTGCTACAGAATTCCAAACTTGCTTTATCTTCTGGAAGTATATTTCCTGATACATCCTAGGACTTGGTGGCATCTTACCATCTAATCCCCCTTGTCACTTAACAACTGTTGAGTGTACATTCTTGCCTCTTGTACTATGAAATGATGTTTCTTCTGTTGGCTGACATGGATAAGTCATCCAGGTATTTCTGTGTGTCACTGATGTTTTCCAAAGTTCTGTCAGTGACAAATGTGACTGCTGTTACTGGAACAGTTTTTTTATTGTAAGGCAACTAATGAAGCTGTGGAATAAGACTGGCCTCTGGAATGATATATGAGGAAATCTGCTGGTAACCTCCCTCTTGTCTGATGCATTTTTATTCCTAACTACCCTTTCATGTGGTCGTTTTGACTTTCTTTAACAATTTCATTCTCTTGTAGCTTATCTAATCTCTTGCTATGTGGCAGTGTATCAAATGTTTTATTACAGTCAAAAGAGATAAAATTTACTACGCTTCCCCTTTGTTCGGAAACCTGGCTCTTTTTATCTGAGGCGGCTGTTTGGTCCATCTGACATACTTTGTTTTTGCCAAATTTCCTCAAATTTTTAGTCCTAAACATAATGGAAACAACTAGCTGTTTTTTCTGTGCGACTGTATGAAAAAGGCAGGGGTTTGTTTTTTTTTTTTCCCTTGTTTTTGGGGAGGAGGGTTTGGGAGGCTCAGGAAAACAAATGTGTGGACGAATACACTAACAGCTAGCAGCACTACTGATGGAGTTTAGTTTTGCACCTAAGTGGATAAGAATTGTAACTTTATTAAAGAAAAGAACCAGGGAGACCAAAACAAGAATGAGGTATGGCATTTATGTTTTCCAAGCAGCCTTTTGATTGCCATTTACATTAAAGTGTCTACAGACTCCCACATACGTGTATCTTTTCTCTTAAGTCTTCTGCTTCCACTGCAACAAGTTATAATTAAAAAATAGTCTTGAAACCTGACATATATTTGGCTTGAATAAACAGTGCCATTACATAAAATGCCAGACCTTTTGTAAAGGCAGACACTGTCATTTGTGAAAGAAGTTTGACAACTTAGTTGAATCTTCATACAGAAACAAAGGTGATAAGTACTGAATACATTTGACAAATAAATTCTGCTACCAGCGGATGGCTCCCATCCTGTCTTCTGGGGAGCTCTTGCTTTCCGTTCTCTTTTCTGTGTATGTGAGGGCTCCTGGAAAGATACCAGTATCGTTCTGGTCAGGGAGACAGAGAAAAAAGTTTGTAATGGGGGCAGGTGGAGGAGCCCAAATTGGAAGAGCTGAACCTTCTGTGTGGCAAAGGAGGTCTATGTGCACAAGGTAAACAGAGGAGTCTTGCAAGAGGAGAATACATGAATTTCAAATATAAGTATGTGGCCAAGGCCTCGATACATCAATCTGGAACAACATGGACCCACCTTGAAATGAATTGTGTGATGTGATTTAGATGCTGCAGAGGACACTGTGTGATAGTTTTGAGACATCACTGCATATCCCTAAAACCATATCCACGGACTCATCACTCACACCTGACAGTAATGTTTTTTAAAGTTTTAGTGCTAACCAGGAACCCTAGACTTACCAGAGGTGTGTAATTTGTTTTTTGCTCTGTGTGCTAATAAGAAGCTTGGGTACATCAGAATTTTGTAGCCAGGTGCAATCTGTTCTAGCCATAGTGCCTCTTCCTTACTGAAGAGTGATAACCGTTTGAAGGTATCTTATATTTTATTTTTATGCAATGTTTCAAATTCTCCATAAAAAGGCAAGGAATGTCCAAATGACAAGTATAAAAATCAATTAGTCTTTTTGTACTCCATATATGCATGGCAAACGGTATAATTTGCAGGTTTTGCACTCATTAAAACTACCTTGTATTGCCAGAGGGGAGAAAGCAAAGGAACCATTTCACTGCCGTTGACTGGGCAGGACATTGCACATGCCTGTGCGGCTCTTGTGGCTGGTGGTAGGACTTTCCATTTCAGGAATTTGCCTCGTTGAGAAGGCAATAACTTGCTGAAGTTAAACCAAACTTTTTTCCAGGTTCTATTCCCTAAGTGGAATATAATCTAGAACTTTGCTTCCTCATGGTCACCTCAGCCATACCGATAACGATCACAGATACAAACTACAGTTTGTAAGATTGCATTATTTTCCCTGTTTCTTGCAAATGTTTGCCCTTATGCTGCTCACTGTCATGAATTTCCTCATTAGGGCTCAAGTTCTCTTTTCTAATCAACAGTACAGTAATAATTTTGAACACTGTGTCAAAACACTTCTACAAAACTTCTACATGAGGATTTTTAAACTAATCAGGCTTTAACAGAAAAGCTGGCTGTTGTCAGAGGTTATTTTCTCTGGGTTTCTTTTTCACTGCATTGTTATCGCTTTATCATTTGTGGAAGACTGTTGAGCAGAATTCTCTCAGAGAAATATCCAACCAAAACTATTTATCTTAGAACCTTTTTCCCTCTTACATCTTTTCCTTAGCCTAGCACTTTGCACCTCTGAAGGGCATTTCATACTTTTAACGAAATGGTAAATAGAATTTAACTGATTTAATGGATGGAATGGGCAAAGGGCTGAAACGGTATGAATTAGTGCATGAAAGTGTAATCTAACTGAGCTGAGAAAAGTCTAAGATTCTTGTTGCAAAAGGTTCTATACTTAGTAAAGGCCTATTCACTGTACAGGAGCTTTTAAATATTTATATTAGTATTTTAATTGTGATACATGTGCATTGTGTTTTGTTATACACATCAAGCTACTGTATAATTTGGAGTAAAGATTTCAAAGGTTAGGGCACTCCTAATGTTTCCTTAGCTTCCTCTCTGTATCTACTTACAGTCCTAAAATGTAGTCAATAAAAAACTGCTATATAATTAAGTATTGTTGCATACTTAGCTTTAATATTTGTGCTGGAAAGTAAATCTGTTGCACAGTGTTTTGTGCAGGAGTGTTCAGAAGCAGTGTTGCTAAACTGCTTATAAACATTAATATAGTAGCACTGCTTTCCAGAACAGAAGGTCCCTGCTGAGGGCTAATCACAAGGAAAAAGCTCATCAGTGCATTATGTGGTTTAATTTAACCATCTGTATTACCTTGGCATTACAAGTAGTATTCATCTGACTTTACAGCCAATGTCAGGAAGCTCAGCTGCCAAAATGCAAAGTTTAAAGTAATCAGATAGTAGGAAGATGAAATATTCCTGTAGATAAGGAATGAAGAGCAAAGACTGGGAAAACATTCTTTTAATCCTGTCACTAAATAAAGTTGATGTTCCAACACTGGAAAATATCAAAGACAATTCAAGTATTGTTTTTTAAAAATGATCCAGTTACTCCTACTACACAATCCTTTGAAAATAACCTCTGAAAACTAGTTGCACATGTGTATTTACAGAAAAAAAAACCCAAACCAAAACAATGAAAAAAACATAGCTGAAGGTTAAAGCTATAGTATAGGAAGAAGTATGGACTAGGTCACCTTGTGTGGGCAGTTTCTCCAAGCAGCAAAGTGCTGTAATTATAACAATGTTGCGGTAATATTGCAGCTATTTTGAAAAATATGGGGGAGGAGGTGGGGTTTTGTGGTGTTTTCTTATCTAAACCCTAATTATTAAATACCAACTTTTGCTTTGTGGAGTATGAGAATGTGCATTATTTATGTAACAGAGTGGGCAAAAATTCAAAAGAAGATTTAAAATGCTGGCACCCTTCCAAGAAAAGACGATAATCCTGATATGGAGCAGATGCCTTGATTAATTTTTTCCTACAGAACTGTAGACTTCATAGTTTGATGTTGTTTTTAAACGTTTTACAGTTTGACAGTTGTGATGATTTGCCATACATCTTACAGGTCTGTGGGTTTGTTTTTTTTCCAGGGCTTAATCTTTATATCTATAAAGGGGTGTCAAATCAATAATGCACACACATATCCACTCATTCAAAAAAAAATATTTTAGCAATATATTCGTAGTTTGCGTATATGATATGGATTACTTAACCATGTCAAAACCAAGGGGAAGAGGCTTAGTTATTCGCATTTTCTGCTTTGTGCATTCTTCCTTATGATTTCCTCAGCTGGAATTGGATCTGTCAAAGTCCTCGGGACCATTAGACCTCCACTCAGCACATGGCAAGAGGGAAGTGACAGCATGATTTTCAGCACTATAGATCGCAATCACAGATGTGTTTAGACAGTCCTGTCTGTCATTTGTACTGTATGTGAACAGATTGGGCCCCTGAAAATGGTTCTGCACTTCATTCTGCAAGCTGGCACCCCAGAAACCAAACCCCTCTTCATAAATTGACGTGCTGTTTCCCCCATGAAGAACTTGTGGGAGGGTTACTCTGAGCTGTACCGCAGTGATGTGTGCTTGAGCATGGGCTTCCTCTGCTGATGGCTCAGGGATCTCTGAAGGTATTAAGGGAGATAACAGGAGCCTTTGTGCATTTTTGATGAACTTGTTCTACTTACAGCATAATGAGATTCTGTTTCTAGTCTTTTCTGCTGTGTCATGTCTTAAAGCACAGGACTCGCAATAAGAGCAGGGAAGACAGGCGTTGTTTTAGGCTAACACAACTAGACTAGAGCTGTTTTCTTGCCTGAAAAAGATGATCTCTGTTCAATGACTGTTTTTTTTAGCTTCTATATAATGGGAATTGGATTTTGAAAGTATTCCCTAGACTTGGTATGAGAAATTGTGTAATTTTAAAGAGAGTTTTTGATCTTGTGGGGTCTAGATAAACTCCTTGAATAAATTGGGCTGCTGTTGAGGCCACAGTCAACTTTACTGTGACCTAATCTTTCACAATACTGAACTTCTTCTAGTATGCTCCATAATTAAGAGTTTGCAAAAGGACCCTCAAAAGATTTATCTGGAAACACTATACCAATTTATACCAGGTTAGCGTTCCTTACAATGCACATGGGTGTAAAATGGAGCAATCTTTTTCTACCCTTATATAAAGTATAAAATTGGAGCTGACAGGAAACAATGGCTGGGTACCATCTTGAGCTTATTGTAGCTCTTGAATTTTAGTATTCTTACTGAATACTGTGGGGCCAGCTTGCCCTCGTAAGAAGTCAACGTTTCCCTGGGCCAAAGTTTCATCTTACTCTAGAACTTTTTGACCAAATACAGCCCCTGACTTAGTTTGTTGAAGTTGATTCAGTGAAATGGCTAAGGAAACAATTTTGGTTCCTTTTCATCAATAAGTAATGATGAAATGGCAGCAAAGTCATTGTGAGAGAACCTGCAGCCACAGTGATGTTGAGGCTGACAGGCAGCTCTGGAGATTGCTCAGTGCAACGCTTGGCTCAGAGCAGGGTCAGCTGCAGCAAGTTGCTTAGAAACATGTCCATTTGATTCTGAATATCTCCAAGGACGGACACACCACAGCCCTTCTCTGGGCAAGTTGTGCCAGTGCATAACCACCATCACAACTGAAAAGATTTTTCCTTCTGTTTAAGTGGAATTGCCTCTTGTCCTGTCACTGGGAACCACTGAAACAAGCCTGTCCCATTCTTTTCTCTCCCCATCAGGTATTTATATACATGGATAAGATGCCCCTGAACTTTCTCTCCTCCAGTCCCAGCCCTCTCAGCCTCTCCTCATATGACAGATGCTCCAAAACCTTCACCATCTTCATGGCCCTTTGGTGGACTCTCTCCAGTGGCTCCATGTGTCTCTTGTAGTGGGGAGCCCAGAACTGGACACAGCACTCTAGATGTGGCCTCACCAGTGCTGAGGCAAAGGATCACCTCCCTTCAGTTGCTGGCAATGGACTTCCTAATGCGCTCAGGATGCCCTTGGTCTTTGCTGCAACAGCATGTTGCTGGCTTGTGGTCAGCTTTGATGTCCACCAGGACCCCCAGGGCCTTCTCTGACCAGACACATTCCAGTTGGTCAGACCCCAGCCTGTGCTGGAGCCTGGAGTTATTCCTCCCCAGGGACAGGACTCGGCATTTCCCTTTGTTGAACTAAATGATGTTCCTGTCAGCCCATTTCTCCAGCCTGTCGAGGTCCCTCTGGATGGCAGCACACCCATTTTGTCTGTCAGCCACTCCTCCCATGTTTGTATCATCTGCAAATCTAATGACAAGTAGGTCTGTGCAGAAAAACCTAATTGTCTTGCTGTAAATTACTGTATGAAAAAGACTTTATTTCCTTTCTCAGAATGCTTCAAAACTTTTTGATATATGATGTTGTTAATCTGATTCTGCGAATTGATTTTGTCGATGTCTTCAGCTCTGGCAGTTGCATGCTATCACATTCCATGCTGAGAAGGACAAGTCGTCCTTCCACTGTCAGCTCAGAAGTCTTTGAATATATAATTGAAACAGTCAATTAACATCTGAAATTGTTAATGGTATTTGGAGGATCCAGGAGACTGCTCATCTGATCAGATGTCCCTGATACCAAATCTGCCTGATAACTGAGCTCTCAAAGCCCATAGGTTACAGGCTAGGAAGGAGGTCTGATCTCTGTGACCAGTAGCATGCCAGTGCATTACCTTCTTTCTGGGATTTGATTGCTTGTTAAACTATATGAGGCTGTATGAACTAGCTAGGCTTTTTTTTTTTTTTTCCTTGAAACAGGTCTTCATTCATAATTATATGGAATGAAAACATTTGGTATGAATGTGATTTGAATACTTTTTTTTTTAAGTAAAGAGTGGAACAACCTTAATCATTTGTAATATGCACAATAAAATGAAAAAAAAAAAGGAGGGAACATTTGCTTGTGGTGTATCTTTAAATGTATTCGAATATGTGGTTTTGGACAAAGGATATTCAGGGTTTTTTACATTGCTCATGCAAGAGGAAATAAGGAAAACATATCTTGCAGTAATTTACACTAGAAGAGTATGTTGGAATTCAGTTTGAGAGGTTTTTAATAAAATGTTTCTTAGTGGTCTTTATTTTTGTTTCTTCTCAGAAGTCAATGTTTGCACCTCTTCATTTCAAATAAGCAATTCTAAACCAGTTCAGTTAACTTGCAGTGAAATGCTCATTGCAAATGCTTGGCATGTGCTTCAGGGAAGTCTTTAGGTTACATCCTTTCTTTCTTGTCAAGATGACAGCTATTGTATTATGAGTTTTCATTCTTTGAAAATCAAAGTGAGATTCTAATACTTGGTGATTCTAATTCCTGGTGAGGAAGATAAAATAGTTAACTGGGTTGAAGAGCACTGATTTACACAAGCGTATGTGAAATTAGTCTAGGCAATTTTTAAGTAAATTCTCCTATTTAAATTACCTTTTTGTCGTGTTGATCTTTGATTGCAGGATTCTTTCAAAGCTAAATGAAAATGCCTGAAAACCTCCAGCTACTTTGATAATCAGTGTTTGCCTGCCTGCACTGCATGGCATTTTGGTTACCAACACATTGGAAATTCAATATAAAATGAAGTAGGATTTTACGTATAACCAGTATTGCAGAGCTGATGTTAGCTTTCCAACAAAGCAGGCCAGTCTGGTCTCCAGCTGTCACTGCGTGCTGCAGCCAGTCTGTGGTGAAGGCTGTTACTGAAGTTCCACTTCCAATCCAGCTGAAGGCCAGTGTAACTCTACTGCTGGCTAACAGCACCCTCCTCCACCCCAGTCCCCAAGGGAGCACCACAACCTCCACCCCCTCCCTGTGTTCTCCTTCTCTTTGGACATCTTTGTGGAAACATCTCAACTGTGTAGGAGCTTCCCTGTGCAACTCCTGAGAAATCTGGAGCCCACTTATATTTACAGGCTGAGAATTGAGCCCTGGGCATGATTTTGTCACAGTGAGGGGCCAACACGTCTTTCAGCTACTTCAAGGGCCTGGTATGTCCAGCCTTCACATAAACAAGAAATGTAACTTCAAGTTTTTTTCAGATGTAGTATTGAAACCTGCTGACTGGCAGGTCTGGAGGACAAACACAGGTGAAAAGAAACTTCTGTTCAATCAAGGACTTTTAACGGCCGCGATGAGAGTGGTATACTGATGGCTAATCAAGAAAGAAAAAATGGCTAAAAAAATCAGTTTGAAATGTAGAAAACTAGAGAGAAAAGCGTATGTGTCGTGTTAATATATATATACCAGAGAGGAATGAAAAAAATAAACAAAATGTCTTAATGAACCCAAACAAAATGTACTATACTGCAAGTATTTCTTGAAACTTTCTGTGTATCAGCAGGTATTGGCAACTTGCAACTTCAAATATTTAGCCCTATATTTAGGACATATTTAAGTATTGTTGTTTGACTTTGTTGACAGCTCTTCTATATGTAGGGTAAAAATGGTGAAAGCTTACAGCTGTGAATATTGGAATAAAGAAAGGAGGAATACAGCAGTGCAAGCAGGGTGAAGGTTAGATCCTGTAACAGGCAGGGGCTTGTAGCCCAGCTGTATCCCTGCACTATAAGGCAGCGAGGAGGAATTGGGAAAAATAGAATTGTGGCCGTATGGAGTTGCAGGTAACAACTAGTGAATGAAGGAAAGTTTCTCAAGTTTGAAAATTACAGTTGCAGATTTTTTTTTTTTTTCTGGCAATATACAGATGTAGTTATTGTTGCAGAGATTTTTTTTAGTGGTAAGATCTGAGATATGCACAGACTCCATGGTCATGTATGATCCTGACTTGAGATAAGTTAGAATTGCGAATGTGATTCCAGAATAATCATTGCAGTACCCTTTCTGTCTAGCAAAAGGGTAAAGATATTTGTATTATAATCCCCCAAAGAACATTATTGTCATGAAGTTAGTAATGAAATTACATCTCTGGCTTTAGAAGCAGTACTTAGAATTACAAGCAATTCACTGGAATCTGTGGGGAAAAAAGAATAACTTTCAAATCCATTTCTGTTTTATGCAGCATATTTTCCCTAAAGGTAAAAGCAAATATTTTGTATTATGATGTTTAAAATATTTTTTTTATACTCTCTAAACCAGATACCTTTAGGACATACCTGTTTTTTTAAAGACATTATTGCAAGACAAAATTACAGTGTCAATGAAGATGTTAAACATTTTAATGAAATAAGCCTAACGCTGCAGAACATGTAAATCATTACAAAGTGGATGTAAATTGGCAGAATCATTTGCAGCCTACCAAATTTTCTCTCAAAATTAAGCAAATGGATCAGTGAAGTTGGTGGACAGGTTTTGTGAGCATTAATGAAGTGGAGAAAGTAAAAAGTGGCAAATGTGTTCTTCTGTAATATAATAAAGGTGGCTGGTGCCATCTTCTGGAGGTGGCAGTGATGATTCAGAGCACCTAGGATTCTAGACTGAAAAACATGGGGTTTTTAAATGCAGTTCAGGACGTTTCAGAAAAATAAACAAAAAATGTATTAGCTACAAAGGATGGAGAGAAGACATTGTGCAGCTCAGTAGCACTTGCTCTATCTGGGACATTTAGGGTGCTTTTCCAGTGCTGGTTTTCAATTTTTGGCAGCCCTGACTCAAGATAGCTAGAAGCATTAATCTCTTTTTCACAGAAAACAATCTTTTGGAAGTTATCTAACATTTTACACTAAATGCCTGGGGTTCTTAATTTTTTCTTTGAGGGTATATCAGTGCAGTGGTACCACAACAGAGGTCTAGGCTAGTTTTCCCAGGAGCAGCCTAGCCATGAAGCTGTCGGTGTGTAGAAGTGGGTGTGTGAAAGCCATGTGGGACCAGGATCCTGTCTGTTCTGCGAGATCACCGGCAGGTTTTGTCATTCTGGCAAGTTCTATTTTTGCTGCCATTAGACAGCCACGTATTTGCTCAAGTGTATCCTTGCTTGTTTGTTCAAGTGAAAAGATGCCACATTTTTCTTTAAAAAACCTCATGTCCTGATCCATGTTTAAATGCTGCAATTTATTCCTCTTTCTCCCATTCCCTCATTTCTTTGACAGCTGAGAGGGAGCCTGTCTTCACAGTACAGTTGCAAACCTTTTGTAATAGGGTCATGTAACTTCTGTAATTCAGGCCTACTACTTGCATAAAAGGGCTTAGAAAACAAAACAACCACCACAAGACAACAAAGCAAGACTGTAGAGGATATGGCTCTGAGTCTTGGGATTTTACAATTGGAATGGAAGACTAGTAATTTTCTAGTCTTATTTCAGGCTTCACTGTTTAATTAAGACTCATTTTTTAAAGTTTCCACTTTCTTAGAATTTAATAATTCCATCTTCACTTCTCACAGTGGTTTTGAGAGACAGACCTTACAGTCTCGATGGGGAAGCTACTATGCTTGGCTTTTAGAGGAGGTACAGAGCGATTGGGGACAATGCAACTGCAGAACATGGTAACTGGCAGAAAACATTTATTTTGGTTTATGTGTAAGTGCTGCACAGAAATGCACCCAATAGTTAATACTGAAGTAAAATAATAGATGGATTTTTTTTTTTTTTTTGCTAGAGAGCAGAGCATCCTAGATGCTTGTGTGGGTTTGTTGTGGGTTTTTTTCTATTTCAAATTAATATGTAGCAGAGAAAATCAATTGTCTGCTTGCTGTCTTCCCTTCCGTGTTGCTGTGATAGGATACTGCTGTGCTATGTTGGTTACTAGAAAGCTACTTAAATACATGCCAGAGTATCTTATGCAAGTTGCAGCAGGGATCCCTCAATTACTCTTTTTATTTTTGTAATATGCTAGTATCCGACTGGTAATGGGAAGATAGTTGTTGCTGATCGCCTTTCTAAGCACAGTAGCGTATCTTTTTTCCCCCTAGAATACTGTATGGGGACTCTGTCCTTAACCTGGTCTTCTCAGCATATGCTAATGGTTGCGTAGAGCAGTATAGCTCAAAACCCCCATGTTAGTTTCTAATAAAAGCATAAAAGTCCCAGTAACACAGCTCAAGCATGCATAGCTTGGTGACACTCTATCTCCTGTAGTGTAGACTGATTCATCTGTAAGGTGCCAGATGAAAGTTAAATGCACCTAATATTATTTAATTTAAAATCAGGTTCTTATTTATTTGTCACTTTCTCAAAAGGTAATTTTTTCTTCAGGTGTCACTGTTATTCTTGAAAGATTGTATTATGCAATGATGAGGAAATTAAGTAAGGCATTGGGTAAAAACACTTCCAGTTAAATACATGGGGAAAAAAATTGCTATTCTAATTCGAAACATGGAGAAGTAGAAAATAAAACTTATTACTGGTATGTTGAATACAGAGAAGAAAAGTTCAGATGTCATTGATGGTTGAGCAAAATTCCGTGAAACTAGTAATCAAAAAATGCCCAACCAACCCTCAGTTATAATTTAATATTCTCAAGAGACCACCAGGATGGTTGAGGCTACTTTTAAAATATAAATTCTTTCACTTTGCGGAAGAAATGTATCATTAGTGTAGAAAAATGATTCAGTCTTGTAAAGTGCTGAGTACCTCCTGATGTTTGCTTGGCATCAGGTTCAGTAAGAGGTGATTTTGTGTATATGTGTAAATATATACATATATATCATTTTTGCAGTGGGAAGACCATGTGGAAAGCCATTTATAAGTGACATTAAACACGCACAGGCTGAGGAATGTGGAAGGAGTACACTCCTGAGAAGTGCTGAGCGTGTTCAACCTCCAGTGGGTTGATTTTGTAAAACTGGATTGCACTTTAATGCCACAGATGAATATTGAGATGGTTGAAAACAGCATATCCTTTTGGAAATTTGAAGGGAAGGTGAAAAGACAGTTTCTTTCCTTTGTTTTTTGAGGGAGGATGGGACCCCAAAGTTCTCATTGACTGTAATGTTGATATGTGCTCAGATAGTGATGACTCTGTAAATTAATTTGTGTGAGATTGTGGTATAATCAGAAATATAATCAGATATGATTAAATGACTATAGTATAACTGAAAGCTACTGAAAGCTCATCAGTGTATTAGGAAAATAGGAAACATTACTTTGCTTAATGATTGCTTTGCCAGCTGCTGCAAATGCTCTGTATGCAAGGTACTTTCACGTCAGATGACAAGTCAAGTTGCTTCATTGTCTGTTGATAAGTGCATATGCATGGAGGAGTGTATCCTCTGTGCAGCCACACCAGGAAATTGTTCTAATTGCTCACTGAAAGATTTCCATTAAAAGACATCATTAATTGTATAGTCAGCATATACTGAAGTATTTTTCTGGTAAATAGTGCTCGTGTAATACAGTGCAATTATATAAAAATATACATACAAACAATATATAGTTATTAAAAGCACACGCTTTCCTGCATATTTAAATTGCTTGAGCTATTTTTTTCTTTTTATTTGCATCTTCAGAGAAAAATATCACATTCTTCTGAAAATATATATTCAGTTTAATTATAAATGTAGTAACTACAGTGTTTACTTCTCAGCAGCATTCAGTGTTTTATTTAAGAATACTTGTGACTGGGAAATTGCTCCTACTGCTCATCAGTGAAAACTGTTTGTTCTATTAGCCCCAGTACAGTCTGCTTAGGTTACAGTAACAGGTTAATTCTTTATTGTGGCAATTTGACAGTCTGGGGAGGCTTTGTGCATGATGTCATCAGTTTGTTTCTCAGGTCTGTAATGTGAGAAGTTTATCTTATTGCACATGCTAATCCTGGTCTTTTCCTCAGAAATATTGCCAAAATTTTTGCCTATTTGTTGCTTTCAGCAGTTCATCTTCCGTCTTTTGTTATCCTCACACCCTTTGACTCACTCAGATTGCACATCATTCCTGTTTTTCTGTTCAAATTTATTTTAACTGCTTAAATAGTTTTGACAATATTTGTCACTACTTCTTTTTAATTAAATGAAGCACCTTCAACGTCATGCACCAATTTTTCTAACTTACTATCTCACCTGCTTACTTTTTATCATCCTTGCCCAGGCCTCTTTACATCATTAATGAGGATTTGACAAGCTGTTTCCATTTCCCCCACAAATGTTTCCCTTCCCTGTGTCTATGAGCACAATATGTTAAATGTTCTTCTTAAGTTAGTTCAGTAGGGTAGTCTTCAAGCTTTCAGACTTAACTGTAGTCTTTTCTCCATCTGGACCTTTATAAATACATAGACAGATCAATGCCTACTTTTATTTATTTAATTAATGATGTGGCTCTTTTATTCTACCATTTCTCGGATTTTTCTCTGAGCATATGTTCTGTGGGGAAGGACAAATTAGCCCTCTAGTATTTGTACAATATTTGGTATTCTGGGGTTTCAAAAATAAATATGTCCTTGGCAGTGCCCGCACATAAGAGTGAAATCTGGCGCCAAGCACCTACGGTTTAATTAAATCCATTTTGTATTTTGTACTGAAGTATGCAGGGACATGAGGCGCATAAAAATGGAAGTAATACAGTCAGGATATAATACTGCCAATCACTAAGTTAGAAATGCTGCCCTCAAACAAGTGTTGCAACATATGTGTAGTATGTTTAAAATCATACTTTTACAGACCAAGACAGTTTCTTGTTCTACAATTCTGGTTGAAAATCTTGAGTACATCCATTAAAACCACAAGAGTAATCCATGGACTTGTTATAGCTGTCTAACAGAGGTCACTGTTGAATCAAAAGAACTGAAATGGATTAATTTTGGTTTTAGCTTTCCTAATTTCACTTTTAAATTGTTGTATTCTGGGCATGTAGGAGTAGAAGTTTTAATATGAATGCTATATGTAGAATATTTTATTGATTTCTAGATTAGTTCCTACTTTGGGGAAGGTATTTAGGTCTGAGAAAAATAGACAATACTGAGGATGGGCCTTTTTAATTAATTTCCAGCATCTTTGGAATACTGAAAGAAGTTAAGAATTCTCTTGTAGGAGAGGAAATCCCTGCTCTGTCAGAGGCTGCAGCTTATGTTTTTGCATCAGAGCAGCATGTTGGGATATGGTCGACAGGATTCAAGACCAAGAGACAATGCAGATGCTGTCCTGGGTTGGCCTAGATTCATGAAGTATGTTGCCAGCTCCTGCAGGTGATGGGCCAAGCTCAGAAAAGCTGAGATCAAGTGGGCTTTATGTACAGGCAAGGAAATTTAATATTTCAAAAACCACACTCTGGAGGTTTAAAAATTAATTACTTCTCAAAGATTTCACAATATCATTTCAAATTTCAAATTTATCTTTTTCTTTTAATGTCCTTTGCTTTAAAAAAAATCAGCAGGAGCAGTGTATCTGAATTCCATAATAAATCTTCATTTTTGTGAGCTATGTCATTTCAGTTGGAAATATTAAGACAGCAAATATTCACAAGTCAAAAACAGTGGGAGCAAAAATATCTATTAAATATCTTGGAAGTTGACAGCAGTTTTCATTCCTATTTAACACAGGTTGCCACATCTCAATGAAAGTAGCAGAAAGAGAACTTCCTGATGCTCTTTTATTAGCTTTTAGTCATTTATGCTTCAATAGCCCCCAATAGGCTTAATAATATTTAGAAAAAAGAAACAAAAACTCAATAGAACAACTGTGGGAGAAAAAAGCTGATGCACAGGAGAAAAAAAAAAGATAATTTTAATACAGACATCTGTGCATGTCCCAGTGATTAAGCCAGTGAAAGGAAAGCACCTATTTTCAGAGATGTTTTTTGCAAAGATAGGACATAGTTTAGAATGGGCCATCTAATTACTAGAACAGGGCAGAATATTGTTCAGTAGTTCAGGTAAAAACAAGTGGCTTCTTCCAATAGGGGAAAATAACAGTTTTGGTTTTGATCTTTTACCCCTAAAATATGAGTAGATAAGTTGCAATCAAGTAACGTGTTGATTTTTTGTACTGCTTATCAACACCTTTGTTAAAATCAGTGGTGACTTTAATAAATGCATTCAGGTGATGTGGATTTTCTTAGATTAAAAGAGTGTGCAGTAAGTCATGAGCTTTTTGAAAGCTAATGTGAAAGCTAATTGTAAGATGAAGATCAGAGTGAAGGATCATTTCTATGAACTTTCTTGTCATGTCTAGCACAGGAAATATGCTAGGAAGTGCTCTCTTAGGCATTGATGGGTATTTAACCTACTGTTGAAATGTCACTGCTTGGCTGATGTTCTTGTTGCTTCCCCTCCTTAAAGGCAGGAGCAGTTCTGTTCTTAGCTCTTTAGGAGCAATAATTAAGATTAATTGGTGAGTCATATAACATTCTGCTGCAAGAAATAAAAGAGAGACTTCACTCTTCTGCCACTTGAATTGCTCACTCGCTAAGTATTTCCAAAGTTAAATTAATTTTTCTAATAGATCAGTGCAAGCACCGCTGCCCTGTTAATGCAGACTTTAGCTAAATTTTGTGAATCTCCAAGAGGCCTCTGTTACTGTGAAGAAGCACCTTTCCTGTTCTCACCCATCTAGCACACCTCTGGTGCAGCAGAGGGAAACCTTCACTAAACAACCACTTACGCAGGATGTCAGTCAAGATGATTGTGAGAGTCCACGCTGGTTTACCAATGCGTGAATATCATCCCAAAGTTATTGGAAGGTTTAACCTTTCATATGTTTAAGAACTTTTTGTCCTCTGGCTGAAGTGTTATAAAGGTGTGGTGGACTGCAGCAGCATATTCAAAGTCCTAATTAAATAAGACTGTTTAAAGGGAAAAATTGTGAATGTTGGCTAAATCCGTGTTACACAGCTGTCCTGCAGACCTTGTGTCTTTTGCATATCCAAGTTTTTAATCAATCTTTATGTTATATCTTAGTTTTGTTATTTGCTTACTTCTCAGGTGATACCATAATTTTAACTGCAATTACAAGCATCTACTTACAATCTACTATCTCTACTTTTAAAAAATTACTTGTGTTCCTGCCATCTCTTTGCTATGTTTCTGATATAGAATCATAGAATCATAGAATAGTTTGGGCTGGAAGGGACCTCTAAAGGTCATCTAGTCCAACCCCCCTGCCTTGGGCAGGGACATCTTCAACTAGGTCAGGTTGCTCAGAGCCCCGTCCAACCTGACCTTGAATGTTTCCAGGGATGGGGCA
>NW_008825114.1:9140206-9154351 GCF_000699105.1 Pygoscelis adeliae
TACCCCCAGGTCCTTCTCGGCAGGGCTGCTCTCAATCCCTTCATCCCCCAGCCTCTATTGATACTGGGAGTTGCCCCGACCCAGGTGCAGGACCTCGCACTTGGCCTTGTTAAATCTCATGAGGTTCACACGGGCCCACTTCTCGAGCTTGTCCAGGTCCCTCTGGATGGCATCCTGTCCCTCTGGCATGTCGACCGCACCACTCAGCTTGGTGTCATCTGCAAACTTGCTGAGGGTGCACTCGACCCCACTGTCTATGGCATTGATGAAGATATTAAACAGTACCGGTCCCAATACAGACTCCTGCGGGACACCACTTGTCACCAATCTCCATCTGGACATTCAGCTGTTGACCACTACCCTCTAGTGGTGTATGTCCAGTCTTAGCTATGTAAAAATTTCCATAACTTTTTAAAAATTGAAGATAGTTACCCTTTTGATCGCTATTACTTGTCAAATACATTGCTTTTGATGAACCAGTGCGTTTGATTTAGTGAATTCTTAAAATAGTCTTGCATCACAGGCAGAAAGGAACCAAAATGAGGAATTATGTAAACAAAGGGTGTGTCTAGGCTGCAGATTAGACTAGAACGCTCTTAATTACCTTTATTAAAAACTGTTGTGAAGGCCTTCCGAAACAAAACGCTGGTCTATGTAGACTGAGATAACCTATGCAGTTGATCTGTTTTTTTCCTCTCCTATACGACACATGCTTGCAGGACAGTAGGAGTTTGTGAGACAATGTTCTTCTCAGCTGTGACTTTCCACTATCTGAAACTTGGATGTTTCCACATCCGAAAATCTGGATGTTTGCTGCTTCAGATATGTGTAACACGGATGGGGTATGTCATTCCTTGCTTAATCTGAGCCGGATGGCTGTGGAGCTTCCTGACTGCTTCAGACTTCTGTGTACTTCCTCCTGTAATCTGTCATCGGTCTCCAGCCTCGTTTAGCGGTGGTGAACAGCCTATGTTTTCTCTGTTTTTGTGCAAACTTGTCAAAAGTAGGTGACACTACTGTTAAGAAATAAAGCAACAGTGCTGAAGTTAGACTTTTTGAGGGAAGAGATTTTACGTGCAAATCTAAACTTTGAAGCTGAAAGAATAAAAATTTAGTTTTGTTACTACCAGCAAAAAAAGCTGGATGAACTGTTTTGGTCAAGGGGAAAGGGGCAAAGGGAGCTGTATTAATGAAGCTGGATTTTGAAGTCAAAGGAATTTAATTCCCTTCTCCCTTTCTTCCCCTAGTTTCTTTAGTGAATAAAAATAACTATTTAAAGACTTCCGACCATGGCAGTCCTGGGTACAAGTAGAGCCTAAACACTGAGAACTAATATGTATATTTTTTCTCCTTCCCATATAATGGGCTTTTATGTAACAAAAAGTAGGTAAAATGGGCTGTACTTGGCATCTTGGGAATGTCTTTGGCTTTCTCTGGTGTTTTCTGTACTCACTTACTCATAGTTACTGAATAGTTGTTCCCAATATATAGCTGATCACAAGCTTTTTTTTTTTTCCTCCATTTTCCTCCTCCAGAAAAATCATCAGCTCCGAACTGTCTTCCTTATTTGTGTATCTCCATTTTATTGGTTTTTGCATAAACAAACAAATGCACAATTACACACACATCTAAAAGATATATTGTAAAAATGAAATCTCGTAATATTTGGTTTCTTTTGTGAGTTCATATCTTTGCTATAATAAGAAGCACTTTGATGGGTCAGAGCAGTGGTCCCTCTGCCTCAGTAGTCTCTCTCTGTCAGTGGCAGTAGAAAAGGCTGGTTAGAGAGAAACCACAAGCATAGCTGTACTCTCCAGTGTCATCAAGTGCATCTTTTGCATCCAAAGCTGTCATGATTTTGTACGCCCCGGGTGTGCCTTCCTCAGCTTTTTCCTTTCTAAACAGAGCAGTCCTACCCTCTTTAATCTCTCCTAGTAGGGCAGCAATTCTGTCCCCTTGATCAGTCCTTCCTTTCTGGACCTTGTCTGACTCTGCTATCACTCTTCTTGAGATTCAGACTGGAATTGCATGCAGTACTCAAGATACAAGCAAACTATGTTTTTTTATAGTGACAAAATAATGTTTTATTTCTGTTCTGGTCAGCTGTTCTGACCAGCTGAAGGTCACGTTTATACGTCTATTGCTGAAAGTCATGAACAATATTTTTACTAAGAACCACTATCAAAGCTTTGTTCCACCTCCACCTGGGACTGGGTGATAAATATTCCTTCTTTCTGTGGGACATGTGCTGCTATATTTTTTAAAAAAAGCCCCTGAAAGAAGAATGAAATTATTAGCTCAATGAGAGGTGTGTATCTCCATGGAAAAAAGCCATTCTATTTCATCAGGCCCCATATTGCCCAGAAAAAATGAAAATGAAAACTAGAAAATGCCCTACTATTCCAGCTGTCTCAGTAAGAGCGTGTCTCAGCTAGCAGAGCAGTTCCTGTACTTGCTCAGGAGAGTGGGAGAAATCTCTAACTTTACTGAACCCTGTCACTCAGTGCCTGTAATATCTGTACTTTAAAATATGTGTTTTACAAAAAAAAAAAGCAAAATTCTCTTTGCTTGGTCTCTGAATGTTGTCTTTTGCTACTTTATCAGCATGATGGAGCTCCAGAAGGTGAGAGCTGATCTTAGGGTACTGAGCCCACAACTGAATACAGTTGTATACTAAAAGCTATTGTATATAGCATACTAAAATGTGGTTTAAAAGGGCTTAGAAGTATCTTTGCTTTTTCTACATCGCAAGTAGAATTGATGGAAGTACTTTTTTAGTGAAGAAAGAATTAAACTCGCATTTCTATAGTCTGATTTCTGGAAATATTCTCATAGTACAATGTATGTTATTGTGGAATTATATTAGGTTTACGTGAAATGCATTCTCGTTTCAGTAACATTTAAACTTCAAAATCATAGTTCTTGTCCAATGTTTAATGGTGTTCTACACTGCTGGTTTTTTTTCCCTGAAAGATTTCTCAAATTAAATATGACACCACTCGCTGATTCTGTGATCTTTCTGTGAGTCAAGCATGAGGCATTTTTTGAACAGATAAATACTGTTTTTTAAATACTAAGCTTAAAATGATTCACATCTGTGAAAAATCTTTTAATTGAGTAGTCTATTCATTTTACGCTATGCAGAACATGCTGGGGGCTTATCACAGGAAGAGGGGATAGTGATTGAATTTTAGAGAAAAAAAATATTAAAAAGGAAAATGAGCAAAAATAGTCAATTTAGGATACAAATTAAGACAGCAAACCTGTTGGTGATGGATTGTGAAGAAAGAGTGACAGTATTTTCCTACATTTTGCATCCTGAAAATGCTGTTCTAGTATATAGGGTTTTTTTCTGCTTAAGAATTTTGATGAAAACAAGAGGTCAGAAGGAATGTTGGTAATGTGTTAATCACTGTATTGTTTTTCTTACAGAGATTTAAAAAAAAAAAAGCTCCGAACTTAGATTTTTTTGGGAGATGTCTTACATCACAAATGTGTGGACTAAGAAATCTGTATTTCATCGCTTGCATACTCTCCTTATAACAAGGAGTTGAGCTTTATTCTAAAGCATGCAACTTACTTGAAAGAACTGTTTTAACACCTATAAGCATACATAAATTTGATTGAGACTAATAGACCTGTGAGGTGGCACATGCTTAGTGATGCTAAAAGCAAGATTTTGTAATGAAGTAGTCATTGTTTGAGACTTTTAGTGTCTGAGTATCTTGAATTGCCTATTGATTTTCTTAGTGCAGCTGATAGAGTAGGAAGGGTGATGCAGGATGTGCTGCCCTGGGACTTCATGTCTGTTTCTTGGCATGTGTCGTAAAGAACCAGCATGAACAGGAAATGATCGTGGCAAGCCAGGGGAATTAAAGGCCTGTACAGGAAAAGGGGGAAGTGTGGCTTCCCAAAGAAAACATAGAACTGCAGAAAAAAAGCATGAAAGTGGTAGTCATAGTTACGGCAATGGTGTCTTCCGAATGTCACTCAGTTCTTCTGAAAGGTCCCGTGGCCTGACACTGCCTGCAGCTAGCACCGCTTGGCAAGAAGCACCCCTGTCTCTCCCAAGACCATCTGTATTTGTCTTAGGAATGCCTCTTAAGATTTTAAGCAAGTGTTGGCTGTTTCATTGCAGCTCTCATGCTTACATACCTTTGCTATCTTTTGTGACGGGTGTGATGTAAGGAATTAAAAACATGGGGTTTAATTCTTCCTCAGTAATTTTTTGGATTTCTAGGTAGAAGGAACTTGACTATGCAAGTCCCCAGGCAACCTAATCTAGCCTTAAAGCTAGCCTTGCTTTGAGCAGAAGGTTGGACTGGGTGGCCAGCGTCTTCAAACCTAAATGAAATACGGGTTATATCATTCCATGAGCCATATAACTAAGTAATTTGAAGAAGGTCGTGCTGTCTAAAATTTGTCTAAAATGTGTCCTGCCTACAGGAAAAAGCACGAGCTTGGATCTTGACAGCACTTTAGAATTTGTTTCTGAATTCACCAGAAGAAGAAAGTGAAATCCAGTTATCTAATACAAAGTTGCAAAGGAATTTTGTAAAATCCCATAGCTGGAGAAGCTCTTATGCAAAATGAACTGGCAAGTGTGTGTGTCTGTGTGTGTGTTTGTGTGCGTGTGTTCAATTTCTAGCTCTAGAGCTACTTTCAGTATGCTCTTGTATTATGTGTATGTAAGACAAAATTGAATTACTGATACCGTATCATGCTAGTTTTGCTTATATTGTCTTATGGCTTGCCCAGAGAGAGGAAACTCCTGCTGCTAATATTTGCCTATGTTACAGTGACTTGGAGCAGTCATTGTTTATGTAAGTATACATTAATACTTCGATAGCTCTCTCTAATAGAGTATGGCTTATAAGAACATCATTTGTTTGGACTAAATGAGAGCTAGACTATTAATTCTTTGTAAATTCATGATTAAGTGCTTGATTAGTATTAAATGTTAAGCATTAAGGGATGTATTTTGTCTATCATATTCTGTTAATGATTTCAACTATGGTCTATTCATCTAAATGTCAATGTCCCACCTAGAGACTGACTGTTCTGGAAGTTTGTCTAGTCAAATAGACAGATAGATACAATCTAATACCATCTGAAGAATCAAATTTGGGTGTTTTTGGACTCTAAATACACTTGCCGTCAACTTACTCTGTTAGCAGCAATTGCTGCCGCTAAATTTTCACATCATCTTTCTGGGATAAAATAGGATTTTTCCCCTCTGGGTACAGTTAATTATTTGTTTGATACATGCCTTTCTTTCTTGTCTTAGTATTCTGGAGATGTAGGATAGTCACATAGAAACTATTTCTATCAGTACTACTTCTAGATTCTGCTTTTTTTTTTGAGATGAAGTTTATCTGTGGTAGGTATGTCTACAACTTCAGGTGAAGTGGCTGAAGCTCAGGGAATATGTCTACAGGAAAAGAGATGTTTGAGGGCCTGTCTACGCTGCAGACTTCACTCACGTAAGAAGACCAATGGACCTCCTTGACTTGCTGTTCCAGGTCAGAAGTCCTGAACTCCCAGTGCTGGCACCTCACTGGTCTATTGTTAGCTCTAGAGTATCATGACTACAGCTTGTCACTTCTAACACAATTTTATGTGCTTCCCTTGTAGTGTTTTGTAGTATGGACTCAACTACTGAGCATAACAGCAAGTGCAATTGACCGGTGTGAACTTCCAGCAGACAGGTCCCGTGTAGAGTACCTGGCTGCATGGGAACTATAAATCCTGTAGGGTAGGAATTAGTCTTAACCAACCAACCAACCAACCAGCCAGCCAGCCAGCCAGCTTAACCAACAAAATTGTCTTAACACTGTCTGTGTCTTTCTTTTGTCAGAAAGGTGGTTGTCTTGGCATCTTGTTGAAACTTGTGTTTTATAGACAACTGCTGGGATATATGGGATCTTGAAACTTTCTATTCTAATTCTTTAGTTTGAGGTTCAAACTTACTGAACTTGGGTGCTTGACATTAAATGCAAAATGTAATGATGGTTTGTTTTAAAATCAGCTAATTTTCAGGTAGTTCAGAGTGTGCATCTGTGTGTGTACACTATGTAATCTCTTGTGTGTGTTATAAATTATTACATAAAAAGCAAAAAAGATTGATATAAACTCATTCAGATCTGAACAAGATGATGTTCAATTGCTTTCAATGATGCAAATCAGCAAGTGAGTGAAAAACAAGTCTCCAAAGCTTTTATACATAGAGATTGATACACTCCACAGAGTCAAGCTGCTATTCTGCTGTCTCTGGACAGGAGCTCTCCCCTGATCAAGGCCTCTTGGGCATGGTACTGGAATATAGGAGTTATGTGGAAGTGCTGAATTATTATGAAAAACCCCACACAGTAATACTTGATGGGTAAATATTTCTTAGTTTTTTGATATCACAAAACCTGTTCGCATGTTTGCAAGAAAATATCACAATCAATTTCTTTATCCTGTCTTTCAAGATACTTCTTGTGCTCTGCAGTGGAGGAAAGAGATGATATATGGGTGGAAGGGTTGGATGTGTTAGGAGGAAGGGAAAAGAATACAGGGATGCCCTGTGTGAACCTTGAAGTATCCACATTCTTCCATCCTAGAACAAGATAAAGGCACATAGGTCTAATCCCAAATTCTCACAGAATTCTGGGGAGAGGCTTTGTGTATGGGATTTAGAGCAATTTACCTTCTGTTCCATATCAAAAAGCACCTTGTTCTCAGGTCTCATTTTCATTTTGTTGTCTTTTTCTTTACATTCCTGTCTTGTACCTCTTTCTGACCTTCTTCCCACCCACTGCTATGCACAACTAACCACTCTTGGAGTCAGGAGCTTTCAGAGTAATTAACATTTAAAGATCTGCCCCTTACTACTACCTACTCTCCTTGTCCAGCTTTATGGTGTCTCTGTCCTGCCCATTCTGCCAGTCTTTCACGCTTGTCAGCTGTCAGGTAGGCGTACAAGAAGCTCACCAGATGCACTTGCTTTTGGCTCACCCACAGGTCCATTGCCCTATCCAGTTTTAATAAGCATGATTAAATACTCACCTTTTGTTTCTCTGCCTCTTCCTGCAATAAGTCAAAGGCTCCTAATACCCTTGCTCTCTCTCAGTTATGCTGTTTTATATTTCATCCTGGGCCTTTCATTGACATTTGTATCCACCCACTTCCCTACTGTTGTCTGAGAAGCAACCTCCACAAGTGTGTAAATGCAAACATTTAGCCATCTTGCTTTTTCTTTCCTTATGCTATTTTTCCTCCTCTTCCCTCCCTCCTTCTTAGACAACTAGGGATGTGTCTCAACATGTAGTGGATATACTTAACATTCTGTTTAGATGTGCTTGTTACTCCCTTTAAACACATCTAAACAGAATAATAAAAAGTACAGGTCTGATTCACCAGTTCCACAGTCCATCTATGCAGATAAGTAACCAGCTTCCCACAATGTTTCAAAAAAAAATCTTCCATAGATACCTACGGAAATATCTTGGGATGCTGGAAATTCTGTATCAGTTGACTCTGTTTTGAAAACAAGGGAGTGCATTTGAAATGTGGAATGTATATGCATATATGTCAGCCCCCAGTATTTGAATATATTGTCCCTTTATCTTCTACTCCTTTTTCTCCACTGAGTTAGAAAACATAATTTTTAAAATGTTTTTACAAAATCTGTTAAAATTTCAAAGCAGAGTGCTAGCACGCCAATTGCATATAAACTGCCTGGAAAATGAAGGCCTACACCTGGAAGACTTTTCCAACTCCTGCTGGAGTTTCTTGAAGTCCTGCTGTAGTTCAGTGTAGACAGCGATGTCTGTGGGAGAAACTAACCAAGTTAACATGCTTTATTACAGCAGAAGAATTGTTTGTCTGCAAAAGAGGCAATGAGGTCTTATGAAGGATGAGACCTATCTGTTGACAGTAAAATCTTACTGTATTGGCTTATTCTAGGGCAGTCTGCCAGATTAATCTTTAAAGAAGTAACTTCACAATAAGGTGTTGTCTTATTAGCTAAGATTTTGGGTAACGTGCTGACAACCAGACAAAAAGTTTCTTTTGTGCAGTGAAAGAAACACTTGTCTGTGCTGAAAAAAAAAAAAAGTGTCTGGGGTACTGAATTTATTAGGGGTTTTCTTTTTGGTCTTTTTGATTGTGTAGTGTAATGATTACTTTGAAGTCCAAAATGTTTTGTTTTCTGAATGACAGCTGTTTCTATAGCAGCTGGTAGTGATATTGTAAACGTTTTGTGCTAGATTTTCTGATGTAGGTTGAGACACATATTCATAAATCCTCCCCCCACCCCCAGCAAATGATACTCTCATCAGAAATTTTCTATTTATGTATGTGAGCCTACCCTGAATTATTTTATTCAGAGGGACATCCCTGTAAATTGCAAATGAGGAAAATAAAGAGCTACAAGAGTATAAATCCTTTCAAATACAGCACAAAAATAAGAGACAAAGTTCTATTCACTTGGAGATATCTTTCATTTTCTTTTTTTTATTTTGATCAGAGCTTTATGTAAATCAGAACATGCTTTGAATGGATGAATTTTGAGATGATATTTTAATTAATATATATATTTCTCTGTGTTACTGGGTGACAGTAGACACAATATATTAAGATTTGTAGCTGAATTTCTGTCATATCATTAATATTGTGTCTGGCATTTCCCCCCCCGACTTCACACTAACTTCAGTTCAAATTAAATTTATCATTTATAATCTTAAATTATAGAAACACTTAATTCTGACAGCCTCTAAACATTTTTTTTTCATATGGCTTTAAAAAAAAAATCACATAACCCCCCAAATGAAGGAAAATTTTTCCTTTTGGGTTAAATAAAGGATTTCTAGTAAATGGAAAGCATACTGTTTGTACTTCCCCACTCAACTCTCAGGCAATTTAGGGGTTGATGACAGACCTGTTAAATTTGTTAGCTTCACCATGTTTTGTCTCACACTTTGTCCTAAGCAGTCACAAATGTAATCTATCCATACTTACATGACTATATTCACTTACTGCTGAATTCACTTCCTTCTTTTCATTTTTTAAAAGAAATTATGTAGTCCCATGATGTGCAAGTTAAGCCTGAGGAAAATGTAGAATATGTCTTAATTTGAAGTCAATAACAGATAACAGCATTAATATCTTGTGGGAAGTTAGTTGAGGAAGAGATACATGCTCACCTAAGGAGTGTTTTGAATTCTTTCTCCAGAATCTGTGTTTTGAGATGCAGGGTTAATTAGAACTGTATGCAAAGCATGTAGTGGGACATCCTGAAATAAATTAGTATTTCAGTAATGGGTTATGAAGCAGAAAATGTTAAAAACAGATGCTTTTGACACCTGTGAAGTGCCACAGAGTGCAGAATACTGAAGACTAATAATTCAAAAGTGGGCTGAAGAGCTGTGAAAATTAATGTGCCCTCACAGGATATGCCCGTAGCATAGAGGTAAGCCTTTCGGGTATTTGTTGCTGTGATGATAAGCATTCTAAAACATACTAACCCCCAGTATTTCAGTTGTTTTTTTAAAAATGCAAAAGACCTTATTAACTGTCTGCGTTAAAACCAGTATGCTGTATTTACAGTGAATTCGTATTGTTCACAGCCTGTGGCTGTGAAGGGATGATGTCTAGCTATGGAAGACTAAATCAAGGAGCCTGAGAACTATTTCAATAAAACAAGTCTTTAACTTCATTGGAAGCACACCAGATTGCATTTTGCTACCCTAGAGCCACTGAGGTCTCTAAGTTTATTTAAAAAGTGAATTTCATGTAAAGTCTCATATAGCTGCATAACATTAAAACAAAACACTTCCTGATGGTAATTAATACTGAATTACAGAACATAAACAATCATGGAGGAACATTAACTGCAGCGTGATCATTTCCTATAAGTTGAGTCTCCAGTCCTTGGAAATAAGCAGATTTATCTTTCTTGAGAAACCTCATTTCTTTCTCATCCATGTAAATTTTATATGCAAATATCTGCAAGCTAAAAGCAGCTGGAAAATTACCTTTTTAATCTCATACATAAATGCTTGATGTTGTACTACAGATGGTACGTTTGTTTTCTGGTAAACAAATACCAGTATGATTAGGGTCTTACAAACTTTAGAAAACTTTTATTTTGTGGTGAATATGCCAATAATGCTGTTAATGTTCTTTCTAGCTGCATTTAAAGTTAGGTCTGGGGCGGATCCCACTACATTGCTATATTCTGCAGGATTGGTAGAGTGAGGTAAGTGCCTCTTGGTCATGGTGCCATGACAGACTGCATGCTCCGTCTTACAGCTGGAAAGAAGGGGACCCTTACTGCACTTGATGCAATGCTTAGGGCTGGGAATAGATTAGGTTTTGAGAAATTAAATTATCAAGATCCAATGTATTGTTGGACTCTCGCTCACAGACTGGAAAGGGGACTGATGTCCTTTCAAACCGTGTTTTACCTCTATTTTACTGTAACTGGCGGGCCAGTCCCAAAGTGAGAATAGTGTTGATGGGATAGGTTCTGAAGCTTAAAATAAATATTTACAGTTTTTTCCTGTACTTCATATAGTTTTGAGTACAGTTTTTCTGTCCTACCTAGAGGTAGGACATACTTTTCTTTCCAGCTTCTGGTTTTGATTTTTCCTTACACTTTAGCAAAGAGATAATATGATGATCAGAGTGAAGTGCTCAAGTCAGACAAAAGGGCAACAATATCAATATTAATTCTATACATCAAGAAAAATGAAAGTAAAGTTTTGAATTATTTGTTTCAAATGGATTTTTCCACAACATAGAAAATTCTGAACATGGGAATCCATTGATTTGTTAGAAGTTCTTATTTAATGTAATATTTATTCAGATACCAGACTTTTACTGTATTTTGAGTTGGCTTCAAATCTTTTCTTCCTTAGTGTTTGCTCTCATGGATGTTTTGGGAAATTCAATATTTTCAAAGGAGGAAGAGGCTGATTTTCTAAGTATTTTATGATTTTAAAGTCTCCATTGACTCCAAATTGCATAATTCGTATCATTCCAAAGAAAGTGAAATGTCTGCTCTGAAGGAGTATAACCTAAACTGTAAATTTCTTGTATTTGACTAATTCTGTGATATAAATTTGAAACTAATGATTACATTGTGAAAAGTGCAAATCTGTGTGTGTCTCTGGTAAATTGCTATAAAATTTTAAGTTGGAGAATTTGAATTTCTACTAATGTAACTGAGGTGTGCCTTCATTACATTAATTGCCATCATGGATTGACATCCTTATAATGTACTGAATAATTAGGATTTGAATCACAAATTGCCTGTACTAGAGAGTGTACTTTTTACAGTAATGTTTTTAGTAGTTTTAGCTGAAAACTTTCAGCAATAGCTCCTGTAGATGCAGTATTTTCCTTACAAAGCATCTTTTAGATAGAAGATTTCCCCTCTTAATTGTTCTGGCAATGTATTCCTTAGTTAATCTCTTGTAAAATGCTTTGACAACATACATATATTCCATGCCTACCTGCCCTTAGGGATGTAGACTCTTACAGTCCATAAATAAGCAACACGTGGGCATGGGTGGAAAAACAAAGAACCCTCTTACCCCCAAAACAACCTTTCCTGATAGGCAGATTATCCATTCATAGGTTGACTCAATTTTTTTTCGTGTGTAATATGTACTATTAAAGACATGGTTTTATGTACATAATCCACATTCTAAGGAAATCCAAATTACTGAGATAATTTTGCACTGAAAGTGCAATTATCTAATCTTCTAATTGTCATTTAGTTGGAAGATTAGTGGGTGTAAATATGACTCAGCATTTTGGGATTGTGTTTTACTGGTTTCTAGTACAGCTTCATGTTTAATCAAACTTGATGCATGAACTTCAGATGCGTAGGGGAGATGTATATACACACACCCTTAATTGTTGACAGTGGAAACATCAGCATGTATTTGGTCTGACATCTCTGCTTGCTTTAGTTGATCATAATGTTATGATGTTATCAACCCGAGAGTTTACACTGAAGTTAAATACCAAGGATTTAAATAGTAGAAAATGTCTCACTATGTGAAGGTGCACCAGGGTGTGCTGGAGCCAAATGCTGTCATCCTGTGGAAAAAAAAGTTGGGCTAAGGATGCTGGCCTTTCCTGAGTCTTCACATTATGATCACTACAAGCTGTCATCTAAAGTGATTGTATTTCTAAACAATACTGTCCCATCCCCACAACAATTTTAATATGAAATGGTAAAAAAAGTGTTTGTGCTAATTCTTCTCTTTTTTACAGAATGTTTTATTCTGGTTAATTTTCTCTATATGCAATCCTCACAAAATAGTTCTGCACACTAAAACACAGTAAAGGTTGGGTGAAGTGCCACCACATTATATCTATTGCTGATGTCAAAACTTGCTTTTATTTCATCTAGTTTGTAATCCTGAGCAAGATGGATTGAGTCAAGGGGTATTCTGTCATCCTAATATTGAGTGCCCCTACAAATGCTTACTGAGACCACAGATTACTGTTTACATATGTCTTCTGTCATGGACCTATGCTGAACTTAACTAAATTATATATGAATTTATACATATACTGTCTAATGAATCTAAGGAAAAAATGAAACACTTTGGTGCCCTGGTGACTTACACAGGGCCGGTTTGTGTTTACACACAGAGGAACCAGAACTGTCTTTTGGCAGAACATATTTCTGAGCTCCCAGATTCTCTGTGTTTCCCACTTTAAATTAGTCACATATAAGAGGAAAGGCAGCATTTGAGTGGCCCTCTTCCCTTGGAAGGAAATATAGGATGAAGGAATTAGGCTGTTATATTTCTCTGGAAACTGGGAAAAAAATGGCACTTGGTAGACGTACGTAGGGAAGGATGGGAAATCTAATTTTGGACAGCTTCTCTCTGTCCACCTCATGTCTCACATCTTCCAAGGTATTGGAATAATGTCCCCAGGGAAGTGGTGGATTCCCCGACATTGGACACTGTTAAGATTCAGCAGGGCAGGGTGCTGGGCCATCTTGTCTAGACCGTGCTTTTGCCAAGAAAGGTTGGACCAGATGATCCCTGAGGTCCCTTCCAACCTGGTATTCTATGATTCTATGATTCTGTGATTATTGCCTGAAGAGGGGTTAGGGAAAGCAAGTTTTACGAAGGCAGGAGAGACACTGAATGAGCAGAAAAGCATCTTGTTTCAAAGAGCTCGCTCAGCCTTCTGGATGGGATTTGCTGGTTTAAGTGTCATCCGTAAAGTCCGAAGCTAGTGGAGCTGAGGAGTTACGGGTATGTTAAAACTGCATGAGTACTAAATGAAGAGCAAATCCGAACACTTTTATCAATATGTAATAGAATTAAACATCCTGAAGTGTATGTTAGAGCATCATTTTTCTCCAATTATATGTTAACAGAGTTTGTAACTTGTAGAAACCCTTCATGAAAAATGAAAAAAAGTGGGTTTTGAGCTGATTTCTGTTTAGTATTGAATAGCTGAAGGAAACAAAACATGAAGATAGTTTGTAAAATCAGCAGAACTTTATTTCCTTAAGGTAGATTTTTGTGAATGTAAGGTAGATTCTTGTGAATATATTAGTATAGCAAGAGTCATTACCCTGCATGTAGGGATGGGATATATACACCAGTTAAGTTTTCATTTGGGACCACCAAAGCTAGACCATTAAACCTTTGTCTCGAGATAAATAACCAAGCTCTATTTGAGGCAGAGGATTCATTAGCTTCATATGGACTAATAATTAACAGGGAGGAAAGGGATATGTAGAAACAAACACAAAAAACCTTATAGTATTTCTAGTCATAAAAAATCATGCTTTATTTATGAATGAACCCAATATTATCCTTGTGAGCTTACAGACAGCCTAACAGAGTAGCTCTGAGAGAAGTAACCTCATTCATGTAGCTCTTGAAACATAGATATCATTATTTAAGAATTTTATAGATAGAGAGAATCTTTTAACAAACAAATTAAACTTGTTAAATATTAAAAACAAGAAAGTCTTTGAGTGATTACTATATAGTCACCATGGAGGCAGATATGATTTTCCACCTCTACATGGAAGAATTGGAAGAATTAAGGATTTATTGGACAAAATAGTCAAGTGCATGCAAACATATTTTGGAAGAGGTTCCAGAACCCTTGCTG
>NW_008825114.1:9154362-9165503 GCF_000699105.1 Pygoscelis adeliae
GTTTAGAGAACTGTGCTCATTCCTACTGTCTTCAAATAAAGTAATTCTTTATATATAAGCAAAAGAGTATGTGGATCAAAACAACTTAACTGTTCATATTCCTAGAACTTATCTCTGTTATCATTCTTCTTCTTTTCTTTTTTTTTTTTCTTTTTTTGCTTGTGATGAATTCTGCAGTGCTGACAACATAATCCACTTTGAAGATTTTTGCAGATTTAGATAGATTTAGGTAATCTTTTAGCAAATTAATTGGTTTAAGCTAGTAAATTTGAACTAACCACAATACGGCAGCTTTTACAATATGGCTGCATTTGATGGAGTTTAATTATAATTGCATCTTGCGAGCTACAGCTGCTGTATTTCATATATTAATAGAAATTATGAGGAACTAATTAATAGAAGTACATGCATAGTTATATGTAAACAGAAAAAACTTTCTGAGGTGTCACAGCTTCTTTTCCAAAAACAGCATTCCACAAACATTATGAATGATGAACATAATTTTCAGCAATCTTATCTGGATAATAATTTTTTTATCTTTTTTTTAATTCTCCAAGGGACATAGTTTGGGAACCTGAGCACTAAACTTTTTGAGAGGAGGAATTTCTCCTTGCATATTGCATAGGACTGTCTGGATTGAAGTAGCATGAAGAGAGATAACAAAACAAGAAGGAGTAATTTCACCGAACAATAATGTAATTTTTATTATTTGAAGGGAAAATAGAGATGTTACTGTAATATTTACCTCCAAGAGCTAAATTTTTTAGTTAAAATTGCCAAACATCAAGATACAAATAAGTTGAAGATGCTGCTTTACTATGTTTTTGTCTTGACATGCTAGCCTCTGGTGCATCTAATACTAATCTGAATTAGTATTCCTGTGATCCCAATGGTGTTTTCTTCACAATTTTTGCTTTCTGGTTTTGAAAAAATGTAGTAGTGGGCTGGTGTTAAGACTGTCTGTCACAGTTACAGCCATATATGAATACAAAAGAATCTTAATGAAATGAACAATTTCCACTGTTAATACCATAAATAGACACTGTGCAAACTTGAGTCTAAATATCCGCAGAACAATTGTGGGATTGAGTTGTCTGGACGAATTTGCATGGAGAAGATAAAGGATTGACTTCAGTGATCAGCCTGAAGTCTACTGGTTGTTAAATAGGATGGCATTTCCTGCTAATGTCAGATGAACACCCCATTTCAGCATCAGCTTCACTGAAATGGGTTTGAGTTCAGAACCCTCGATATCTGCAGTAATATGATTCTTTCTACCCTGAATCACCACAGTCAAACTCAGAGCAAGAGTATGGGGACTGATAGCTCTTAGGAGAGAAACCAGCGTCAGTAAATGGGTGCAGTTCTTGGAAGAACAATTGGCACTTTTCAAACCCAAGTAATGGACTCATATCTTACACTGGAAATATTAAGTTGATGTCTTGATTAGGAAGAATATTTGAATTGGTTCAAAGCCTGTAGTAATAGTTCTGTCTTCAACCGATAAGTTAATTAATATGATTCTTATTTTGTCTACACTGTACTTTTTCCTTCCATACTAGATTATTGTAAAAGCAGCAGATAAATAAAAGTGGGAAAATGCAAACCCTCAGCTTAGAATATCTGGATAAGTTGGCATTTTTAAACTGAATTTTATCTCAAAAAAGTTGCATTCCAAATTGCATCCAAAATACATGTTATCACAAATGACATTTACTGACACCTTACAGCTTTATTTAGGCATTGTGCAGCTAAGGTAATAACTGACTTCTGACAGTTGCTGATTTGCCTTAAATCCCAATAGGCTGTATAACCCCTTAGTAACTGCACTAGTAAGAAACAGCAAAAGAACATCTCGCCTGCACTGAAACTATCTTAATTTCTGGAATGGCTTGTTATCATCTGCCCATCTTGAAGGCTAAGAACAGTTCCTTAGCACAGTGGTCCATGAAGGTCTATGAAATAAGACGCAAAATCTTTTCCAGTTCATATTCAGGCATAAGGAGCCTGGGCATGCAATTTAGGGCCCAAAAGTTGATGGGATGCGAGTGTCCTTCATTGTGTCCCAACAAGTCTCTCTGGTACTTAGACTTCTGGCTCTGCTGCTTTTTACAGGCAAATGTAATGAAAAAGTGGGACAAGTCAGCACTGTACTCTCATAGCTATGTGGGTTACACAGGTACTCGGTGGCTTAGTGAGCGGTGAATGCACAATGACTTAAACATTATTCTGCCTGATGGTATTGGGAGTGTTGACCATTTCTCTTGCTGACTGGATTTGGAAATTTGGTAACCCATGTCACTCAGATTTCTACATCTTCACATGTTAAAGCAGAACCAGTCCAAAATCTGTTGTTTAGGGGCCCCATCTGCAGATATGCTTTAGACAAGCATACTTTGGCAAAATGAAATTCATAATGCTGTAGATGCGCTGATTTTGTCATAAATGGTAATGTTAGTTGTCTGGGAAAGTCTCAGAGTGAAGCAGTACTATTTTCTATGGGATTGTGTCCTCCAAGTGTGAAAAATGGTGATGATGAATATTACAGTCTAGTGCGGTAGAAAGCATACTATCTAATGTATGGACTCTTAGCCAGCTGCCTGAAGGTACATGGATGCATTTTCCTTTGACAATTTTGTATTTATTACTTATATAAGTAATTACTGTCACTATGACTGAAAGACAACATTTATTTCCCTACTTTTTTTTCAGTTTATTTTTTAATGCATTTCAGAGAACAGCACAGTATAACAACAACCACACTTCTTAATTTCATTTCCACTTGTCCAAGAGCATTGACTCTAAAAAGCAGAAGTAAAGTCAAGACCCTGCAGGCACTGATGTGTACTGCAAGGAAGAGAAGGGGAAGATCATGCAGTTGCTTTCAGCTACATGCCTCCCCTAAAACTCTTGCAACTGTACTCAGGGATAACCGAAGCATTATGAATATGTCCAACCTTAGCCTCACCCTGTATCCTTATCCACGAGCAATTCTATTGGAAGTACACTCTAAGATAGCAGTTTTCAAAGTGACTTATTTAAAACAACCAATGCTTGTGGGTTTTTGTACATTAGAGCAGATAAGCAGTACAACATGATTGACTAAGTTTTGGCTGAGCGGCTTGGTCAGTGTTTATAGCACAGACAAAGTAAGACTTGGAATTCAATCATGGATTTCAATGCAAATAATTTATCTTCACCCATTCCTTGAAGACTCATTGTAATGGAAATTAGGAAAAACTCTTTCCTGGGGATATCTCAAGATAAAACAGAAATAGTTGGCTGGACTTCAAATCCCAAGGAATCAATTATGTCACCACAACGTGAAAAGGTATTGCCCCTTCCTGCTTAATCTCAGTGGATTTTTTAAATTGAAACTTTGCTATATTGTTTTTGGCCCTTTTTATGCCTCACTTGTTAGTTCCATTTACAGAGCACAGCAATACCATTAGTGTCAAAGAACTCTGTTCCTTTGGTTGCTGAAGTAAATTAGTTTGCAGTCAAAGCTAGAGCATGACACCTAACCTCAGTTAAAGCCTTAGCTGAAATAAAGAGGAATTTTACTTAAAACTTTAGAGCATATATGTAGTGCAAAACCTATTTAATCTGCAGTCATCAAATGAGGGATTTTGTTTTCAATGACATGACAGATTATTAATGTGCTATGAGATTTGTACTATGATGTGTAAGAGGTGCTTATTGGCTAGAAGCTTGTTGCTCACTAGTAAATATTTTCATTATGAATTGAATTTAAATGTTATGCTATTACCGTTCTGTTTTTATTTCCTTGAATATTGTATGCAGGCACTTGCTGTGCATCTATTTCCTTTCTGATGAAAACATAACTATGTGTTATGCAGCAAATATCTGAAGTATAAGAAAAGCATGACAAATGGCTAAGTAATTAGTATTCCAGCATTTTGAATTATGTATTCCCAGGCAACAATGGCAGAAGACATCTTAAAGTCATCTTATTAAAATTTCAGGTGAAACCTAGTCAATGATCTGAACACTTAGAATATCAGGAGAGAAATAGCATGGCATACTTGACCTTAATCAAGCTTTTCATGTTTATTTGCATTTTGAGTGTGGAAATGCAGCATGCTTTTCTCAACAGAATATGTGTTTCCAGGTATTAGACATCTATCAACAAATGTCACTTCACTGTAACAGGTGTTTCTACTTAACTAGAACAACTTAGGGTAGGGACAGAAGAGTTTTCAGTTTTCTCTTTTACAGATCTAAAGGTAATAGTGTCTTCTAGAAGGGTGTAGAATATTGCATAATCACTGATATCTAGCTGCTTTTTTCCCCTAAGTGTGAAGTTAAATAGTTGCTGATTTGCATAAGCACTTGTGGGGTAATTAGAATCATAGAGTTATAGGATGGTTTGGGTCCACACTACCCTCGTGAAGTTCAACAAGGCCAAGTACAAGATGATCTTTTGATTCAAAGATCATCTAGTCCACCCCCCCTACCATGAGCAGGGACATCTTCCACTAGATCAGGTTGCTCCAAAGCCCCATCCAACCTGACCTTGAACACTTCCAGGGATGGGGCATCCACAACTTCTCTGGGCAGCCTGTGCCAGTGTCTCACCACCCTCATCATAAAGAAGTCTTCCTTATATCCAATCTAAATCTACCTTCTTCAGTTTAAAGCCGTTGCCCCTTGTCCTGTCACTACAGGCCTTGGTAAATGGCTTTCTCTGTCTTTCTTTTAAGCCCCCTTTAAGTATTGAAAGGCTGCAATAAGGTCTCCCCAGAGCTTTCTCTTTTCCAGGCTGAACAAGCCCAACTCTCTCAGCCTTTCTTCATGAGAGAGGTGTCCCAGCCCTCTGATCATTTTCATGGCCCTCCTCTGGACCTGCTTGTCTTTGGTCCATGTCTGTCTTGTACTAGGGACCCCAGAGCTGGATGCAGTACTACAGATGGGGGTTTCATGACAGCGGAGTAGAGGGGCAGAATCACTTCCCTCAACCTGCTGGCCATGCTTTATTTTTGTGCAGCCCAGGATACGACTGGCTTTCCAGGCTGCAAGTGCATGTTGCTGGCTCATATCTAATTTTTCATCTACCAGTATCCCCAAGTCCTTCTCCACAGGGCTGCTCTCAATCCATTCATTCCCCAGCCTGTACTGATACTGGTGATTACCCTGACCCAGGTGCAGGACCTTGTACTTGGCCTTGTTGAACTTCACGAGGGTAGTGTGGACCCTCTTTTCAAGCCTGTCAGGGTCCTTCTAATGGCATCCCTTTCCTCAAGCTTATCAACTGCACCACTGAGCTTGATGTCATCTGCAAGCCTACTGAAGGTGTACTCGATCCCACTGTCTATTTAATTGATGAATATATTAAAAAGTATTGGTCCCAGTATGGACCCTTGAGGGACACCACTCATTACTGGTTTCCATTTGGACATTGAGCCATTGACTGGCTCTTTGGATGCCGCCACCCAGCCAGTTCCTTACGCATCTAATAGTCCATCCAACAAATCCATATCTCTCCGATTTAGCAGCAAGAATATTGTGTGGGACCATGTCAGAGGCCTTACAGAAGTCCAGGTAGATGATAGCAGTTTCTCTTTCCTTGTGCACTGATGCAGTCACTCCATTGTAGAAGGCCATTAGGTTAGTCAGGCACAATTTGCCCCTGGTGAAGCCATGTTGATTTCCTCTAGTCACCTCCCTGTCTTCCATATGTTTCAACATATCTTCCAGGAGGATCTGTTCCATGATCTTACCGAGCCCTGAGGGGAGGCTGATTGGTCAGTAGTTCCCAGGGTCCTCCTTTTTACCCTTTTTAAAAATGGGTGCAATATTCCCTTTTCTCAAGCCACTTCGGACTCTGTCTGACTGTCACGACTTTTCAAATATGATGGAGAGTGGCTTAGCAACTACATCTGCCAGTTCCTTCAGGACCCTGGGATGCATCTGATAAAGTCCCATGGACTTGTGTATGTTCAGGTTCCTCAGGTCTTGAACCTGATCTTCTATGATGGGAGGGACTTCATTCTTTCAGTCCCTGCCTTGAGGTTCAGAGGCTTGAGAGATGTGGGGGGAGATTGCCAATGAAAACCGGCAAAAAGATTGTTGGGTACCTCTGCCTTCTCCATGTCAGTTGTCACCAGATCTCCTGTCTTATTTATTGCAGGGAGGGGATAACATTTTCTTTCGTCTTCCTTTTCTGGCCAACATACTTGTAGAAACCCTTATTATTACTCTTAATGCACATGAGATTTATTTCTGTACTCTTACTTGAGAGTGACCATTTGCCAGACAGATATAAAAAGAATATAAACACCATATTAGAACCTTTGAAAATTTTAGGGCAGGATGCTCAAAAGAGTTAATGTCAGGTTTTCTTACTAATAACATGGATTTTCTTATCACATAGCACCCTTCAATGTACATTTAAACAATAATGCAATCATTTCCAATGAAAAGTGAGAATATGTTCGCTTGCCTTCTATATATGTGGATGAAAAAATTTACCACAGATATCAAAGCTGAATCAGCACAGACTTCATAGCTGTCTTTGAAGACATACATCAAGTAATGAGATACCTTTGCATGCCGTCACTCTAACAATGCTGGGAAAGGCTTATTCTGACAGTTTCACAGCAATAGCTGTGTTTCAGAACACAGCAAGAGAAATATTTTAAGGGTTTGTGCGCTGTGTAAGGGACTCTCAGACATGCCTTGAGAACTGAATTGACTTTCCTTTCACTAGCAGACATGATATAACTCCCCTTATGTTGTTAAATCCTTTAGACAATTTTTTTTTCTGGTTCTGCTTCTTCTTCTCCAAGAAGCAATGGACATACATATAAATACACATTAGTTCTGTGAAACTCTTGTTTCTGTGACAGTGATCTTTGCCCCATTGTGTCCTGTGAGCAGGCTGTACTTTTATACTTTTAATGCTGCTTTTAAATGGACATGGTATGTGAACTATGTGGTGATGTTACTGTCTTTGAGGACACCATCTTTGTTCTGCTGTGTCATCCCTGCCAGAGGTGAATCATCCCCAAGCTGAGTGTTTAACAACTAATTTTATTTAAGAAAATATTCCCATAAATTTTGGGGGATGGGGTGTTATTTTGTTAACAACACTGATATGCCTTAAAAGGTTCTTATTTGTTATGCACTAAATTTTATCTTGCATTGCTCTCTGGACATGATCGTTTGGTAGTGCTGTAATTAAACAAAAGGGTTAAGATTGGAAAGATTGCTCCTGTTGTGAAGGCTTTTGGGTTGTGCAGTCTTAAATAAAGATAATAATGAACACAATTTGTTTCTGTTTACTTTTTCTCTAATTAGTGAAGATCTTTGTTGTTATATTTGTACAGTTTAACATTTAATATTGTGCTAGTAACAGTAAGTAATTATTAGTGATGGACAAATGAAGAGCATAGACAAGTACTGGTCATTTGTTAGCAAGATAATACTCTGAATTATCCACTAGTGCACTAGAATAATTCCCTTGAATTAACTAGTCAGACAGCATTAAGTGGTGATCCCACTTAATTTAAGAATTATTCCTCTAACTGTTTTTAGAACAAAACTTTCAAATCCAAAAGAAATAATCCACTTTCTTCTGCACACTATTGCCTACTAGAGATACATGAGCTCACTTTATTATCTGGTTCTTAAAATAAAATCTGACTATATTATAATAAAATTCAGTTAATTGGTAATATGCTATTGTTTCCAGCCAGTACAAATCTGGATTTAACTGAAGAAAAGATGAAAGTGTTTCCCAGAGGCTTTTAAAATTTTGTGTGGTTTTTCTGTGTATTGCATAACTTTAGTATTGCACGTAATTGTGCGTTGCTTCTTCAGTAATGATGACAAAAATGTACAGTGCCTTTTTGCCTGGGTTTTTATTTATTTATTTATTTATTTATTTATTATCTTTGCATATACTGACAGATCTAAAAATCACTTCAGTAGTGAAATAATTTGTTTTGGAACTGGAAAACTTTTTGGTCATACTTAGTGATGTGACAAGCCCGAAGCTGTAAGATCCAGGATGAAAAAGACAATGCTTTTCTCCTTCCTCATGCTGTGTCACAAAGTAGCACCATTAAATGAGACAAGTCCTGTTCAAAGCCCAGGGTAGAAAATGGAACATTTTAAAGTGGTTAGGGAGAATATTCTGAGCATCTAGTCGGTTCATTTTGGTTTTGTTTTTAATGCTTTTCTGAAGTTAAAATTATAGAGTTGTATGCTAAGGCACTGAAAATTCCTCAACATCTGAAATAAGAAGCTGTATCATGGACCAACATGATCTGAAATTACCATGTTTAAGACCAATGTGAAATACAGTTTTTCACTGGTTTTGTCTAGTTCTGTTCTTAAAAACTCAGCTGAAAACATTAAAATAGTAGAAAAGAACTGCATTTTTCTTCATCGCAAGAACAGCTTTTACAGCTATTCTAACTTCTGATTCCCTCCCAGAATTATTTGGGAAACCTGCCCCAACCGCTGAGTGAACTAAGGGAAGTACAAGGCAGTTTCAAGAGTCAGATTTTGGGTTGGGTTTTGTTTGGTCAATTTTTTTGTTGGTTTTTGGGTGTTGGTTTGGTTTTTTTAAATGAAGATTTTATCGCATATTTCCTCTACTGGTACAGAATCCCTTTATTCAGCTTATGTTTTAATTTTGATTCTCTCATGGTAGCAGTTAAGTAAGACTTCTATCTGTTGTCCTCAAAAAAAAATTTTTTTTTCCTTGAGAAAGTCCTCCTGAACTTTTACAAATGGCACTTAAAAAAGATGTTTGCATTCTCCAAAAAGAAATTGACACCACCAACAAAAAAAATCAGAGTAACAACAAGGAATTTTATATGTATAGTGATTTCATACATCTAACAAGTTTAATGTCCTGTTTGGCATAAATATTCTGTATATGGGGACTGTAGAGCTATTTGCAACAATGTAATTCTAAACAGCTCCTCCAATGCTTAATGCTTCACTGTTTAGACAGGAGGGTGGCTATGGTAGCTGATGAGAATCTAACTGTTGATACTCCTGTTTCATATATTTTGGAACCACAAAATAATTTAGTTTGGGAATGATATGGTCCAAACTCCCATTCAAATTAGGGCCAACTTTGAAAGCTGAATTGAATTACTCATGGCCACGGAGTTTATGCTCAGGAGCTTCATTTTCAAGCAAAATATTAATATGCTCATGTTAAAGGAATTTTAAAATGGTGGTATTAGAGGAACCTGAGATACTGCATAGCATTGTGTGAAAATAACGACACGAACACAAAGAAATAAATGTTTCATCTTAATGTGGTCTTATAGTAAGACTTAGATGATTGAATCTCATGAGGATTACTGATATGGATGCTCAATGAGGGAAAAAGGCTGTATAAGCTGTGAAAATTGCTGCTTATGTGCAGTTCCTTTTTAAAGTTCTGTAAATTTCTGTGTTTCAATTTTATGGCCTAGAGGGAAAACCTGCAATAATATGTTTTGTAATTACAATCTATCAGATTTTTATTTTATGACAGACCAGTTGTATCAGGTGAGATTAAAGACTGATCTAGCCTGGAGAATTTTTGGAGAGAGTATAAGGACAAATTAGCCCTATGAGGACAATTCCTCACTGTGGCCTCTAAACTCCAATTGTTTGCAGCTTAGGAATTTCTTTATATGTGTAATAATTTAAGGAATTTCTATGGAATGTTTTTTGAATTTTAGTGTTAAATATGAGGTTTCTATATGCATCTAAGCTAGACTTAAAGTTGCATTTGTATGTGCAAATTGATTGCATTTGTGTTATTCTTGCACTTCATAATGGCAATAAAATCCCTCCATTTTTAATGGAGTTTTTTGAAGTAGGTGTTTAAATCTGTATTACCTCTTTTTTTTTTTAAAAAAAAAGCTCTTTTGAAAATGGCTATTTACTGCCAGGATTTTTTTTTTTTTTGGGGGGGGGGGGGGGGGGGGGGGGCGATGGGGGGGGGGGGGGCAGGGGGGGACAAGAGTCACTTCTAATAATCTTTGGTAGGTATGTGTCCATCATTACTTTGGTGAGATGTTCAAAACTTCTCTTGGCAAAAGGGGAAAGGAGTAAATACCAGGAGCTGCTCCATTCATGAGACTGTTTTTACTATCTTAAGCTGCAAGGAATTGGCCTCTGTATGTGAGGCAAGATCTGCCTTTTTGAATGTAGACTGGCTGCTGAGTACCCCAAAACAATGGTAAATTAACCTGAAAGCTATTGTGTGTTCTGGGCTCTTGTTTTCATTTTTGTGTTTGAAGTGGTGCTGTTCTTGAATAAATTTACATGTTTTATGTGGAACACTCTTGTACCCTGAAGTACAAGACAACTGTAAACCAAGACACTTCAGCGAATTTTAGTAACAAATGAGATGTTCAATGGGCTTCAGAGAGCAACGAGTTTCCAGCAAGCCTGGATATTCAGCATTTTTATGTCCTTATAATGTCTGGAAAGTGCCCACTGGGATGAGAAAAGTGTGAGATGCAATCCTGTCATTTTCATTTGATTGACATGCTCATTTTTTTGGTTATGTTACGCTTTAGCGTAACTGGATACTGCACAATATTTTCTTTCTAAATTAGGGAATTAGATACATGTTTCCATCGCATGTGCTAGCAAAACGATCCTTGTAGTAATGTTTGGGATGAATATAGGGCAGGGGGGCAGGACAAGCTGCATTTGCTGAAGGCTTCCATGATACTGCTTTCACTGTATCTGCCTTCATAGAATCATAGAATCATTAAGGTTGGAAAAGACCTCCAAGATCATCGAGTCCAACCGTCGACCCAACACCACCATGCCCACTAAACCATGTCCCTAAGTGCCTCATCTACACGTCTTTTAAATACTTGCAGGGATGGTGACTCAACCACTTCCCTGGGCAGCCTGTTCCAATGCTTAACCACTCAGTAAAGACATTTTTCCTCACATCCAATCTAAACCTCCCCTGGCGCAACTTGAGGCCATTTCCTCTCGTCCTTTCACTTGTTACTTGGGAGAAGAGACCAACACCCACCTCGCTACAGCCTCCTTTCAGGTAGTTGTAGAAGGCAATAAGGCCTGCCCTGAGCCTCCTTTCCTCCAGGCTAAACAACCCCAGTTCCCTCAGCCGCTCCTCATAAGACTTG
>NW_008825114.1:9167361-9173118 GCF_000699105.1 Pygoscelis adeliae
ATTTCATGGTCGCTAAGCCCAAGACGGCCTCTGACCACCACATCTCCCACCAGTCCTTCTCTGTTTGTAAACAGGAGGTCGAGCGAGGCACCTCCCCTGGTAGGCTCACTTACCAGCTGTGTCAGGAAGTTGTCTTCCACACACTCCAGGAACCTCCTAGACTGCTTCCTCTCTGCCGTGTTGTATTTCCAGCAGATGTCTGGGAAGTTGAAGTCCCTTCAAAATGCTTGTTCTTGACACTTTTCCCTTTCGAGCTATTTCTGTGCCCTCTATGTTTTAGTAACTGCTTGCTTGGAGTTTCTCTTCTCAGACTCCATACTGAACTCCCCTTTCTAACCTGGTACTTAGTGACTATCCCATCTCCATTGGTATGTTCATCACGAAACCTCAAAATCAGTGCAACTTCTCTGCTTGGGCTGTCAGCCACCTTCAGCCCAGGAGGCCTTGTGCCTTCTCTGAAGAATCGCTCCTGGCTTGGTTTCCACAGCTTTGACCCATCCTTGTTCACCTGATGATTCTCAGAACATTTTGTCTATATGACCTTTTTCTCCCCAGGTTTCTACCATGGGTCCCCACATCTAGTGCCTCTCAGAAATTGCATTTGAAAACACAGAGTCAGTTCCTTTCCATGCCTGCATTTTAGCAAATCCCCAGAGCTTAAAACTTTCACTACTAGCACAAAGAGACAGAAGTGTTTTCTTAAAAACCACCCTTGTAAATCACCCCATTGCTTTTTCCTTCACTTTACAGTAGGCAAACTTATTTCAGTGATATTCAGCTGTCCTTTTCTGAACTCTCGAAATTAATTTCATCGTTCAAGAGATCTTCCATCCTGTGCCTACCATGAAACTCACATCATTTGATCTCTAGAGAAAGTTTAAGATTAAGTAATCCCAGCTGCAGTGCAGTTGTATCTTTTTCGTGGCATGATGTTGTGTTTGGGATGCAGTATATTAAATCGAAACACTAGCACTAGCACTATGCAATCTCATTCATTTTTTCCTTTGTATGATGATTTAGACTCTTTCAGTGATATTTCTGGACCCATTTTCTTATGTAAATATACCAATTGCTTTTTATTATTAATGTGAAAACATGGAAAGCAACAGTTCATAAACAAAATGTTTGATTTAAAAAAAAAGTATAAATTGTTTTTAAAGGCTGTACAAAACAGGTTGAGGGATCTGTTTCTTGAAAAAAGTTATTTCTTAAGAATTTTAAGACATGCAGCACATACTTATTCTAACTCTCTTACAGACAGCTAAGAATTATACTACAGCCAGAATATTTTAAATCTCCTTTTCCATTTTAAAACAACAGGATAGCACCTTTCATATTGGACATTGACTTCATCTATTGGAGTCATAGCAAGAAACTTGTGGGATTATGCTTTTACGGCTCAAGTGTTTCCAAGAAGATTTTCAAAGGTGAATGTAGTGCATTTTGTAGGCTGTTAATTTGCCTTTGTTATGAATGCAGCTAGAGACATCTAGTGGTTTACATGAAAAAATACGGGTAATTCTACAGAGCTGAAACTTGCATTTAGCAGTTATCAAAATAGCACCGCAAATAGCATATGTCAAATATCATAATATCAAATTTAGCATTGACAAAATAACTAGAATTTTCACTTTTGTTGTGAGTGAACGGATTTAGTCCAGTCATTTATTTATTTTCAGAATAATGAAAAGTTGCAGATTTTTTTGTCCTACTTTGCAAAATAACTGGAAGTGCAAACAGACATTGCCTCAGGTCTCAGATGGCATACATATTAATTTCTTCATTTTCATTTCTAGCAATACAATACAAATCATTTCACAGAAGAAAAAAAATCACGTATTAGTAACTTAGCAAAATGTGTCAGCTGCACACACTGCTTTTGCCATAGCAGCGCTTATGTTCATGGTCCACTCATGGCCAATTCAGGGCAGTCTGTATCACAAGGGTCCCACTGCACACATCTTTGTTTTCTCCCCATGACTGAGAGAATGTCTGTAAAGACAGGTTTCATAATCTGTCTGCAAGAATAAAGCCATTTATTTCCTGAAATGCTTGGAACTTCTGCTTTATCCAGTCATTACCAGTCATAATGCTGCAAGGAAAACCTGCACTCCCAGCCATTTGCAAAGTGATCAGCTCATCTTTGGCTTTACCGTATATGTCAAGTCTTCAGAGTAATAAATAATGTGATTCCTGCAGTATGTATAACCTGTAGTATGTAAAACTGTGGGTCATAAGTACTAAAAAATTATTTCAATGAATTTGATTAGCCAAAAATGTAATTTTCTATGCCTTCAAAGTCTTTCTGTGTGTAAGATAGTTGCAGGCAAGTTGCATGCACTGTCTTCATCTGGACAGTGGCTGGACAGGAGGCAACAAGAACAAATTGTTTAAGGGGAAATTTTGTTTGGGTATTAGTAAAACATCTTTGCCGTGAAAACAATTAAACACTGGAGTAGGCTGCTGTCACCTCAGACAACTCTCCACATGGCAGGGAGGGAATGAAATCCATCTTTATTTGTAGGGCAGTTCCGACTATTAAAATGCTCAGATAAGTGTTTCCTTTTTGTGTACCTGTTGGCAGTACTGCTTCATCTCTAAAGTATCTTAGCACATAAAGGGCTGTTTTGTGAGATTACTGATAGGTCTTTATCCAAGTTTTGCAAATGAGGAAATTTGAATCACAGCCTTCAGGTGCAGGCATCTAATTTTGTGATTCTGGTTAACCTTAACTGTCATCCAGAAATTGTCTCTGGTTTACACCAGTATAAAAAAAAAATCAAGGAACACTGGACTTCCTATGGAGCACTGAGACAGCTCTCCCTGTTGATGGAGGGAAGAAAAGAGTATTGTTCTTTGTTTTGCTAGAATGAAAATTGGCCAATTAAAGCCTGCTCTGCTCACTGTTCTTTTTCCACTTTTTTGGTCCAAGATAATACTACTTGCCCTTTAACTTCCTAGCACTCTCTCATTTTTGGAAAAAAAAAAAAACAACACCAAAATTAAGGCCCCCTTTGTGAATTTAGAGATACTTTCAGCTCATTTTCTTGTATCTACTACTTGGACATGCTAAATGAAATGTAAGAGATACAATTTCTCTTTTGCAAGTCAAATGTCCATTACTTCACGACTTTCCACTGTGAGATTTCCTTCCACTAACAGGGAATATTCTAGAGACAAATAGTAATTTTCCCGCTGCTTACGTTAATTTCTTAACCATAACCTTAACCAGCTCTCTTCAGCATTGGTCCTTCATTCACAATCTTACTGTATTAGTGAAGATTCTTGTGACTTCATCACTATCAACAGTGTTTTGCCATTTTTTTAGGAACTGGTGGCAGGTAGCTTATGGCTTCCCAGCTCAAAAGCAGGTCTGATATAAAGACTGCTGACAAGATCAGATGCTGAAGCTGGATCTGATAATACATTTGCTTTTATAACCAGCCAGAGAAGCCACCACGAATGAAAAATACTGCTTGGTGGCTCTTCCTCAGCAGGCACATTTCTTTATGTGATTTAGTATGACTGTCTCAGTAGATGTGCAGCAATGCATAAAGCTTGTTTTTCTTTCAAAAAATAAAGAAAAAGAGAAAAAAAGGCATGGGTTTTTCTGAAATTTGATCGTGGCTATGGCAACACAGTGGTCTGCACATTTTGAATGATCTGTTGCTGTCTGCTGTGTTTTCTAGTTTTAATACTAAACCAGTTATAAATGGACATGGGAGCTGCCAGGCACTTATGACCAGGAGTTCTTCTGATGTTTGATTTGATAACCAAAACTTTATCTGTTTTCTTGCATATCTATCATCAGCTGCAGAAATTCCATGCCAACTTAGAGGTGTTCATTAGTTTTTGATGATCAGTTTAGCAATGTTGTCTATTTACTGAATTCTCTTATGTATTTTTATTTTCTCTGTTCCCTGGAAAGCTGCCCTGTGCCTAGAAGAGTGTAATATTTTCTGTCTTGCAACCCTAATGAATAGTTGCTCATAACTAGAGAGAAATTGAAAGTTTTTATTACCTCTCTCCACCTCCTAGCAGTCTTTGGGTAGATGCCATTTGGCATGGTGTATCAATATATCAGTTTGTCTGGACAACCCTTCTCTTCACTGATGAATTGATGTATTTCCTTCACTTAGCTTCTCAGTAACCTTCCTTAACTTACGTTATAAACCTTTGTGAAGACATTGACCTTACAGATCCTTCTTGTTTCCAGTGTTTTCTGTAAAATTCCTTCTTTGTTTCAGCACAATATTTATTTGAGTTCCAGCTTTTGCTCTTTAATTTTATTTACCTTTGGGGTTGCTATTTTCTGTAGTTTGAGGACTAGTTTTTTCCTGATACTTCAAAAATTTCTACAGGGAGGCTACAGATGAAAATCCAGAAAGAAAATCCTGGCCCTAGGGATACTGCTGTAATCCACTTGTTTATTCCTTGTTTCGTTTTTGCTTCTAGCTATTACATTGTGGTTTATCTTTGATAGAATCTATTGTCAGAAAATGTTTTCACATCAATACTTCTATTATCTGATCCAACTGCCTCTTCACCATTTCATTAAAATATATTTCAACAGTTGGGTTTAAATTATATTCTTCTATGGTGAGCTGTAATTAGCACTGACTAAGTTTTAAGTGATTTACAAGACTTGAAACAAAAAGAAAAAAATGCTCTGCTCCAAAAGGGTGGGTTTATTTCTTCAATTTTTGTGCAGATGGTGCAACAGAGGTCTCCTGTCAATAACTTCTAAACTTGTAATTCTGCTTTGACGTTTTCTACATATGTAGATAAATATGCAAACAGCTTTGTCATTTTTTGGCACAACTTGTGTTAGGGATCTATACAGGAAAGGTGAAAGCTGCTTTATGTTTATAAATCATTTTTGCTGCTACTTTACATCTCACTGACTAATATAGCAGAAATAGAGTCAGCTTGCCTGAAACATCACTGGAAGGTTGAATGCCATGGCAAAATATTCCAGGAACATTTTAAAACCAGTCTGTCAAAGCTTTATTCAGAGATTGAAAAAACAGACTGTTTTCCATTTACTGAACAGGTTCCCCATTATGTGATTTTTGCCATCTGATGTGGTGGTACAGCTCAGACTGGAGCTCTGAATTCTAAATATATTTCAATTTGTTCATTTTCATAAATGACTAGTTCTGGTAAATATAGTTCAATTTTGCACATCCTGTAGGTTGGATAAAACTTATTTAGTAGATCAGGATGGTTCCCTGTAGGCGTTACGGTACCTGTGTTGGCAGGTGGGACTTCCCACATGTGTCCTTTGTGCTGGAGGAGGTGGGAACCCATCAGCAGCCCAGTAGAGATCCATCTGCTGTCTGTACCCTAGCTCTGTCAGCCCTGTGCGACCCTGCAACCAGGGGGATAGCATACCCCCAAAACATATACACAATACTTTCATTTAAAATTACTTAAAATCACTTACTTAAAATTTCAATTAAAATTAAATTTATTTAAAAATACTTTATTTAGTTAAAACCACAATTTTTCAGCTTTTTTCAAGGCCTAGATTCTCAAAAAATGGTTGTGCGTGAGCTTGCCTAAACACAGGTGGTGCTGCTGAACTTGAAGATTACTTACACATTTAAAGCTAAGTGTCTGCATTTGTAAATTTTTGTAAGTTCAGAACTAACCCTTTTTTGCTAAACTATTTTATTTTTTTGGTATTTCATTAGTGATTTTTATAGCAAGAATGTGACTCTTGCCTCCAGAATTTACTCTCTACGTGTAGAATAA
>NW_008825114.1:9173166-9187321 GCF_000699105.1 Pygoscelis adeliae
GAAGGCTTCAGGATCCTGTGAGAGCATCACTGGGTAGGGTAACAAGGGTGCTCCTTTGGCACTTTAAGAGAAAGCATTGATGGAAACCATGGGAGACGATAGTATAAAGGATACAGCAGTGAAGCAATAGGTGGTGAATGACTATGAAACTGGAGACAAGTATTTAGCAAATGGGAGCAAAGTGAATAGTTGTAAGGTCAAAGCTGTATGCTCCAAAAAAAACCCCCAAACCTGAACATTTCAAACATAAACAAACCAACAAACCAGTCACTAAGTAAGTCTATCTTTCTTCTTTTGCTGAAGCTTTGGGAAATTGTCTAATGTTACTTGTAACCTGTTCTTAAACCAGAAATGTAAGAGATATGGAAATTTTCATTATTACCAGGTCACTTCTTATTTGATGAAAAACTAAAGCTGTGCAGAGGACAGCGATTTTTTTTGATGAAAATTTGCCATTTGTCGTCAAGTAAGAAATGCCAAAGTATGAAATGGTCACTGAAGAATTTTTCACTTTATTCTTAGATGACATTTGTAGAATTAGTTTCAATCACTGTCATTATGAATAGGTAAAGAAAAAATATTTTCCAAAAAAGACATGAAAATCTTCTGATTTTTCCTCTTCTTTTTTCTTCTTCTTTCTTTTTAATTTTTTTTTTTTTTAATTTTCTGTGCTTTCTCCAGCATAATGCTTTGGAAATGTTGCAGTTTTTGTATAAAGGATCTCAGCTTTGAAAATTAAGTCATCCCATTTAAAAAAAAAAAAAAATATTTGTAACTCTATAGTAAATACAAGCTTTAGAAATGGATAGATGTTTCAGAAGTTGGCACAAGTTTGCATATGAAGCTGTATGCATCTATGACTAGAATGACTAGGAAGAGCATTGGTCTAATGGTATTAGGCATTTAAATATTGCATGCAACCACTCATGCACCTAGCTTGCTTTTAAAACTGGCAAACTAATTTGCTTTTCTCTTTGTCAGATGATATTTGAAGAGTTATGCAGACAAATGCTTTGATGTTATGTTAAAGATTAAAATAAGAAAAAAATCAATTACAACATAGGCATCTAAATTGTCGGAAGAGACCTTCTCTTTCCTTTGAATTTACTCTTACAAAGAGAGAATGCTACCCTGCATTATCATAAAATTATGTGCTGAAAGAAGATATTTCTTCACATTTTTCCATGAAAAATTATCGAAGTAAATTGGAAAGATGCAGCATTTTCTATGCTATGTCAGCATTACCTTTTTAGGCCATGGTAACGTGTATACTCATTGCCTCTACAGCTAATCTTTGAAGATTTTTCTTGGAACATTGATTCTGAAAAAATGTGCCTCTGACTATATATGCATAATAAATAGAGACAATTTCATTCTTTATAAAGGTAATAATGCCTAGATCATAACACCTTGTTGCTAACATCATTAGTTAAGAGCATTTTACACTAGAGATGCTACTCAGACACAAAGCTGCTCTATGACATATATATATGTAAAAAATATAAAATCTTGTTGGAACTGGGACACTGCTGCCTAGGAACATAATTTCTTCTTAATATTTCAAAGTACATTTCTGATCTTCACCTTCCTGCCTGGTCACATTCTAAGTGCAGTTATTAGTACAAAGAGTTTTTCTGGAAGTATACCGTACCATCTGTCAGTAATTGTTTGTTGAATCTTTTGAAAACTATGTATACTTGCAAATGATTTTCAAGCCAAAACAACTCACAGTGCATTATTTTATTTATTGATGTTCTACCATGCACCTTACTCAGTATATAGTGTCAATTCTTTACAGGCAGTTAATTCCTTTATTGATTTCAGCAGATTTTTGCCAACTTATCCTACTTTATAAACTGTTTTAGTGTATGTGCATAGTGTAAAACATCACCACTTTAACTTTTGTATGTGATTTTTTCTTTTGAGTTAGCAAAGCATTTTTGTATCCTTTTCCCAGCATGATTCCTCTCTATCTCTGTTTTTTTTTCAAAGGGAAAGTTCAGTCAGATATTTTTCATCTTCCAAGAAATCTTTTAAAGTTGGGGTGTCCTTCCTCTTAGATAAGCATAGTTACAAAGAGAAATAAATGACCCTAAAATGGAGGAAGAGCTTTTTTGCATAGTGATATGTAATGCTCAAAAACTTTTAAACTTAGTATCTTCAGAAGACCGCAGTTGTACATACTAAATACTGTAATGTCTTTCATCAGTAAATGTCTAGTATGTACACAATTTTACCTACTAAGTACTGTAATGTCTTTCATCATCCATAAGCAGGATTGTATGACCAGAGATACTCCTCCTTTCCTCAGCAGGTGGATTCCCTTAAGCGGATGCAATTGTAGCTGCTCCTGGGGAACTCCTGTGGCTGAGCCTTCCTGGTAGAAACTCAGAGGTGGGGTGATACTCAAGTCAGTACTCCCAGAAATTAATTTCTAAAGGAATAAGAGACATGACAAAGGGAGATTTAATTTGCAGATCTCTGACAACCTTGGTAAATCTAGGCCATAGAAAAAAGAAAAATGTTGAAGTGAGACATTTTGGGGAAACATATAAATAAGAAGTAAAGAAAGAAGGAAACAAAACCAGGAGCACTTTCTGGAGGAGGTGTTTGCTATATACTCAACTCTTCACTGCTCCATTAGTGGGCCCACAACTAGTCAAGAAATTGAACTTCTAGTCTCACAATGTGCATGAGTCTTACAAGTATTCATATTTTTTCTAATAGAGTAGACTTACAAGAAGTTATGCTCAAAGTTAATAATCAAAGTCACATGCTAAAATATGTTTGAGAGAGGATTTGTCAGTCAGCGGGAGACCTCCTGTGTTAAGCTGTGTAAATACTTTCCCTCGTGGAATCTGCAGATGCAATATGGGAACGAACTTGGGGTATAGCTCTTAGGAAGGCTCCTCCAGAAATTAGTTTTTTCTCCCCCCAAATGGCTCAAAACGTTTCTGCATTTTAAGAGCAAACTTTTAATTTAGCATGCTGTTTCAATATTTCTGTGACGTATCACAACAGCCTCATTACTTGCCCCTGCAAAACCTGCAATGCAAGACATTGCAGTATTGTGTCCTTATCAAACATGATGGCAGATAAACTTTTTCTGGAACTTCTTCATGTACCATCATGCCACCTGTTTCCAGACATTAGATGTCTACATTATTTATTTTAAGTTTTAGGGAAGAGAATGATATCCAGGAGTAATCAGAATTGATTTTCTGTAGTTTGCTGCTGGTCACAGGGACTGTGTACAAATGCTTAGGAACTGCTTGTGCTGACATGTGATATATTTCAATAATAAGTTGCAATTTTTCTTTTTATTTAGAACATATTTAAAGTAGATCATATTTATATTGTTTTTGAATGGATGGTTAACACTAACCTTTATGAGGCAGATATACTTTTTTTTAAAATCAGTACTATGCCTAGTTTAATGGCACACAAGCTGCGGGGTTTTTTTTCATTTCATGTGTATTGTATAAAGAAGAGAAATGTTCAGAAATTTTCTGACCCAAGTTCTGTCAAAAGCTGCTGATTGCTTGAATGAAAAGTTTTTGGAAACATTAATTTTGATATGCTGCTATTGAAACATAATCTGTTTTCTGACAGAAAGCCACTTTGCAGCATGTGTGTCTGGTTGACTCGGGAACAGAAGTATTTGAGCAACAGCCTTGACATAGTCACACCTCATTGAATGTTCTGGAGTTGATGGCTCCATCATTTTCATTTTCTTGACCTGTGACCTGTCCCAGCTGCAGAATCAAACCTAAAGTCCTCAAAGCTCCCGGAGAGCTGCAAAATCTTGAGGAGAATTGCTTCTCAGCCACTTAGTCTTTAGGCTAAGAGATACCTTCCAGGTGTGTTTGCAGTGATGGCTTTGAGGATACTTTGATGAACCACTTGTTGAAACGTTTTGTGACACTTGAAGCAGCAGGCAGGGAAACTTGCTGTTCTGCTGGCCTCTCCCACTACTTTCTCCCCTCCTTATCTGATTTGGAAATTCCCCCCGCCCACAACAGTGCTGTGAGTAAGGATACAAAAGAAAACTTCTGACAGTGAAGTGTTCAGCCCATTCTAAAACATTTTCAGAGCTGTGGCTAAGAAAGAGAAGGTAAAACCTCCCTCAGTCCTACACTGAAGTTGCTGGTTCCCAGTTCTCATTCTTCTTACAGTGACTATTTAACACTGATCTCATCTGTTTTATCTGCACCATTCCCACTGGTTATGTGTCAGTATACTCATCACAGTTACTGTATATTAATGATGTGTTAAATTCCACATAAGGCCCAAATCAACAAGTGCATTCAGGGAGGGCTGTTGAGAAAGTAGTTTATACAGATACGCTGCTTAAAGCAAAGAGAAGGAGCCTTTCCCACACGAGAGTCAATAGAGGAGTGGATGGGAGGTATCTGGGTACTTGTCATTGAGGTTTTAGAGACAGTGAGCAGGCAATGCGGTGGGAACCATCCTAAATGTGCCCATACATAGATGAGTCAACCATTCCACCATGTCAGTTGAGGAGGATATCAAGTCCCCATCAAAGAAGTAAGCAGCATGACATTACTATTTCTATTTTTTAATGCACACGTGATTGTAGGCCTATCTTCATTTTAGATACAGTAATTTTTATTATTTTCTCCAGCAGAAATAGGTTTAAAATTGACATTTGTGCTCAAACAGAAAACCAATCATCTGATGTAAAAGTGATAGACTTTCCCTGGTCACTTCTGTTAGCAATTAATGTTAAATGAAAAATTAAAAGGTTTCAAATTTTGTTTTTATTTCCTATTACACTGAAATCAGGGTGTAAAGAAGGTGGAAGGAGGACGCACTTGAAATAAAACAAAGCACTGAAATGTTTTTTTTTGTGTGTCTGAGTGGAATAAGTGGTCAGAATAAATATATGTAAAATTAAAAGCTGCCTTTGTTCACAAATATTAGTAGATACATGAATCTAAAGAAGAAGTTGCAATAAATTGTTTCAACAAACAAGCAAAATCTAACGATTCATACTTATATTTTTTAGTTGCACTGAATTATGCAAAGTAAACCTAAATTCATTTTAGGTGCATATATAATTACTTACAATGTGAGGCTAACAATAAGTGGCAGAGTATTGGACAATTCAGGTCTCAGAACATTTAAAAGCTACAGTGTGAACTGAATATTGTAGAGAATATATTTAGCTTTGCAGTAAAGATGCAACCTAAACTTTTGACAGCAGAACACAACAGTAATACAGCCGGCCAAAAACGTCAAAGAATAATGTTAAAAATGAAAAACATGTTGGAGTATATATTATAGAGTACTGTCCCACCAGTACTTAAAGTGGATTTTTTTTTAAAAATGCAGTACTTGAGATACTCTGATTTTTAAAATATTATTTTAATTAATTTAATTTTAAAAATTTAATTAATTTTTCTGTTAGAGAATTAAGTCTTTGACTTTGTAAAAGTGCAAGATAATTTATCTATTTGCATTCTACATAAACCCACTGAAACCATGATCAGAAAGTATTTTATTTATTGCACTGTCCAGAGCAATTTATAGTAGTTGAATATAGTATAGTCAAGCACACAAAATATGTAGGCTTAACGCAGCGTAACAGTCATAAAAATAAAAGATCATATGCTTCTAGTAAGAATGCCAATATCTTTCTGCCTACCTACCTACTTTGCTAAATCTTAGGAGGAAGTAGTCACAGATCATAACAGCAGCATCTGTTTTCATCCATTTAAAATGACAGTAATAGTTGAGACACAAACACCTAGGGAAAGTATATTTTAAGGCTAGGAAGGGTAGCCACAGAGAATAATCTTTATTTCTGGCCAGCACTACTTATTTCATTTTATCACTGAAGAAAAAAATATTTATGCCAAGAGAAGGAGAAATTAAAAATACACTTTTGGCTAGTGCTAAAAATGAGTTGCACAACAACAACCTTATTATTACACAACAACCACCTTATAATGAAGTTTTAAGATCCCAAAGCCATTATTTTAAATTTTGGGTTTTTTTTTTATTTCTAGAAGCACTTATTGTAAGAGAAATATGAACAGAGAGGCACAGAGACTTTATTGATAATCACCCAACAAATACATGTGATGGTAGGATAGGATCATAGGATAATTAAGATTGACAGTGACTTCAGGAGGTCCTCTAGTCCAACCACCTGCTCAAACCATATGAGGCAAACCTATCTTAAGGAGTAGTCCAATACGAGAATAAGCTGTTTCTTCCTCTCCTCCTTTTCCAGAAGAATAAGGTGACTCTTTCATTAGGTTTAGAAAATGTTTCAGAAGCATAATCAGCACTTAGCTTTTAATAGTTATTTTGAATGATATTAATAAATCTTACCTGTGAATAGCAAGAAATATACTCAGTGCTTAAGAATGAAGTGTATGTTACTGAATGGCTGTATCAAAGATCTCATTTTTTTGCTATTACAGTTTTAATTGTTGAGCATACTCTGAAATTATGGTATTCCTCTACTCGAGATTAAAAAGAGACATTGGTGAATCAGTCTTCTCATACAATGCTTGCATTGATTTCCCTGTGTCTTAGTAATCTTTTTATGTTGCTCAAGAAACATATTACCAAATGCAGAGTAGGCACTTGGTAGAAATTAAAAAAAGGAAAAGTTCTTAACTGCTTGTATACAGATTTCTTCCTTTATCGCCAGAGGAACTGTTCGAAGAATTTCCTAGGAAGTGGCAATACAAGGAGCAACAATAATTTTTCCTGAAGGGAAAGAAGTATGTTCATGTTACTAAGTGACTCTTTTCCTTCTGCAGTCTGCGTTATTTGTTGTTTTTAGTACTACCATCCAAACAGTAACAATTAAATGACAAAAACATATGCTGTTAAAAGTGAAGAATTTTTTTTATTAGAAGTACGTTAATTAATTCCATTCTGTATGAAATTTGGTAACTATATTTGTAGGGATATTTCTGCATGTCTAAGTATCATACAAATTTTTGAAAATTAACCCTTCTGCCTTAAACATTGATCTTTTTGTCCCTGTATTATTCCCAGTATTTTGATAACTTTCAACAACTTTTTTTCCTCCTTTCACCAACTTCTTACTACCTTCCACAAAGATGCTTTCATTTGTGCAATGTCCCCTCTTAGATCTTGAGACTCTGCTGATAAGTAAGCAGCTAAGTTATTGTGAAAGATGTATGATAAAATCAAGCAAACAACAAACATTTCATGCCTGAGCATACTGGATTTCTGATTGGTTGGTGGTGGGCTTTTGGGGAAGCAGAAATTAGGGAGGGATTGTGTGGGTTGTTTGTTTGTTTGCTTTCCACAAGACCCTTACTGTAATTGCCTCTCATTCCTTTTTCTCCTGTTCCACCACCCAATTGAAGCCATGGGCTGAAAACATGTCCCTGACGATTTCTCTTTTTATTCTGGCTGGGAAACAGCCTGTATGCCACTAGTAAAGTGCGTCACTTGTCTGCTTTTCCTTTTTTTTCTTATCTTTTTTTCTATCTCATTCAGTATAGATGTAGAGATAATGCATTTTATTTCTGTTGTCCTAAATTTTTACAGTGAGATTGAACCGTTGCTTAGCTTGAAGAATTAGCATCAGAAAATGCACATAGATTTCCTGCAAGATTTGGCATATACAAAAATCCCAATCTCTGACTCATATGACTAGTCTATAATAATATTTCTCTGGGTACAATACAACTTTTTGTTGCACCAGCAGCTTCTAAGGTGATGTTTCTAAGTATTAATGTCTTTTATGTGCTCGTGTCACATATGGCTCTCTATTGCTTTTGGGCTGAGGTTAAAGGATACCTCAGACTGCTTAAGAACTGCTAACTCCTTTTTTATAGTTGGCAGAGTTCATGCGCAAGGAAATAGGTTTATTGAGAGAACTGAATACAGAAGACTTCTTAATTTTTCTGAATAACTATGACGGAGTAGTGCTGAGAGTAGGGAAAATGAAAACATTGAAAAATACTGAAAAAAACACTGGAAAATCATTAATGCAATCACGATTCACTCAACACAGCATGGTCTTGATTCAGTAACCAGTACTGCATTAAGATGCATGGTTTTAGACTCTGCTTTTCTGTAAGTGCAAATTTTTGTAAGTGCTAGTTCTGTTAAGTCCTATTAACTTCTGCAGCAGCTTTTATCTGAATATTTCAGGATACTGGCATTAGCAATTGGATTTCCTGTAAAAGTAAAAGAGTGTGTAAGGACCACTTCAGCAGCAACTAAAACAACATTACCAGAGAAGTAGCTATTTAACAACAATGCACATTAGCTTAGGAAATGTAGAAGAAAATTTGACTGAGACTATTCAAAATACCAATTCTTCCTTTAAAAGTGGAATTCACTGGTTGCAGTTGCTTGGATTACTGTATTGCATGCAACATAGGCACATTACTGCATTGCATTGAAATCTATACCATTTTGTCAAACATCCACTAGTATTTTAGTCATAAAATTGAACATTCAGATCTTCACTCGATTAGTATCTCTGTTCAAGATCTTATGATCATACGATAAAAATCATGTTTCAGTGGATCCTGAAAAACATATCTATGTTAAATGTGATTTTTCAAAATCCTTTCCTTCCATGTAACGCAAATGCTTTTATTCTGATTCCTAAACTTTTGCAACACTGTCTCTTAATACACTGGTGAAGTAGCATTAATCTTCATAAAGGTATTATTCAGTGTAAATAATTTCTTTCTCATTTTTGGTCCACATATAAAAACTTAAGCACTATTTGACACTATGTAGTTCTATTCTTTTAAAAAGCTGAAGTTCTAATTAGAAGATAGATCCCTCAGGCTACTTTCCTAGGTTGCTCACTCATAAGAATTTATTTTTTGTGTCTTAAAGGTTTTTTTATTCTGCTGTTACTTTTAGAACGACATTTCAGCCACATAATTACCAATTCCTTTCAATACCCAAGATATTTTTTCCAAAGAAATCACAAGATGAATGATTAATGTGAATAATATTTTACAGAAAAAAAACAGTAATACCAAATGAAAAAACAGTGGAATTGGGGCATAACCCTTTCCAGCTTCTGCATAAAGAAAATTCAAAGTTGGCTTTTTCTTAATTCATACTGAATATACGCACTCAGTTTGCATATGAGAGACTTGGGTGGGTGTTGCATGTTAGGCAGAAAGAACAACTTGTTCTGTTATCATGCAAATTGAATTTTGCTTTTTGTCAAAATGCTTCACAACCAGATTTTATATGCCTATTCTAAGCCTTGGTAAGAAAAAAATACACCCACTCTCTGGTAAACTTTTCCCAAGATTTGTATATTTACCCCCTCACATGCTCCCCCCTTTCTAGTGCACTGTCTGTGTGTTGCACTTTGTGGCAAAAATATCTTTGCCTGGTAATGAATTGTAGATAAAGTGGATAACAACACTGAGTAGTGGAAGATTTTAAGAAGGCATCTAATATTTATTTAAGCAAAATTATACAGGTATTACAATTTATTGTACTGGAATATATTTAGAACTATCAGTAGTGCTAAATGATTCTTACTATATCAATTTTCTTGGTATTTCAACTTCCAAATTCAGAACTACAGAAATGAAATGAAGCATTTTCATCTGGTAAATACATTTAATGTACTTTGACTCTCAAACTGGAGTTCAGGCATGGAGCTAGTCAGAACTTTGCAAATATGTTGTCCTGAAAATAACAATGCATGACATTCTGGTAAAATTAACATTTGGAGTGAAAAGGATTGGAGAAATAGTCCTGATGATGCCAAATGTCCCAGTTTAACGGTTTAATGTAACAAGTTTAGAAACTATTTTTTATATAAAACTTTTGTTTATAAACTATTTTTTCATAGAAAAGCAGGAGGTTTTCTTAGTGAATAGTAAATTCTGTTAGTTTGCAGTAAATGAACTCAAAGTTACCCTGTGTGCTCTCTGGGCTGAGTTAAAGGATGGACTTGAGAGTACAGACAAGTCTTCATAGTTCTTTCGAAAAAATAAGTCACCTTTGGTTTGATTTAAAAAACCCAAACAAACTGACAAACCCAAATGTGACAACATTAATTTGTCACACTACTACGACTTTAACTTCTAAGAAAATTTTCTTTAAATTAATACTATTTAGGCTTGAACATTTCTTTAAATAAAAAGATAAGTAGTTTAATATAAAGAACAGTTACCTCTGCTGTCTTGACAGTGTTTCTCAATACGGGGTTTTTTTTTTCTGTATTTCCTGCATTTATTATATATTCAGTTTGTCCTGGACTAAATTCAAAAGAAAAAATCTGTGCATGTGTATGAGTATTATTCTTTCAGAGTGAACATCAATGACCAATTGGTTATCTGTTATTCTCCAGTCTGTTTATCTTATTATTATTTTTTGACAAGATAATGTTCTTACTCCTATGCTTTTACAAGCTTGCCACCTAAGGCTGGAACTGCATGACTCCTCCAGGACTTGGTTCATAAATGAGCTGCTGTTCTTTCCATCTCCGTATTTCAAAATGAGGTTCCCTGCTCCTGCAGAGCTAAAGTCTGGGTCTTTTCAGCACTGGGTCACTGGGGACTGCTGCTAGTGATGCCACATCTCTGAGCAGGAAAGCATAGCCTTCCTCATTACAACTTATTTCTTTATTTGCACAGCACTCCAGCCACAGAATGTGTTGAACCAACACTATGATTCTTACTGATGTTGAACCAGATGTTCAGTTCACAGACTTATAGTGGTTGATACAGCATGTACATAGTTTGTACAAAATATGTAAAGCCTATAAGCAAACACAGAGGTTACCTCTTTCTTCTTCAGTTAATATTTATCTTAACTGAATATTTCTTTTCAGAGTACCTTGGTACTTGATTAAGACTTTTCAGAATGTAAACCCTCATTCTTTGTTTCTCTAGGATCAATATCTGTCAGGTATTTTTGTACTGGCATACACTGTAATTGATACTGATATTTGTCACATGAAGTAACTAAGATTAAGCTCCTGTCTCCCGATGGAGCTTTTTAAAAGGTGGTGTGTGTGTTTTTTTTCCTTTCTCTCTTTTACATCTGGTGAGCTTTCATCGAGCATGGTATTCTTGGAATATGCAATACCTGCATTGCATCACCTCAGTCTGATCTCTTCTCTTTTAAGGCTTTTATCAGAAACCAGAATCAAAGATATACAATGGAAGAAATAATATGAAAGAGATGATATGAAAATGCAAGAAATAATATGAATGTTACTGTTACTGAATATTACAGTTACTGAATTAATTTTTTAATATAATCGATTGCAAGCAATGTACAATGGCTGTTTCAAACTTCATTTATGAGAGTACTCACAAATATTACAAAATTATGATGAGTGTCCAGCTATATTGCTATGTTGCTTAGGAAAATAATATCATTCTGCAGAAATGTAATTTATCCAATATACCAATCCATAGAGTACTTTTAATAGGGATTCTAAAGCCTCCTATAACTTGCATTCTACAAGAATGCTTTTGGATTAAAACCCATAGGATTCATGAACCAAGTGTTACCTTTAAATGGCTTGTATGACACTTAGCTTTACAAGCAATACTAATTTAAAAGCCATTGGGGTAACAGAAGTGTATTCATAATTTCTTTATTATTTTTGCTTTAAAATAATTTTGTGAGTAATAGATATTCAGAATTACTAATAATACTGGATGATGTGCTATACCATGTTTTTAAATGAAAAAGAAATAAGATACAACAGAATTACCAAGATGTATTTTAAATCATACAGTGGATTAACTTGTATTTGAGTTAAATTTAAAAGTAACATCATTAAAACATCCTTTTTAGTTGTTTTCTAAACTTGTTCTACCGGTTTGATATCTTACACCACTAGATGTCATTGTAGTTGAATCCTACCCCCAGTTTTATACTAACTACGTGCTGCCTTCAGCCACTGGATGGCATCTTTCAATTGTTTTCAGGTACAAGGCATTTTAATAAGCTGGTTTACACAAAGCAGATTGTTTTAATGCTTCATTTAATGCTACAGTGCCTCTAAAAGCCTATGTTCTGTTTGTGGACAAAAACTTGTCTGAATTTTAGACTTTTAATGAAGTGTGGAAAGATAATAGTCAAAAGAGAAAATGTACATCCTCACTTGGAGGATGAACATTTCAGTAGTTATACCATAGCCTTGCTTGAGGGGAGGTTTCTTGTGGTACAGTTTCTGTGAGGGTTAAGGACATTGTGATCTGAAGAATTCTTTGAGCCTCATCAGAGAAATTTCAGGTTTATTGAAAAGAGCATGCAGTGTACTGTGCTTAGTATGGTGTTGAAAAGCATCTGTGTACTTGCTTATCTGGCATTCACCTAGCATAGTTAGTGTAATAAAACTTCTTTTAGTACTGGGACAGATAAGAAGGCATAGGCTTTTATACAAGTATAACCTTTCAGCAACACAAGTGTTTGATAAAGTATTGGGAGTTTGGTTTTGTTGAAGGGTCTCGGGTTTCTCCAGGGTGGGTGTCTTTGCATTTTTTTCCTTCACTTTTCCTCACTGTCTTCACTTTCCTGATCTCCTGCAAGCTCACCTCTGGCCTGGCACCAACAAGCCAACCAGGGGAGCAAGACTCCAAAGCTTCCTTCCCGCGGCCTCAGCCACCCAGAGACGTGAGATCTCCTGCCCCCAGCTCTGTCTGGGACGTTTTGGCCTAGTTGTGTGGGTAGGTGTGCTGGCGGTGCCACATGTGAGTCACCTGCAGTGAGAGATGGTTGGCATCCTTCGCATCTGCAAACAAAGCCCATCTGTGCTGAGGGTGGGGAGAGAGGCTATGCCAGCTCCTTCCTCCCTCGAGAGGCAGCAAGGCATTTTCTTCCCATGCCCTGGTTTCCCCGCTAATCTATGATGCTAGCTTGTATGTTTGACCATAAGATAAGCCTATGCATAGCTGGATGGAGATTTGTCATGTTGCACAAGGGATCCTTCTTGGGCTTTGCAAGTGCTTCTTCTTTCCCAATTGGAGGCAGGTGGCCACTGGGGCTCCTCTTGGAGATTCATGAGCACAGGCTGTTAGGCTGGTGGGCTGTGACTCCTAGCAAAGGTGTACAAGAGGGGTGTGCACTGCTTTCATCTCAAACCTCAGCTCTGTTGTGGAGTTATTTTTGTAAGACTCTCTTGTTAAAAAATAATTTTATTGGTTGTTTAATATTACATCAGAGCAATTTTAAAGCCCATTGAGATAGGGGAAGATGGTGCTTAGGTCCTCACACAGATTTTAACAAGCCCCATGGGCTGCAGTGCTAAATTCAGTCTAGCTTTTTAAAATTAAAACTCACAGAGTCTATTGGTTATACATCTGTATTTACTTCATTCACCTGCAGGGGAATGTAAAGACCCCTTCCTCCAAAGAAGGAAATTCAACTTATCACTTACCTTCACATATACATCGCTTTAAGTGTACTTTTAAAATGTCTCTAAGATATTAAGAAATTTCATCTCCAGTGTGAAATTAATCTTCTTGTGGAGTTCATGTTGATACCTACTAAAGAGGAGTGTTTATTCTAATTAAATAAGAGTGTAAAAAGTGTCATACGCAGTTTGCTTTTGGAGACTTTTCTTATATACAAAAGGAATTAATAGAAGCAGAGACAAAGCTTACAGACTGCTGTAAATTGGCACAGGTCTGTATTCCATTATAGAATCATAGAATCAAAGAATCATCAAGGTTGGAAAAGACTTCTAAGATCATCGAGTCCAACCATCAACCAAACACCACCATGCCCACTAAACCATGTCCCTAAGCGCCTCATCTACACGTCTTTTAAATACCTCCAGGGATGGGGACTCAACCACTACCCTGGGCAGCCTGTTCCAATGCTTAACCACTCTTTCGGTAAAGACATTTTTCCTCATGTCCAATCTAAACCTACCCTGGCGCAACTTGAGGCCATTTCCTCTTGTCCTATCGCTTGTTACGTGGGAGAAGAGACCAACACCCACCTCACCACAGCCTCCTTTCAGGTAGTTGTAGAGAGCAATGAGGTCTCCCCTCAGCCTCCTTTTCTCCAGGCTAAACAACCCCAGCTCCCTCAGCCGCTCCTCATAAGACTTGTTCTCCAGACCCTTCACCAGCTTCATTGCCCTTCTTTGGACATGCTCCAGCACCTCAACGTCCTTCTTGTAGTGAGG
>NW_008825114.1:9188570-9206680 GCF_000699105.1 Pygoscelis adeliae
ATCCAGATGACGTAGCAGGTCGTTGACCGCTTCCTCTTGGATTATGGGGGGTTCATCCTGCTCGCCATCCCTGTTTTCCAGCTCAGGGCGCCGAGTACCCTGAGGGTAACTAGTCTGATTGCTAAAGACTGAGGCAAAGAAGGCATTAAGTACCTCAGCCTTTTCCTCATCCTCGGTGACAATGTTCCCCCCCGCATCCAATAAAGGATGGAGATTCTCCCTGGCTCTCTTCTTGTCATTAATATATTTGTAAAAACTTTTTTTGTTGTCTTTAACGACAGCGGCCAGGTTGCGTTCTAGCTGGGCTTTTGCCTTTCTCATTTCCTCTCTGCACGACCTAACGAGATCCCTGTACTCTTCTTGAGTCGCCTGCCCCTTCTTCCACAAGTGGTAAACTCTCCTTTTTTTCCTGAGTCCCAGCAAGAGCTCCCCGTTCAGCCAGGCCAGTTGTCTTCTCCACCCATTCTTCTTACGGCATATGGGGACAGCCTGCTCCTGCGCCTTTAAGACTTCCTTCCTGAAGAATGTCCAGCCTTCCTGGACCCCTTTGCCCTTCAGGACTGTCTCCCAAGGGACACTCTCAGCCAGTGCACTGAACGGAACAGGCCAAAGTCCGCCCTCCGGAAGTCCATGGTTGCGGTTTTGCTGGTCCCCCTCCTTACTTTACTGCACTTCATTAGCTTTTTTACACTTGAGTAAGCCCAAAACACTTGATGTGTTTTAGCCTTCATTGTTGTGTCAAGTGTCTTCAGGTCCACCTGTATGTATGGTGCATTAAACTAGCCAGGGTTTCAGAATTCAAAAATAATTGGGAAAAACCCCCACCCTGTCTTTGTGGGCTGGAAATCTAGTGTAAGACCTTGGTAGCTGATCACCTGCCTTTAAAAAACAAAACAAAACAAACTCCTTTTGGCCACTGAGTAAGATATACTTTAACCCACGATCACATCCCTGGTTCTGGAAACCAGGTATTTTTTCCACAAAGTAATCACCACCTTGACTTCCTTTGCCTAAGAGTTAAAGTGCAAGCTATTCTGCAATAATTTGTGTGTTACCTCTAGGAGCAGAGGGATGCAGTTAGCCTTAATTATTGACAAGAACACATCAGTATACTTAATGGGAGAGGTATGAACCTGTCAAGTGCATTTCTTCATGTTTGAACAACAAACATAATGGGAATACTGAGGAAACCAGAGCAATATTATGAAGCCTCAGTGGAATGCTTTCAAGCAAAAAAGTTTCAATAAATTGAGTGCATTCATTAATGAAAGGTTAAACAAGCAGACTGAATCAGCAGTTCAGTCACTGATCATTATAGTCATAATGATAAGACTGCGGTGACTTAATCCACTATTTTATACAGTGCAGTATCTACAGCACTTCCAGTTTACAATTAATTGAACAAGACTTTGCTAATCCAATCTCGTATTAAATCTAAAGTGATTTACTTTATTTTAGGCTGTTTTCTGTCTTCATTGTGAAGCATTTTGTACCATGACCTGGCAGTTTCCTCTGTGGAGGGAAAGACTCCTTAACTTCTCTTTCTGTATGCCCTTTTTCCATGCCCACTACCTGCCCCTCCAGCCCCAGCTGTGGCTTCTATCCCTATGCACGGACTTCTCTACAGTAATAGTCACAGGTAGTATTGCAATTGGGCAATCACCAAGAATTATGCTGCTGAATCTTCTAGTTCTCGTTCTCCTGCTCTTCCTGGCTATGTTGCTGCAGCACCCAAGGACACCGTTCCCATTGTGGCAGGTGCTGCATACAGCAAAGAGCCTTTGCTCTGAAGGCCAAGGTCTTCCCGTTTCTTTCTTTGACATTATCAAGGTGTCTTTAGAGTGATATGAGCTCTCAATAACAAACTCTTTTTCTACTGCTGATGACTCTTCAGCACAGGTCATTTCAGCCTGCTGTTTCTTCTGTTCCTTCCCATATTTCTAAAATGCTTGTTTGTACCAAATAAAATTGTCTGTATTTGTTTCACTGCCAATTTTAGATGGTAGGTTTCTTTTTTGGAGATTGAATTAAGATTTCAGGAAGAAATGCTGAGTTTCCAAATAAAATCAGAAGGGGCCAGAATTTTACCTGTTCTGCTTTATTTTTACAGCTAGTAAACAAAATGTTAAGCACAATAGAAAAACAACACTTTTGTTGAGACAGATCTTTCAAGTCAGTGAATTGAACTTCATATTTGAATTGGCTGTGAAAGTCTATTCCCTGCTGTACAAAATAGTTTTTTTGCAGCTATTCTGCAACTGCTTTACTATTCTGCCATAAAGAGAAATACAGAAGTAGTATGTGAGGGAAAAGAATGGCTGTATTTAAAATCCGTGATTTTAAAAGATGGACTTAGCCTTTCTGAACTCTCCTGCTTTCTAAGAGTTTTAAGGAAATTTTAAGGATATAAAGCATACTCTTACTCCTTCAGCAAACCTTTAGGTAAACTGAATTCCCATCCACTGTGCAGGATTAGGAAGCGTAAGTATTTTTAATACAATCTGACAATGGAAAGGATGAATCATAGGAAATTTATAAACAAAAATGAACACTTCAGCTTTCGTTAAAAGAAGTCAATTAAGAGCTCCCTATGAAAAAGGGAAAAAGAAAAGAAATCTGGATCAATCCATTGTGTAAGACGTGATGTTTAAAGGTCAGAAAAATAGCTTTATTCTAGTAACTTCTTTATGTGTAGTCCCTGCTTTCTGGGACATCATCATGCTGTTTGGTATGCCCCGCACAGGACTGCAGCAAATCAGTGTCTTTATGAACCCAGTGTGTTGCCATACTGAATTATACTCTAGAAAGCAGCGGAGGTAAGGAGCTTTCAAGCAGCCTTTACTGTTCTGCCATGTTCTCATGCACTAATTCATAACAAGACACCCTGAATGTATTCCATCAAGTTTGATTTTATCATGTTCAAACATGTTTGCTGTTATAACCTTGAAATGTTTCTTTACGTCGGTCATAAAGTCCCTTGAGGGTGTTGTAACTGACAGGTGCTGCCATATTAAAGCAGAACAAAAAATGGTTTTGCTAAACAAATAGGACACACAAAAACAGTTCTACCAGATTTTTAACAGCATCTGTTATTTACAAAAATCCAACTATTGCTGTAATGTAAGTTACGTGAGAATGATTAGTTATCATTTTCTGGTGCCTTTCAGAGGAAAAAATCCATGATCCTTAGCTGCTAACTAATAATTGAGAAACAAGGGAATTAAGTTTCTCTTTAAAATATGCAGAGAGGAAAGTGTATCATTTGCATTATTCTTTCATGTTTAGCATGACTTAAATAGTAAGTGACAACTTGATAGTAAAAAAAGCAAAAGAAGCTACACTCAGAAACTGATTGCAGTTTATTTATTCAACTAGGTTGTATTCCACATATCAGAAGGTCTTTTTAAAGAGAAGGATATTGAAACATTTTTCTGAGATGAGTATCTTGCTACGTAATTCTCTTACTACATTTGTAGAGTTCCTCTGTTTAATGACTTACTCTGTTTTAAATTCACTGAAAGCATCTTTACACAAAATCTGCATAAGTAAAGCTATAGGAGACTTAAACTTGCTGGCCGTTAAAAGAGTGCCGGTTTGCAGAAGGGTGTTTTCTTTCTGAAATCAAAAGGCTTTCTTAGGTGCATACATTTTCTCACTGCATTTATGTTTTTAGGACCAGGGCCTGAGAGTATGAGTTAAGCAGCCTGAGTCAGCGTTGTTACTTTATGATAATGACTGTCACTTATTGAAGGGCTTTGTGTGACAGTGCTTAGGGTCAGAAAAGCACAATTCCTCTTCCAAAGAGCTTTTAATTTAATATGTATGGCCTGGTTTTAGTGCACCTTACAGTTCTGCAGTGAACCTCACAGGTGCCTTGAGCTGGTTGGTTTTTTACATGATTCTTTTGCAAGTATTGGCTGCCTTCTTTTCAAGAATTTCATATATTTGATGCATTCCTGATATGTACAGATTTTTTTTGCCACATAAATATATTTTGTTGCAATACTGAAAAGGCGATGTTTGTATGATGCTTTAAGGACGTGTGCTGAAGCTTTGCTTCAGTATTGGCAACTGTCAGGATTTGTGGGTAAATGCTTTCAAAACCAGTGACAGAATTTACTTCATACAGACTGTTTTGAATAGTTGCTCTCATGAGGTTGGGGAAATGCCTGTTTCAATTGAGCACTTAGCTTTCTGATTCCTTAATTTAACTGCAGTGCAGGTTTTATGCATTTATAATGCAGTTAAAAATAGAGGAGCAAGAACTAATGTAAGAGTGATATATGCATGCAAACACTGTACCAACTCAACTAAGAACTAAAATAACATGTCAAAAATAGGTATTATTTCTTGTGGAGGATATTTTTCCCCCATGCTAAAATATAGAGTCATGTTAAAGACCAGGGAGACACTATACCATGCAGTCATCTCAGAAAGCTCAGTCCAGCAGCTCCTCAAAGAAGAAAGTTAGGAGGTGATTTGATCAGCGTCAGCACTCACTTGGTAAGACGACATTGTATTCTGACAGACAAGTATACCACGAGTTGTGGATGGAAGACAGCAAGTTTTAATCTAAAAAAAGCATATGCTTGCAACAACCACAGCACTGTCCATTGCAAAAGATAAGAGTTGCCAGAAGCTACTGTTCGCTGGCAGTTTTTAAATCAGAATTAGGGGTTTTGTGTCATATATGCATTTCCACGCAGTGGTGATCCATTCAAGAAAGTGCTGTTGTTTATCCACACAGGAGATTGAACTGAATGACCCTTTCTGACATTTATAGACCCACTATGAATCTGTCTGTACAGCAAGGTATTTGTGCAATGCTGGTTGATTTCATTTAGTTGCACTTATACTTACTATCATTGCCCACTTTTCCTTCTCTAGATGGGCTTCAACTTTGTTAGATGACACATTTATTCACTGGCGTGACTTGTTTACTTCTCATGTTTTTATGGAGTTGGTTCATAAGCAATCGGTTTGTGTTGAGGAAAGCCACCATAGCCATGATGCAGTAGGACGAGACCATGCTTTGTACTGAGAGAGGCTGAACACTAGTTCTGCTATAAGTGTCACATTCACATTCAACACTGGGAGGATAAACTGTAGTAAGGTGTCTTGTGTTGGATGAAACCCTGCATCAATCCCCAGGGCAGCAAAATGATGAAAGAGTTTGCAGAGCAAAAGTCAAGCACCTGTAGACATGCTTTTAGGTGGAACAATTGCTATTACAGAACTGTTACTCAACACACAGTATGCTTTCATGGATAGAAAATGTAATTTTACAAGGCAAAAAAATGCTCCTTTTTTAGAAACCCAGCTTGAATGCATTTTTAAAAATATGTGGATGGAGGGAAATTTTAAGCCAAGCAAAAGGATAATCCTCAGTGATTTCAGCACCATTTGTTTAGAAGAAACAATATGGATAGTATAAGAACTTGATTTTGAACGGATACTATTGTAATGCAAGATATTTTTAAGCTGCTCTGAAATTCCCTTCTGTATTAGTTTTCTGGATCTCTACCATTAGGATTGTACAGGGCATTTATTTTGATAATGCGTATTTTGTGCACAGTTGTCATGTTGTTTATAAATATTTATGATCAAGTTTTCACTGTAGTACAGATGCAAAATTGTTTAAACTTGCAGGTGTCAAATTTTGCCAGATGGACCAACATGTAAAGAGATTCTAAGTGGATGTTTTCATGTTCAATTAAAGGTACAAAGACACTTGCAGTTCTGATTTTATTTTCAGGAAGGTTCTGATTTTATTTTAGTTTTTATTTTCTGAACCTTAGAAGAGAAAATGATCAGGGGGATGGAACACCTCTCCCATGAATAAAGGCTGAGAGAGTTGGAATTGTTCAGCCTAGAGAAGAGAAAGCTTCAGGGAGACCTTATTGCAGCCTATCAGTACTTAAAGGGGGCTTATAAAAAAGATGGGGACAGACTTTTTAGCAGGGCCTGTTGCGACAGGACAAGGGGGAATGGCTTTAAACTAAGGGGGGGTAGATTTAGACTGGATATGAGGAAGAAATTTTTTACGCTGAGGGTGGTGAAGCACTGGCACAGGTTGCCCAGAGAGGTGGTGGGTGCCCCAACCCTGGAAACATTCAAGGTCAGGTTGGACGGGGCTCTGAGCAACCTGATCTAGTTGAAGATGTCCCTGCCCACGGCAGGGGGGTTGGACTAGATGACCTTTAGAGGTCCCTTCCAGCCCAAACTATTCTATAATTCTATGATCAAGGCTGAAGAAAACTACAATAGTTAACTTATGTGAAATGTAAAATTGTAATGGATGTGTCCAGGTTGCATGTAACTATTCAACTTAGTTGTTAAACATGCTACTGCATTTGCTGAGAAAACTGCATTTTCCTGAGCCTTTTCAGCAGCTAAAGTAATCTATTGGCATTATTTATTTATGCACAAGGATGACAGAATCATCCTATTAGCAATCACAAACTAGAGGAAAGCATTGTTTTGAAAAATAAACTCATGCTTCTCCTCAAGTTTCATAAATACGTAAGGGATGTGGCTCGTTTAATGAACTCATTATCTGTTTTGGCTCATACTTTCACTTTTTCATTTTTTAAAGAATAGTTACAGCAACTTTTCACTCTAAAGCTACTGGAAAATTATTTATATTTAATATATATATATATTCTGCCCTTCCCCAAATATTTTGCATATTGAAGTTTGTCTCCTCATGAATAATATGCTGAGTTTCTGATGATGAGCTAAGGAGGGTTTGCCTAAGTTTTCTAAAAGCATGAACTCTGTGCATACCTCCAACACCTTGCAATAAGCTGGATTTATTTAAGCACCTATATTCTAGTCAGCAGTTTTATGTTTCCTTTAGCTACTGAAATTTGTTAATTCTCTTTCAGTTGCCACTAAGATTTTATTTTCAGAACACAAACATGATTCAACCCTAAGAAATTGACACATTGTGAGATCTTAGAATTGAACTTACTGATGCAAAGTGTTGGTGACTGAAATGCTAAATGAATGCTGTTTCTGTGTAGTATGTATGTTTAATGCATATCGATTGTTCTCAACTTGAAAATGGTTAGTGTTCTCATATGGCAAATTATTGTCAAGGTTATTCCAAGTACAAGATGATATCAGGATTTATCTGTTGCTGGTAATGAGGAAAGTGGAAATGGTTTGGAAGATTTTGGGATTCAAGCTCCTGTATGAAATACTGAATTTCTTATCTTTCCTACTGCTACACTTGTTGCCAGCATGAACTGCTATATGGCTATCACAAAACACTTTGTTAAAGAAACGTACAATTTTTATTAATGTCATGTGGCTTACATGTGGAAAAAACGGGCATGTGTTACTAGGGGCTAGGTGAACAGGGAAACATCTCTCAAAGTATTTTAAGATTCTTCATAACTGTGTCTGACAGTGCATGGTGATTTGTCTTGGTTTTTCTTTTTGAAGTACCATATTTGATGCTTGCATCTATTGCGGGAATGAGATGATCCTGAGTAGGCTGTTAATGTTTTATAGATTACTGTTAAAAAAATCACACTCATGCTTTTCTAGCACACTCTGGATCCCTCTGATGGCATGCTGTTCTGAACTTTTACTGGAGATTAAAGTACCGGTGGTGTAAGTGAGAAAAAGGCTGTGGAGCTAAAAAAGAAAAACAAACACACAAAGCATCCCTTTTACATCACATAAATTAAATTCATTTTTCGTATTGTTCTGCTAGTCATTATAAAATTATTTTTGTTCTAACTCTTTTTGGCTAGAACACTTAGGGCAATATCAGTTATCTAGAAGAAAGTTGAGAAAACATAGGAAGTACCATACAGAAGCTCTTTTATAATATAATTAATTTCATCTCAGACTTTAGGAAGAGCGCATCAGTAAAGCCTGATTTCCCCAGCATGACTTCTGTATAGTCCTTAAGCACACTTCTCTCTCAGGGGGAAGAAGTGAAACCCAAACCCCCAGAAATTGAAGTGAAATGTATTGAAATTATAATAATGAGTGAAAGTATGAAGTGAATGAGTGAAATAATGAAGTGAAATTGAAGAAAATACATTATTTCTTAAAAAAACAACATAGGACTAGTGTGATACAGTGACCCTGTCCACTGAATATATTTATGGGTATTAAGGTTCTGATTTAATGGTACTTTACTGATCTAATGCTACTATACGAGATGTACATCTTTTTCAGTGGAAGAGGGGAAATGATACAATGCAAAGATGAATCCCATCTGCAGTCTTCACAGAAACCTGGTACACTCTGAACTTTGCTCCACAGGGTTTCTCTTGTAAGTCAACAAACTCTGTCAGGATCTTAGTGGGTGGATACGTACTCCTTTAGTATACATTCAGCTGAATGACAGATGTACCCTATTTTGTGATCAGCTTATGGAATCATTTGCTTCACCTTTTTAACAGAATTACTGGAGACAAAGGTTGCATTCACAGCCAGCCATGAGTTTACACTTGGTAGGTGTTTTGTTTCATGCCAGCAGGATGACTGTGACACTCTACAGATAAATTCTGAATGACAAACCACTGAGCGAAGGAACTTGGTGGTCTCAAAACAAAGTGATACTTTGTCTCAGGAAAAGCTGGGCATGGGATGAATGTGGTGCGAACATCTGTTTGTATTACTCAAGTATCACTGTTACCAGGATAGCCAGAACATTTCAGGTCACTTTTGCATTCTATTTGCAAATTAAATAAAAGGTGAAATAAATACAAGCAGTTTAGTAGAAAAAGTCTATGGCAGTGGAGAAGAGCTGAGAAGCTCCTAGGCAAGAATTGGATCAATATTCTTGTTGATATCCATCCCTGTTATTTGGATGGATATAACTAGGCTGTTCACCTAATCACCTTTTTCCTGATGTACAATAGTACTTTGAGCTAGAAAATGTGTTCTTCATACTCCGGAGGGTGTTCAGAGGTCCAAAAATCATGGTGTGGCCAGATTCCCTCTTCAGATCAGTGCAAAGCTACCTTTTTTGGAGGAGTCCATTTCATCGATAATTATCCTCATTGTAAACTTGGGATGAACTTTTGTAATCCTTTTGATCCATGTACCCGTGGGTCTCTCCAACAAGTGATTACAGTTTAATGTTTTAAGTAAATAAGAAAATACAGCACTGAAAGCAGCAGTCGTGCAATTAGAACAGCTGTTACCCATCCTCTTGTCTTAAATGAAGCAGTACTAAATCTCATTATTGATCTTTATGCTGAAAACAAAATCTCTTTTGTTTCTCTGAGTATCAATTTTTTCCCACTTTCATTTATCTATGAATTTGAGTTTCAAAGTTTAGTGACTCTGTCACACCTCATTATGAATCAATTTTGCCAGTGATCTCAAACTTATTTGGATTGTAGATAAATACCTCTTTCCAACTCTAATGAATTGTTCTCCTTCTCTGCTACAGTGACCAATTGTGTATGGCAGGAAGGATGGGCTTTAATGCAGTGCTGACACTGGAAAAATAAAACAGGGGCTATGACCATTCTTCTCTGCACTGAGCTCTGAGACCGTAAAGAGTAATTGCGCCCTGTCTACTGGACCACAATGGGACCTAGTCTTCCTGTCAGGCAAGGAGTCTTGACAGGAGAATTGAAAATATGTGGGAATAGTGGCTTTGGTGTTATGCCTTGTTTTGCTTCTTTCTTTTTAGCATTTCCTGACTTTCTTCCCCACTTTCTTTGGTTTTCTTTCTATTTCTTTTTTTGCTGATTTATTTCAGTATGGTGCTTTCTACCTTCCTGCTGTTTAGTTTGTTGCATTTGTATTAAGTTACTGCCTAAAATCTCCATTCACAGATCTTGATATTAGCCATTCAAATACATTCCAACAGGTTGTTCTATCCCCCCTCCCCCACCCAAACCCCCAGAAACTGAAGTGAAATGTATTGAAATTATAATAATGAGTGAAAGTATGAAGTGAATGAGTGAAATAATGAAGTGAAATTGAAGAAAATATATTATTTCTTAAAAAAAGGAAAAGGGAAACCTAGAATATTAATGGGACAACCGCAGTTAGATCAAGTATTGTGGAAGAGAAGAGCTGTAGAGTTATTTAAAGAATGCAAATGCAACAAAGAAGGTTTAGAGTTGTTAGGGAGACGGTGCATCCATGTTTGCAAGGCAGCAAAGAAGAAGAAAAAAGTCTGAAAAATTTTTAAATGGAGAATGAAGTCTAGCATCTTGATTGAGGCAGATCAACAGATCAAAGTGTGGTAAGTTTATGCATTAGGCAGTGATTGCCTGTGAGCGGACCAGTACACAAGCAGCAGAAGGGTTTAATATGGCAGAGATAATCTAGCCTCCCACTAGGCATTCAAAGTACTACTACCTCCTCTTTAATTTCTTATAAGACTCAGAAACAGAGTTCTGTGGCATTTTACTTGTGTTTCAAACTTGAGAGTTTCTCTGAAGAGTTTAAGAGTAACATTGAACTCTGATTTTACTAAATATATTTTGCTATAACTACTGAAAATAATGTATATTATGTAGACTATATTTTTGCTGTCAGGTAAAAATCTTTTATCACTGCTGAGCAGAAATATACATTGTGAAAAGGGATGTGTGTTGCATTCTTATCCTAACTTTTCAGGTCAGGTGCAGCTAACAGGTAAATAAATAATATAGATTTTTTTTTATTTCACCCAATATAGTGTAAAATCTCAGCTCCCATAAAGGTTGTGATGTGAGCTGAGAAGTGATATCTTGGGTATAAAAGAGCAGGAAAAAAATATTACTTTGAACATAACAAGTTAATGGGCTCTTTAAAAAAAGAAAAAGAAAAAAAGAAGCAAGTAAGAAGTAAAATATTGGCAGACATATTTCTTCCTAAAAAGATCATTCTGAAGCAAAACTGAGCAGATTTAGACTTTTGAGCCTTAGCTCTTTGGGCATCGATGCAAGCGATTAACCCCCTAACTATGGAAGAGGTGGTGCTGTCACGAGCATAACAATATTATGCTGTGTTTAAGGTACCACTAAGGGATGGGGGGCTGCCAGGGCCTGAAAGGCTTATTGTTGTGAGAAAGGCAAAGCCAGTCTTGAGCTGGAGGTAATTGAAGCAAATGAAGTTGTGGAAGCCAAGCTCCAAGCTCCCAGGTTCCAGACTGACATGGGATGGACAGTGGATGTGGTGATGTCTTTGCCTAAGGATGTGTTGGCTAGAAATTTCCATAGATTCGAGGAGAGACCAGAGAGCATAGTGAAATAAAACATTTAAAGAGAGCATATTAAATAATCTCCAGCTCAGAAGACTGCTGAACTTCACAGCAGATAGGGGATGGAAAGATACTTATGGGAAATCCCGTAAATGCTCACTCTTCCCAGGGTCTCCATATCTCCCAATGAGAAAAGAATGTTGGGCTAAATAGTGTGAGTCAGTATGGCTATTTTTAGGGAGGGGTATAAGTTTAGGGAGGCAGAAGTCTGAAACTCTCAACCCCATTGCTGTGTAAATTTGCCTGTCGTGTTGAATGCTAGAGACTTTCCAGTCCCAAATTCTTTATCCTTTATTAAAGAATATATGCAATGTTACATTTCCTGATTATTGCTGTCTGCTGTTGAAAGCTCCCTCAAGATGCTATGAAGCTTTTTATGTCTCTTCCGCTCCATGCTAAGACTTATATTGTATTCCTTGTTTTCTGCTTTAAAATCTGCTACCTATACTCCTCTGATCAGAAAATTTGACTGAAGGTGCCTGAGTGTTTTGAGACCAGTGGGGGATCCAAAGGAGAGGGAGACAGTGAGCTGTAATGACAGAGGGGTGAAGAGGTTAGAGGAGACTGTGGTGGAAACAGCAAGGACAACAGGAAACGGTACTGAAGCATACTTGAAATTGTTTGCCTATTGCTGTTCTAGTAGGACTCTGAAAAGACTACAAATTGGTTAGACTTTCCAAATAAATGTTAAAGAAATGAAAAGCTGTTAAAAAAAGAAGAAAATAACAGGGAATAAAGGTGCTGAAAGTCTGAAATTGCCAATTCACTTAGGACTTGTAATTCTTGGTTGTAGAGGTGTTCTGAAAAAAATTTTTAATTCAAGGAACTCCATCAGGTAAGACCCCTCTGCCAGTAATTATGAAGGATGCCTGCCCTTTGCTGGTATAAAATGTGAAATTCCTCAGTTTGCTTTCTCTTTATTTTTAGGTTTGGTTTTCTCATATGTGTTCAGCTATGTTTTCTCTAAGAAAGGCAAAGGGAAAACTGCTCTGATAAAGGATTATGTAAGGCTAAAATACTGGCCACAGTAAGAATGGGCGCAACTTTTAAATTCAGGTGCTCATGATGTAGCTTTACCAGTGACTCTAAGGGAGGGGTTTTATAAAAGACCTCTCTGATACAGATTCAAGTCATACAGTTCTCCCTTTTAGTGGGTTATGGATAATGTAGGAAGCAGCAGACGTTTTTACTGTCTTGACAAGTATTTCATACACTAAAAGCTTTTCCTTGCTAATGAAACCTCTTTGTATTTTAGTCTTCTGTTACTTCTGGCTGTTATGTCTCCCTTCTCCTTTCTGATCCCTGATTAATATTCTCTGCATTATAGCAAAGTTGCCCTGAATTTACAGTCTTCCTGCCAGACCCTTTGGAGTTTCCTATTTTTAATGTTTAAAAAATATATAGTAGTGTCTGAGTATCATCATTTCCATTATAACTCATGGGAGGCATATCAGACAGCTGTGTTTACACATTCAAATTGCAGTTTAAAGTCTGAGACTTGTGGTAATCCTTCTCATCTAATCAGTTACTTATTCCAGCAAAAAGTAAAACCATAGAACTGTTTACTCATCATTATTATTTCAGTAGGTATCTATACAGCAGTAAAGTAGGTTAGGAATTTTTTTTCTGAAATATCTTTTGAGCAGATTGAAAATTTTCTGTTAATTTAAACCAAGGCTGACTTTTGTTTTGCCAGCACTAGGTTTGAGAAAACTTTTGTCATAAATGGTTGCTTTAGTCAAAGGGAAAATAGAGACCTGAAACCCCAGAGCCGTCAATGGTCAGCTAATGGCTGAAATGTTCACTGTAAATGCAGGTCAGGCTGATGCTTCTGTTTTACCTGATTTATAGCAGGATCTCGAAATTCCATTTTCAGCAGTGCAGACTGCTGCTCTGGTCAACAGAGTATAGTCATACTCTAGTATCAGCCTCTTACTGGCTTGATGAATATTTCACAATTAAACAAAGAGGAAACACTCCAAACAGAGATAAGGGCAGGAGTTAAGGGAAGAAGAAAATCACAATAACCAGATAGGTAAGGGACAATCAGCTGATCTATGGCAGAACTAAGTAAATATATTTTCAATAATTTTGAAGAAAATACTGAAATGTTTTGATCCTGATATGGAATGCAAATGGGCTTTCTTTGTGTTGCATTTTTAGTGGATTTTTTTTTTTTTTTGTCTGGCTCCTGATAGCCTATAGTACAACTTTTACTTTAGCTAGACATTGAAATACAGTATTAATGGATATACTTAATGGGATACATTAACAGACGTAAGATATCTCTCAGTTTTCATGTTAAACAAACAATGCATTTATGATGAATGATTGCTACTGGTACTTTCAGCTCCTTAAAATACATCTCAGTGTTGATGTACAGCTTCATTGCAGAGATTGCAGTGACCCTATTATAGAGCTATAGTATTTTGAATAGTGCATCCCTTGTTCTGTGACTCACAGGTTGATTCTTAAATAGAGTGATAATGAGTAATAAGACATTAAAGGATAAATACAGAATTTTGAATTAATTTTATGCTGTGCACTATCCACCTTCCTTTGTATCCTTCCACGTAAAAGGTGTGAATTAAAAAAAAAGTGCAAATAATATGTCTTAACATGCAAAAACATTTTGTTTAACATGTCCACTTTCCTAATCTGCTTTTTTCAAATAATAGAAAAATAAAATGCATCAATTTTTGTAAGCAATTTTCACTACCAAGAAACCACTAGTCAGCAGACATTTGAAAAGTGAGCAAAATCTAGGATATGCTTAGGTTTGAGAAAAAAAATAAATTTGCATGTGTCTCTCTCCCTCCTCCTTTTGCTATTGCTCTCCCATGAAATTTTAATTCAGGCTGCTCCTACCTCTATTGCCCACTCCACCCCACCTCACCCCTAGAGGAGGTAACAACCAGATAATGCTTTCTGCTTCAGAAAAGTTTAGCTGGTTATGTTTTGTTTTGCCAAAAAACCAAACATTTAGACCAAATATTGATAAATGATGAAAAAATAATGAAGCCTGTTGGTTTGCCCTAAGGTTTTTTTTTTTTTTACTATGTAATATTTTCTGAATAAAATATTGTGAAATGGTTTTACTCTGATGTTATTTCAGCCTAAACTAAAAACCTCAAACAGGAAAAAGCAGTTAAGCATGCACTGGTTAGGATTTTGAGAGACCTTTCCAAGAATTTAATGTCAAAATTGCTCTTAAGATAATTACTAATCTCATCTAAGAAATATGTATTTAATGTATTCCTAAAGGTTTGTCTTTAAACTGCACTTGTTTAAAAGAAGTAAGAAGAGCAGCGGCAGCAGGCTTGGATTTCAGAGCAAATAAAGAGAGTGCAAGGAAGCTGCTTGCAGCCTTATTTTCAAATATGTTGAATATACAGCTGCAGCTCCCAGTCCTTTAGAGGCTGGATGTGAGGTTGCAGTTGAAAATCAGGCTGAAAATGAACTCCAGAAACAAAAGGGGAAATAGTGTTCACAAACTCTTGTTTTCTGTTTTAGTAGGCGTTGATATTGTGCCACTAATTTTTTAACATACTGCTTTAACTAACACTGTTTTCTGAGGCCTCCTGTTCAAGTACTTATTTTTGCTACATTTGCATAGACAGAAGGTAGTGTTTTTCTCAAGCTGAAGTAGAAAAGACTACTGTGTATACGTAGCAAATGTCTTTCTCAAGTGTCAAAAGCAAACTCCCAAGTGCTAGGGATGTGTGAAAGATGTTTCTTTTTAACAGCTCAGACTAAGCACGTCACTAGTTTCACAGTGAACCAGGGCACTGTGGAAAAGGATGCACTTCTAGTAGACATGAAGTCAGACAGAAGCTTTCAGTAATTGTAATTCGTATTGATATCATTTTGAGCTTAGCACAACAAAGCTTGGGGATATAGCTGATGCTTACAGGTTAAGTGGACATGTTAAATGAATATTATTACCTCTTTTCCAGGAAAACACATCTGATCTGAGGCTATGCTAGCATCAGTCAGATTCAAGTGTTTTCAAGATACTTGGTGTTAATAGCATCCTGTCACCCAGAAGGAATTATCTTCAGTTTGATAAGGACCCAGCTAAGACAAGGTTTGAAGATACTTATAAAAAAAAAAGTAAATATTAATTTCCAAGTATGATACACTCTTACTTTAAGCATGAAGAACCAAATCATAAGCACTTGGAGCACCTCAGGTAAAAACCTATTTGGAGTTTCCTTAGACTAAATAGAATAAATAACCTCTCCTTCACCTAATAATAATTTTTTATTCAAAGAAGTGTTGTAAAAAAGTTGGCTTTTAAGTATTTTTTTGCCTAGATTTCTCAAACACAGTACTCGGATGGAAGTTTTATTAAAGTACTGTTCAGAGTTTAACAATGAGAAAAATCTTTCAAGTGAACACATGGATTTTCAGGTTAAGGTAATGTGAATGAAGAGCATGGGGAACTACCACACACCTAGAGAAGTCTGGATGTGATGCTGCCTCGTACTAAAAAGCTACTGCTGAAATCAGATTTCTTTGTGATGATGCTAGGTTAACTTATACTTGCATAAAAGTTGTTGAAGAACTGAAAGCAGTGATGGGTGCTCATGAGCATATCTCAAGTGCAACGAGGATGGTGTCATGCTTTTGAAATAGTGCAAGCAAATGTCATGGAAGTGGTAGAGAACCACTGAGACTTGCTTAATCCAGAGTAGTGATGGAAAGGACAAAATTGTCTGGTTTGACCCAAGACAGACAAGTTCATTGGCAGCTAAACCACAGCAGCATTTAGCTTGCCCTGGACAGACTTCTGCAGATGGAAAGCACTGCCAGCAGCCAGAAGGCAATTCCTTTTTGATTTATACAGTAGCGAGGATGATTTCAGATTTGCAGAGTATAGAATGAAGCAGAAGCAGCAAAAAATTCTTCAAATATTCCTTGTTAGTATTAAATAAACCAATTTAATTTCTTGCTAAATTGCAATGGAATTTGAATAGCACTCCAAGATGCTGTGTTTGTGATTTATCAAGGAGTTACAGGCACATAGTTAGTGCTCTGCCGTTATTTGGAAACTCCTATTCTTCAGTTACATTGATGGGTCATATGATTTGTGCTGCTGTCATAAGGATTGGCAAAAACGCCATTTTTCAGAGGTTTCCCTTTCAACATTCTTGCTGGAGTTGCATTTCAATCTGGCAGATCTTTTGAACTTTCTGTTTGTAACTTGATATATGTTTCTAATAACATAACTACTGTTGGTGTATCTGTTTTCTGACCGAAATTATTCCCAGCTCCTTTTAGTTCTGTAGAGTTGGTGTGGTAGTGGAAGAAAGGCCTCAACCAATTTGTAAGGTAGCTGAGACTTGGAAAAGTTGTGATTATGAGAGGCCAAATAAGAGAAGAAAGTTCCTGTATTATTTTAAAGTTACTGCTCAGCTTTTAGAAAAATCATCTTTTTATTTACAAACAAGAAGGTTTAATATGAGTCTTTAAAGGAACATATATTTGAAACAATGGTACTTTTTCATTAACATTTCATACTGTAACTGTGTCTGCAAAGCACTGTGACTATGACAGCAGTGATGATGTGAAAACTGCATAGGCTGTGAAATATCCTGAAATATGGAATCCAAGTTGCACTACAAAGTTAAAGTAACATACGTAAAAAATATTTCTAGGAGCACCTGAGAAAAGTGTAATCTAAGCTTTGAGAAAAGCATAGATTAGTTTTAGATAATGGCACTGTTTAAGACCATATAAATGTACAAAATAGTGAAATAATTATAGGGATTTTACTTCTAAATTTTCATTGGGTGCCTTGATTCCTGTGCCAGTCATAAATTAACATGTTATAACCGCCGAAGTAAATCAGGATTCAGGAATGAATATAGATTGCTGCAAAGTTTTTAATTAAATTAGGAAAATGGAACTTGCTAACTGTGCAGCAAACACCAAAACTCACCTCCATTCACCATGAAGCCCCTAAAGAAGGAAAAAGGCATGTTCATAGATGTATCATATGCAGAAACAAGAATTTAAAAAAAAACACCCAAGCATGTGGAAAATATCTGGAGTTTTTTGAGGGCTGCAGAGAATCCATTTTTGGCATCACCCACCTCAAAGGTGGTGTTGCAGCAAACACCTGAGAGAGATTATGAGAGATCCATGAAGTTTCATAAATCTCTCATAGGAAAAAATAGCCTACCGTCTCAGACTTTAGAAGCAGGAGAAAAGGTACAGCACTAGGTCATCTACGCTAACCATGTTTCTATTAACTTTCTTGTGAGACCACCCATATTTTGATGTAATTCACTGTCCAAGAGTGTCCACTTGATAATTAGTGAGTTTTTACATTTTTAAGCCTCATCACATTTCTCCTGGTTAATTTGATTTTATTTCTAAAAAAAGTCTTGCTTATGTTTTGTGCCCTTTTCACTAAGAAAAAACACCCCAGCAACAAAATAATCTTTCGCAGGCAAGTATACCTATTGAAGTTTTAATCTGTTATCATTGAATAAGGGAAGATTAAATGAGCTTATCAAGAGAGATTAAAGGACTTTATATAGAACAGTGTGTGGATTTGCGTTATCACATTGGACTTCAAACTCTTCAAAGTTACTGCATGTTCTTATGTGAAATATAACACCAAAATAAAACAGTGATATCATAACTTTCCCAGTAGTGCACAAGACCTTGAAAGCAGTAATCATTTAGGCACACAGAAACTTTGACTCGTGGAGATACTGATTTTCCCTTAAGATCTGTGGATGTTTGATCACACGACCAGAATTCATTTTCCTGTCAAACCTGAATGACATCTGCTCATAGCTGTCATCTGGCTGCTTTCCGTGCTGCTGCAGCATCTCTGAGCAATGCCAATCCATTTCCAAACCAGTGA
>NW_008825114.1:9206740-9234593 GCF_000699105.1 Pygoscelis adeliae
AAAAAAATCCATAAAGCTGGAGGCTCCTGGCACACTGCATGTAATCCAGGACAGACAGGTCAAGCTTTGAATTAGAGCACAGACACGGGAAATCTACCCACAGGAAATTATTATTCATTCGTGTAGTAGTAGTAGTAGTACCAAGGGAAGCTCATTAGGAATCTGGGTCGGTTGTCGTAGGAACAGAATGCATAATGATTTTTAAAAGATAGAAAACACTTTAAATCATATCAGAAGCAGAAGAGCTTAGTGATGTGAGGGCTACTTATTAGTTGCATTCCTGTTTTCCAGGGTGTTTTCAATGAGAAATTAGGAACTACCCTTTCCTCTACTCTGCCAGAGAAAGCCAGGGCAAGAAGTGAAGGGATAGAGTAGGGAAGTACAAAGAAGACTTCTGTGTGGGAGCCACACATCTCAGTAAAGGTGCGTGGCTCTCAGGTGGAACGGAAAAAAGGCTGGCATGTTTTTGGAGGCACTGGGGCTACTTCAGCTCCTATTTAGCATAGTACCATGTTTTTCCTTCTTGCTGGTCCACCTGTTAGATTTAGAAATCCATCTGGCTGGTTTCCAAAGGTCTGAAAAACACATGCTGCCAAGTCCAAAATGAAATGGAAAAATGCTCTGAGTGAAAGATGGGTACAGTTTAAAAACTTCATCTAATTTGGAAGTCTCCCCAAAATGTCATGGCACTGGATGCTGGAACCATTTACTCTGCAGGAAAATGGCACTAGTAGCAGTAGTTGACAGCTGGTTCTGATGCTATTGGTGCTTAGGGGGGGTTCAGTTCAAACTAAGAAGGATAAGTGAAACAGCATTACAAATACTTTAGGAATTTATCTCTAATAAGGCATATTTGTATAAAGATCTGAATAATAAGCTTTCAAATGTAAGTGAGGTTAAAAAATGGAGACAGAGTGGATCAAAGTACTTATGTCCAAGAGGGCAGTCAAAAATTTCTGAAGGCTAAGCTGAACGTCCGATGACAGACTAACTCTGGTTCAGACTGTGCAATAAAACACTCAGTGAGAGAGGCCTTTGTGAAAAAAAAAAAAAAACCAAAAAAACCCAACCAAATGACAGCAATTCACCAAGCAGGTCCTTTGACATGTTTCAAAGCACTGGCTGGTTGACTCTGCTTGAAACTGTATGTACTATAGAGTGCTACAAGCCAAAATCTGAATGAGAACTCAGTTGGACACCGCAATATCAGTACATGAAAACAGACAGACTGAGTCGATCATGGCCTTTGGGCAAGGCAAGTCCATTTGGAAACAGATGCAAGAACTTAAATGGATTGTAGCACTTTTGGGATTTGGCAACACCAGCAGGCTCTGCACAGCATATAGAAAGAGCACAGTATGGTTAAAGGCATCATGAACATCTCTCCAATTTCTCTGGTGTAGGAAGAGACCAGAGACAACATTGAACGATGGACCGTGCAAGGAGATTTGTGCCAAAATCAACCACCACATGAGACCGCTGCTCTGAAAAACTGACTGCGGGAGGTGGTCCTGATGGATGGGGTTTGAGAATCGGAAAAAACATCGTTAGGCAAATTTTGCCAAAAGGGATTAAAATAAAAAATATGTGTTAATATACCAAATTAGACAATGAGGGGTTTAGGAATTTTTTTTCATTATTATTATTTAAGGTTGTACCAGTGCTTAGAAGAAAGTGGCCATAAAGCATGTATACACAGCAAGCTGCTAATCTGAATGTTATTGGTAACTTCTGTTATATTTTGGGGTTAGTTTCATGGAAGGAAGGAACACAGGGAAATATAAAAATCCTCTTTACAGCCCTTTTGTATGAAATTATTTTCCCTTTGTTAATTGCCTGGTACATTTGACTTGAACATTGTGATTTGCCATCTGCCCCTGCATAATGTGCCTGCTTGTTGCTGTCTTTAAATAGTCGCATTTCCCACAGGTTCTTATCCCAGCCAGCTTCAGAAATGCAGAATCAGGGTTTACTTATAAGCCTGGTGGGAGAAAAGTTAGCAGAAGGTGTCATATGACAATAAAGCAAGTACTCATCAACAGGCTAGATTACATTCTTTCCTGAGAAATTACATTCTCTTCTTGCAAAGTATGACAAGGCAAAGAATTGTCTATGAAAGTTGCTTTATTTCATGTGGTCCTCTTTCCCCTCTGACTTCTGACCCTTTGAATAACAATGAATGCTGCACAGAACACAAATCTATGGAAACTAATCAAGTCTATGCTCTGGGTAGCCACAGTAACAGACGAGAAAGCCATTGAAAAATTGCTAGTGTTTCTACACTTCAAAAGTTCAAGCTAAAGGTGATGTGAACTAGAAATGTATATTATTTATAGGACAGATTTGCATGGTGATTTTATGATTAATTGGAATAGACTATTGCAGCCTTTCTGCTCTACTTGTGCTAAACTGAAAGCTAGCAGTACTTAAGTAATACTATATTTTTGTTACATATAAAAGCTGTGTCATTACTACTAATATAATTTTGTAGCATATTAACTATCTTTTTCTAAGGTATAATTTGCAATTCCTCTGTAAACTATAATCCAGGTGAATTATACTGTTGGGTAAAATGCCCTAATGCATTTATTAAAATTTTCTTGTAAAGACGTAATGTGTGTTAACACAGTCTCTGAAAGCTTTCAGTCTCCAGTCTTTTTTGTTTCTAATGATCTTTATACCCAGAAGAACTGTCTTCCACAAACATTATGTTACGATATGATAGGTAGATACAGAGACCTGTGGATTTTAAAATGTACATAGGCATTATCAATACTATATAAGGCAGGAGTTTACATGACTTGCCTACTGTTAGCTAGTTGGCAAACATCTAATGTATGTGTGGGGAAATCCTCAAAAAACCTATTTTTCCTATGCTAGAAAACACACCTCTTTTTCTTCATTGACTGTAAAAAGAGCCAAGGTGACTAGCTGAGATGTGGTGCCTAGCTGATGTTAATGTCCCATTCTTACTTCCTTTCTTAAGTTTTATGTAAGTTGCTGCTTTGTTATGTATCCCTCAGATGAAAACAATGTCTCGGACACAGTTAGGGAGAAATACAGTATACTTTTGCCCTGTTGTTACTCCCACTGCTGCTACTTGTGCTGCTAACAGAAAGAAGATACTGGATTACACGGAACATTATATGAACTACTATGGCCATTCATAAATATGTGGTCTTGCCTACTGAGTTTTTCCTATTTTTAACCTTTCTTTTTTTAGGCCAGGCATTCTGTAATCATCTATTTTTAAAATATTTTCCAGAGGTGAATTTTCAAATAATGAAAAATATTTGGCAGTCATTATTTATTTATGTGGTACAACCTTGGTAATGGAAACACTTAAAATGAAATAGTTTACTGATATATTTCTGACACAATGTCAATATCATTCCTTCATCCTATAGTTTTGATCTAAATTGCTCTTGATGTAAGCATTTTGCTATAAACCCTTTGAGTTTTTAGCCAGTGCCACCATGCCTGTGTGTGCAAAATTTCTACATTTTAATAAAAATTATTAGAAAAACAGTAGCAAGGAGCTTTAAAACCCATCCTGCCTTTATTTTCTGATACCTGTGAAGTTTTCAAGCCCTTCCAGATTAATTCTCTACCTGGGTTAGAGAGATTTGTATTTGTTAAACAATAATACTGTCATGTTTGTGGTAAAGTTTCTCATTAGACCCTCCTTTAGTGCCATGTTTACCATATCAGAGTAATCTAAGATGTTCTGGGATGTTATTCTCTCTGTCAGTATATGTAACCAATATTAAGGATCCTCCTACATCTTAGTTAAGATCTTCAAAGGATACAGCTCCATTTGTTTTTTGCTTACTTTTACAGTTCCACTTGGCAGGACATTGTTAACTTCTTCATCTTCTGTATTATTCATTTCCTACTTGTTATTGGACTGTTGGATTTTTTACAGTAAAAACTAAGAAAAATATTTTTAAAGTATAGGAAGTATAACTAATCTAGAAAAAACAGAGGCTCACAGGCATCTGCGGTATCCGAAATGGTATGTAGACAGAGGAACTGAGAATTTGGAATAACCAGATTTAACAAGACCAGCAACTTGTTGCTGAAATGAATGTTTCCCTGAAACTCTTACCGTATGGATTTTTCAGTGGCCAGCTAGACTAGGTTGAGTCAAGAAGAGGAGAAAAACATGTAAGTTGTAGAGAGCCAGGGCTGATTCACTGCTTTGCATGATCATGAGCCTCCTACTCATTCCACATCACAGTTAAGTTTCCTAATAGGACATAAACTTTCCACTCCTAAATGAGCCATATTGGTTGTAATTTGTTTAGGAGAAAAGGGAACTTGGTAGCTTTCCCAAATCTGTATTTTGATTTGTGATAACTGTATTTGTTTTTTACCATGACAATCCTTAGTAGGCTTTAGTGTCCTGGTAAAATGATACTGTTAATGCCCTTTCTCTGACATTCTCTAAAAATACTTTCCTTGTCCTTTGCTACCTGCATAGATGACTTAAATCATTTTGGTGTGAATCGTGACTGCACCTCGTCTTGGCCACGTGTTTGGCCTTTTGATCTCCTCTAAAGTCTGTCAGCTTAGCTCTCACTGTTCATCTTCTGAAAAACACTCCAGCACACCAGGAAACACAACACTAACACTGAACAGCAGGGTTCAAGAGCAGCCCTGCAGATGCTTGCTCTGGCAAAATGCCAGTTCAGGACAGAGTACCTGTCTCCAGAAGTCTGCAGTTTTCAAAGCAAAATCTCTTGTGAGAGGTAACTACCTTTTATGAGAACAGCAACATTGTTGGGAAAAAATGGTCATCCCTTTAGGCACATTTTGTATACCCATGACCTCACCTGCATTCTTTTTAACGTGCCATTGGTCTCAAAAGTCTCCTGAAGGATATTCATTTAGGGTAATCAGATATACTTTATTCAGAAGACCATGTGTTAATGTCTACTATACTGTCACTTTGCTCCATCTTCTTTTGGGCCACGAGAGTCTGGTAAACTGAAGACAAGGGCAGTAGCAGAGCTTAGCACCGACAGTTCTGCTAGGGTTGCAAAATTGCTAGTCTCTGTTCTGAAGCCTGGTGTTAAGTACCTAAGTCTTTATAAAAACCCAACATATTAAGTGATCCATACCAGCTTGCAGTAAACCTAAGTTTGCAGCCTATGTTATCCCACTAATGAGCCAGGAGTTGTGATGTGTTCATGTTACACAGAAGGAAGTGTGCAGTTGTTGCGTTAATGATTTTTAAGTTGCTGTCAGAAACAGGCCAACCTTCTGATTTATCTATGAATACATTGAATGTGTTAGGAAAAATATGTTCTCTTCCATCTTCTTATCTCAACACTGCTATCCTCTGTTGATTGTAGCTTATTACATGCAGATATAAAGTGAGTGTACTTATGAAATTTGATGCTCAGTCACTCACATTTTTCTCACTCTGCAATTTTCCAGCATTTTGCATGAAAAACCAGACTCGGTTGTCAAGGGTGAGTGGAAGAAGGTGTCAGTTTTAGTTTTTTACTAAAAAAAACTAAGTGGAAAGCTGAGAATGGCTTAAAATTGCATCACTTCTAATGAAAGATGGAGATTTTATGTGTAATTCAAAATATGTCCTGTAACTTTGTTGCTGACTGATGCTATGTTACAATAAAGCAATACTAAATTCTGGTAGAAAGTAATTACATTTTATGGAGTATAAGACCAGCCACAGCTTAGATCCCTCTAAATTATAGGACTGGAATTATTTTAATGAAACTGCATATTCTAGCCTTCATTGCCAACTATCTCTTGCTCTCAGAAGAAGCAGCTAATAAATACATGAAGTATATAAAACATAAGGAAGTGCCAATATTTTTACTTAGGATCAGAGTCAGCTGTTAGTCTTCCTAAGGCTCCAGTATATGCTGTTTGTAGTGGGCTTAGCTATACATGATAGATTTTCCACTACATTTATTTCTCTCCATCAGGAACTATGATTTTCTGCCAGACTTTTATTCTGCCCTGGAGAAGAATTTGTGCACAGCTGCTTGCTGATAAACTTTTCTCCATTAGAAGCAATTTTCCTGGTACTGATCCTTCCTCATGTTCCTCAAGTCTCCGCACCTACTGTTAAAGCATTAAAAAGCCTAACAAAGTGGTATACAAAAAGTCATTGCCAAACAGTCAAGGCAGCTACAAATAACCTTCAATCTAACCTGCAAAGCCACAAAAATGAATCTCTAAGCCAATGGAAGTCTAGCCTTGCTACTTCTCTCTCTGAAGGGATGCAGCACAGAATGTGTGCCAGAAACCTAACTTCATTCCCCTCCTCAAAGGGTCCTTGCTCTTGAGTCCTTGCATTTTTAGGTGCACACCTTTACTTTCACAAGTTGTTAAGCCAAAATGGGTACATAGAATGAGAATGCATGAAGAAAGGAGGAAAATTTGAACTGTCAGGCTCTGAGGAAGATTCTTTGGCATAAGGCAGATGTAGTAAAATGCCTCCCAGTGTGCAGGATGATAATAAGGGTATATCATTGGTGACTTACTCCTTTGTTTTTTCACTTTCAGTGTCTTGCAACAAGATATATGCAGAGACCTGTCTGTTCTCAAAGTAACGTATCAAGTATTAATACTTGCATTGTATATCAAATTATATTACACACTACCCCCAGCCGCTGACAGCTCCTCTGGTATGTGCTCCTGGTGGTGAATGCTTCTATAGCTGCTCCGGAAGGAACAGGGTCACAGTATTTTCATGTTTGCTTGTTATTTTAGCTGCCTGTCAAAACTTTTTGAAAGAGCCCTCACAAGAAATGGGAGGAACGAGCTTTTTATCTCAGGCAGTTACAGTATGACTTCATGAGATAAAGCTATTACTGCAGCCTTGGACACTCTCCTTGCTATATTTAAAAGGCTTGCCTCCGATGATGGAGATCTTCAAAAAATCGTAGGAATTCTGTTGCCTGGAAAGTTAGAGGAAACCTAAACACAGTCACTGTTTGTTGTGGAGTCATGTGTATGGAAAAAAGTGAGTTTATTGTATAGACCAAGAAGCTTTGTAATTAAAAATGCTCTTGGGGATTTGCTGCTGCTTTAAGCAATATCACATGAAAAATGGCCTGCAGATGCATCATTTCTCATTATTGTTTCCAAACAGACAGGATGAGACAATACTCTACTACAGTAGAGTCACTTAATGACTTAAATTTTGCTACCTCCATATTTTTTAGAGTAATAATGAATACAGCTGAAGTAACAGATAGTGTCGGCAGAACAGGCTGGACGTTTTGTGAGAGAATCCTTGCAAGAGTATTTTAACTGCCTGCTATAATATCTCTTATTAAAGGAGGGGAAAACCCATCAGCCTAAACAGCTTATGTCATGATATTTTGTAGATGTAGTGTAATTTGTTAATCATCTTCTTTATAGCTTTCTGAATCATTTCATTTGGAAAGCTAATTCAACATGGTCAGGGACTTGGGTCACTGCTGTTCAAACCACGCCAGCATAGGCTTCGGTGACTTGACATGTGCAGATGCTCCCACTGTGTAGGATTACTACGTACCCCATTAGTAGCCTAATGGGACTACTCATATGCCTTGCACTACTCATGCACAACTGTTTGCAGACTGTGGGCTTTTATCTGCCCCTCGGCATACTTAGGCATTCAGATCACTATGATTTCAATTTAATGAATGCTTCCACTTCCCTTTAAATGCTGAAGAGAAATGTGTGCAGATAAAAATTAATTTCTACTGCCTAGACATGAATACTTTAGACAACTCACTGTTCCTCACAGAGGAAATGTTGAGGGTTTGTTTTTTTCTTTTTTGTTTGCTTTAACAATAAGTGAAGATAAAATATTTTTTAATTATTCTAAGTAGTATTATAATTTTATTTTTACACTCCTCTCGTGCCCTCCTCAGTATTCATTTACCAATTGTTCATCCAGCGATTAAAAAAATTATCTTTGAACTATATAAAATTTGACAATACTCCAAAGTTCAATATTCATGGACATTTCTGCATATCCTTTCCACATGATGTGCTAAGCTCCTACTGTATTCAAGAAATTGTCAAATAAGCATTTCATTAAATAGATCAGTAAGTCCTCTTGGTTAAAACCATAGACTTAGGCCTAAATCCTTCTCATGGAGTGAGATTCTGCATGGAGGGACAGGATGGTTTGATTGTAGCAGAAACTCAGTATCCTTGAACCACAGGAAAGTCTGAGATAGTAATTTATTGCTCAAAATTAGAACAAGAAATGGTTGCTTTAGTTTTCTTTGAAAAAGTAATAGTAAAACTTTGAATCATCTAGAAATCTTCATAAAGTGTTTTAATTTTTCATTTTAATGATTGTTTTTATTTCTTTCTTTCAGTTGTTCTAATTTGTTGTTATTTTGTTTTTGTTTTACAATACGTCAGTGAAAGTAACACATTTTATGGCAAGCATTACATTCTGACTTCACATAAGGTATATTAAAACTCAGAAATACTGCTTTATTCATGACCTTACTACACATGTACCATGATATATTAAAAAATAAGAACTATTTAGTGACAGCATTTAGTGTGAAACAATACCTTAAAATTTTGCTGATGTTGATTTCTAAGTAACAGTTTCCACCTTTTAAATTTTTTTCAGAAAAAACATGAATTAAATAATGCAATACAGAAAAAACAGCTTAATAGGAGACAAAGTTCTGGGGTTGATTTTTGATTTAAATGATGTGGTTGGTTTATAATGGATGGTACAAAGAGGGGAAAGGTTTTCTAAGCAGTATAATATGAGTCTGGGGCTTCTATAAGGGTCTCATACTTCACAAAAGTAGTTGTTACTAACTTGTTGTGTAGGGTTCCCTTTCTGCCATTTTTTGTCTGTTTAGAAACAATTGAGGTTGGCAATATATCATATATATTAGCATGCTCAGTAACAGCTGAGCTTCTTGCTATGCACAGTTGTATTTTACGGTTTCTTGGTGCATTTTTTCCATGAAGCTAAGCTGTATAGCACCACTACCTGATGTTGTCTCATATGTGCAGTCTTAAAATGTCTGCTTCACCATGGAATAATATTGGTGTTTGAGCAGCCTTTTTCCAGCATGAGCTCTCAAAGTATACTATAAGTATTGATTAATTAACCTTTTTGTACAGAAGGGCATAACACTGGGAAGTTCGATCCTGGGAAGGATCGAAGAGCCACAGAGATAATAAACCCTTGGAGTGTCACACAGCTGATTCCAGAAGCTGTCTTTACTACTGCTGCTAAATGCAGGGCATTCTGCTTTTGAATGCTGCAAGTGTACTGTGAATTGCCTTGGAAAAATGAGTGGCTTTTAAAGCGTAATGGTTAGAAATGAACAACTGTTCTTTTAACTTATCTTTATCTTCCTTTCTTCAATGGAGAAAGAAATGTAGGAGGTGGGGGGAGGTAGCAGGGATGTAGTTGCATGCCTCTATGAGGAGAAATTTCAGAAAATGAGTGTGATGAGGCTTGCAGTACAGAGCCACAGACATTGGCAGCAGGACTGGATTTCAAGCTGTGACCTCCCTGAGTCTGTCCCCTGCCCCATAAGCCTGCTTGTGTTTCAATACCCCCATCCAGCTTGTGGCTTTTCTCTGCCACCTTATGCCTCTTGTCTACTGCTTCAGCTTCTACCACTTTTTAAAGCTGCTAATGAACTCCATGTACTTCATTCTTGAAAAAAAAAAATTAGCAATAAAGAAGTTAAGCATTTGCATGGTCTGTTTTCTTTGTTTCTTATCTCTTGTCTTTCTCCTAAACACATGAGTCTGCAGTTGTATCTGAAAGAACTAATCGTGAGGGAATGTGAAAGAGAGCGAATTGCTTGCACGTGAGGAAAAATGTTGGTAAAATTGGGTAAATCTCTTTCGGTTGTGGCTGGTCATAAGATGCTGGTCACCAGGAATTTGAGAAGCAGGGCCAGAGGGAAGGAATTCCTTTCAAGTGCAAAGAATGACAATAGTAGAGAAGGTCCCCTAAGGAAGTTGTGCCATGATTGGATAGTTGGTGAAGATTTACCCTGAGGAAACTAAAGAGATTTTATTAGAGAAGAAAAAAAAATAATTTGCAGAGGTTTCTTGGTGTTTATTTGTATTGTCTCCATAGTCCAAATTATATTAAGATAAAAAGAAGCCAGACTGACCCAATGAAGCCATGAGATCAGAAAAATATTTTGGAGAACAATGTGATTTTCTAAAAATAGCAAGAAAATATTTTAATATTTCCCAAAGTCTCTGTATTCTCTTTCTGTGTTCTTCTTCATCTTTTCAACCTGTTCTAGATATAACTTTTAATTTTATAATTTGTTTTCTAAATATCTTGGTTGAGCCTTTCTATAACACTGATCATTCAAAATAGGACTCCCTGACATATTTGGTTTTGGGTGCTCTTGTGCAGTAACACCCTCTTGAAACATTTAGCATCAGCTAAATCATTCCTTCTTACTAGCAGTTCCCTTAAATAAATCTCTTGATGGTGTACTTGTAGCTATTTGTTTTGTCATGTAGGACGCTAAATTCAGCTTTGTGCGTAATCCAATTTAACAGTACCTATAATGAGCCTAACGTAGTCGCAGATCAAAATAGATACCTTTCCATGACTTCGTTCAGTTCTCGGCCAGAATAAATCTCTGGAAAGAATTAAAAAACACAGGTGATTCAAAGTCATTCATCTTACATACATTATTGCTTAAGCTGAAATATATGTGGAAAGAAAGAAGAACACAATGTGTTTGCAATTACTTGCTATTAGAAATGCTAAGGAAATTATTTTTGTTCAATTTTCCATGTGCGAGAGATGCTGTAGTCATGATGGTCTAAAAAATGAAACTCTATAGGAAAAAAACAATGGATTTTATTAAATGACTAATTTTTTTTTTCTTTGGAGGAACTAAGTTCCCCGATGAGGTTAAAGGATTCTAAGTTTGAAGATTTATCATCTAGTTTTTCTGAAACAGTGTACATTTGAGTGAAAAAGATAGCACCTTTCCCTAAATCCTTTCTTAGTTTTTCATTAGGTTACGTTTTTTCATTTGTCAATCTGTTTTGATCTACAGCTAATACACACCCAGTTAATTTAAAGATAATTATCGGTAACACTCAGAATTCATGCATTCAAGCATGAACAACTGATTTTTTAGCAAAAGACAAAATGGCAATATTATGGGGGCAGGTTGGAGGGGGATAGTGCAGATTGTCAATCTGCATTGATTATGAATCAATGAAACAATACCTCATGTTGAATACCTAATCTAAAAATTAATGTTAAAACATACCTACTGATACATGTCTGATGTCAACAAACAATTGAACAGAAGTTTGGCCACAGGAACCAAAGTTGGAAAATATATATTCGTTTGATTTACAGTCATTCTGATTATAAGTTTCTGTCTGAAGGGTGATTTCAACATGTTATTGAGGAGATGGCTGAGGAATATCACAATTTTAAGCCTACTTTAGTACTGAAATATTTTCAATTGTTTTATAGGTGTAGCATTTACTTGTACAGAAACATTCAAGAAGCAAAAGGTAGTGACTTAATATTTGAGATACATTTGATCCATTTGGTGCTTGTCATTTGATGAACAGTAGTGTCCCTGTTGAATATTCACTTTCACTTCTCAGTGGCCATTTCTCAGCTCGGCTGTCAGTTTGTCTGATACAGTATTAGTCATGGGAATTCACTGAGAGTGGATAACACCGTTGTTGCATTGACAGTAATCCTCCTTAATTTCAGCATTCAGAGAGAAAATACCACTACATTAGAGCTGTTAGTAACTGTGGATAATAATAGATACATAGCTAATTATGCAGTTAAAACTGAAAACATCTGATAAACTATATTTAGGATCACAAGCGTACTATAATCTCCAAAATAAAGGTAAAAGATAATGTGTAAATTCCAAAATCCAATATTGTCTTCTGTTCATAAATAAAAGATGTCAGAACAATAATTTTAATCAATATTGAATTCTAACACTATTGGGGAATGCTAGAAAGCATATGGGTTATACCCTGAAAAATAATATGCAAAGCTGCTTATCTCTTGGCTCAGAATTTGAAGTGTTTCCCTCTGCAGGGATTCCAGCTTGCTCTCTCCAGATTAGGAGGGGTTTCTTGCAGATATCTGCAGTATCAGTGTGGAGAAGCAAACTAAGAAAATTTCACTGAAATTATGGTATTCTTACAGGAACACAAACAATGTCAAGATGTATTTTTAGCTCTTCAAAATGTCACTGATAATCTTCATTAGGGAATAATAACAGAAGCCTGTGTTTATCCTATGTAAATCTTGCATAATCCACAAGGCACTGTGCATGTTGCAAACCATGGAAACGACATTGAACGTTTTCTGATATCTGGTTCCGATCTATCTCCACAGAAGGAAGAGTGGGACAACCTCAGGCATTTAAGTTAGGAACTGAGCAAAACAGGGAGGCAAAAAGAGGCTTAGAGAAGGCAAGAAAATCAGATGGTATGAATAATGATTCATTATGGGTGGATGAATGTTCTAAATAATTTCATCTGTGAACAGATTTCAGTGCCATCTGAGACCGACAGTAATAGTTCTCCCTCTAAATAAAAAATGTGGAAGTGCATTTACTTCTAGCTCCAGCAGATGATATCACTGTGTATAGGCTGATATTGCATTGCTCACAATGATTTTTTTCTTTCTAACCTAGTATGTTTATTTAGCTTTAAAGACTATTTTTTTCCCCTACAGAAAAGAACTCCTGCATCCTTAGGCTTCATGCTTCAGAAATAAATACATCAGGTTTTATTTATAGCAGAGCATTGGGGGGACTTTTTATGTTATTCTTATTAGAATTTCTTCAGTGTATGCTGTCAGCATAAAAGTATGTACATCCGTGTTTCAAGCAAATGTGGCACATGGTACCCCATAGTAACCCCATGATTTCATACAAAGATCAGAGGGAAAAAAATAATTCTCCTTCTTAATGGAATGGTGAGATGACTTATAAAAGGCTGTACGAAATGCACCATTCAAAAGAGTTAGTGTTTGTTGTTCTCCTTTTACATCTAAATCTATTAAAATTGTAAACAACTTGTTACAACATGAGTGTAATTTTTTTCAAAATATTTATACAGTAATTTCATTTTGAGAAGAATAATGTCAAATATGAAATTCAAATGCTTTTTTCCCCCACACAAGAAGCTATTCCCACATAGCTGAAATAATGCATGCAAACAACAGTTTTCATGAAGTTCAAAAAAAAAAAAAAAAAGCCTGAGGAAACATGTAGGATCCCAGTTAGCTTGATCAGTATTCAGACCTAAGAGATTATTAGATGGCCATATAAAGTATATTGCTCAAGTGCATTCTTCACTGCCTACCACCAGTATAACATGGCCAGTTTGGGCTGGGAGGAAGCCCTGTACCTGGGGTTGTTGGACAGTACAACTTTTCATTTTGGAATTGTACTATAATTCTGTGGAGCCTACTTACGTCGCTTCCTCTCTTATTCTTTTTCTTACCTTTATATTACCAGACTGTTTAATCTTTTTTGTTGTTTATCTGACGGTGGTGGGGAAATGTTAGGCTTTGAGTTTTGTTTTTAGTGAGGGAAGTAGAGACCAGAGCCTTCTTTACAGCCGTCTTCACGTAAGAAGATATACCACTGTAGTTTGGGCATTAAGTCCTATAGCTTCACAAAAGGAAAATAGAGCAAAATAAGTGTGCACAGAGAATAGAAAATATAACAACAGAGAACTCTTGAGATGGATATCGGAGAACTGTATGTGCCTTTTACTTACTACTTTGTATACTTTAGATAGTTATAAGTAGTACCTAAATTTTTCACTGAGCAGAGCTTGGAAACCACACAGAGGCACAATATAAAGATTTTCAGAACAGACAGTAAAATGCTATTTCTAGCTGGAATAAAACAGAAATGTTCACAGTTGCAGAAATAAACTTGTTTTGCACTATTGGATCAATATTCATCTTTTACTTTTTTCCTCTTGCAAATTCAGATTCAACTTATGACAGCAATACAAGAGAGAGAAGAAGATATCTTTAAAAATCTAATTATCAGTATGGCATCTATTGTAGAAATGACAAGATTGTTGTGTTATTAAAAGGAAATCCATGTATAATGTTCAAGTATAAGCAGCTTATTACAAAAGTTAAGTTAACCACACATAATGGAAAAACATGAACAGCTAAAGATACTCAGCCTTAAAAACTGATGCATGGATTTCTGTAGGATGTTGTTACCATTCTCCCAGGCTGCTTTGTCTTCCAGACATCAGTTTGGTTTTCCGACTCACTCTGCAGCACTCTTCCCTAACCACCAGGGAATGCAGGCAATGCTTGAGATACATTGGAGCTGCCTTGCTGAGGCTGGCAGAGAGCTGTGGATTTGGAAGTTGGCAAAATGCTGCAAGGTGCCCTGAGGAAAAGCACTCATCCACAGCCTTTCTTTTTAAACAGACTCCTGCCATATTTCTATCCCACCACGCCCGTGCAAACAGTGTCCAATATACAGGAATTGCAGCAGGGTTTACATTTGTGTTGTGTTCATGTGTGACATGCACCTAAATAATTATGGTAGCCCTAATGTCTTCCCACTGTACCATTAAAGTCTGAAACAGTGACTTGTATTTTCTTAGCGGTAAGCACAGAGTTTCAGCGAAACACCAAGTGTCATGCCAGGATAGCTGATAAAATCATCCAGTGACTGCCTTCTGTTCACTGGTGTCAACTTGTAAATCTTCCATTGCGCAAAGAGATCTCTTTATCCTTTATGTAGACTCCAGCAGCAGAATGTGTGGGCAGTGCAATGTTCCCTGACTTCAGAAGTTAGTATTTGGATTCTAGTTTGAGCCAGTGTCAGTAAGATGTCACTAATTAAAGTGAAAAGTTTAGCCTTATTTCTCTTATATATCCTCTTCATGTCTAACGAAAGTTCTTAATATATCCTCTTCATGTCTAACGAAAGTTCTTACTCCTTTCAGGGATATTCCTTCCCACATGTCATCCAGGAACAAAAGTAGCGGTAAGCTACCTTGCACTGATTTTTCTTTAAACAATAAACCTAATTAGGTCCTATCCTTCTGTGGATGTAAATGCCAGAAGTCATTACAGTGGGACTCTGGGGTCATTCTTACTACTGCACTAGTAAATTACATAGCCACTCCCTACTCTTTCAAGATGCAAAAGCAAATTTACCATGGCGTACTTCCCTGGGAGAAGGGAGCACAGAGCCTTGTTCTCTAGGTAGGGTTTTGTCGTCACTAGTCTGTACGACTGCAGTCCAGAACGGCCTAGAGACGTTTCCCCCAGCCCTACTTTGGAGACGGTCATCCAGGCTTTGGGACAGTCCAGAATCCTCTGTGAGTCCTTTGGCTTCATAAATTAGCACCTGCTCCGAATGGCACCAGCAGAAATCTGCTTTCATGTCAGCTTCTTCATTTCACTGAGGAACTAACCAATGATTAGTGTTTCTCTTGAGGATTTTTTTCTAAAGCTAATGAAATAATCCTTTATAAAATAGATTTTGTGCCAAAATACTACCTTCTATCCATCCTTTTAATCATCCATGTATTCTATTACACTCATGAGCAGTTTTTGTAATCAGGGAAATAAAATTCATGTTTCACAGGGCTCAACATCTGAAGGACCTTAAGTAAATACTTGGCTATATCCTGAAATCTGACTGTTCTTGTTTATGGATATTTGCGATGAGCTTTTACTTATCTTCTGTTTATCAGAGTAACTCAGGTGTTTCAAGAGCAGCAAGGATGACACTGCTTAAGTCAGCCTTTTAGCCATGGCAGTCTATCTCCAAAGGAAAGAAAGTTAAACATATCAATTATTAAATGCTTTCAGATAGATTCTTCTTAAAAAATTTAAAGGAAATGTAGGCGGTCTAGACCCGACAATATAAGAAACGGCCTTCAAACAAAATGCTAGCTGAACTAGAAACAGACTAGAAATAGAAAGAAAATTTTCCTTATATGAGGAGAGTGTTGATTTTTTCACACCTTGCTAGAACAAATTGTATTTCTATACAGCTGCAGATAATCTATATGGACAAAGTCTATATAGATGTCTATCAAAGACATCTGTTAAAAAAATGAAGTGAATCATTCTTGCAGAATAAAACTGTTTAAAGCTACCTTCTGAAGTCCTCTTAGCCTCCTTTATCAATGTAAAAATTGAGGTCATAAAATCAATCAATGCAGTGTTTTTCCCTTCTAATTTAGTGTTTGTGTGACATTTCTCTGGCATTGTTATTAAATACTCTGCGGGCTGCCTAAACCCCAGATATCAGGAGAGAAAGACAACAGAAGTACTCTGAGATTTCAGTTTCATGCTAGTGTTCCTAAATTATTTTATTCCCTTCTATTTAGGCACAAAAAAACCCCAACCAACCAACCAACCAAAACAAAACAAAACAAAGTAGACTCCAAACAGAATTTTATTAAATCATGTTGCAAATTCATTTTCTGTTACTAAGCACAAATGAAAATAGAAGAAGGGCTGAACCTACTAGCATTTTTTTGTTCTTCATTTGTGTGCAATGTGCCAGAAGTAGGCTAGGTTTTTAACAAAGAATAAGAAAACATTCCTATTGTATCTTTCAGATGGCCAACACAAAGGAAATGACGGAGTGGTGAGGCTTATACACAACTTGCTGTTTTCCCTTTTTAAAAATTTCTTTTGATCCACTTATTTTGACAACTCTTGCTTGAAAGCAAAGATATAAAAGAGAAAGAAAATGGCTTGCTAATTACGCATTTGGAGCTGAAATATGAAATTATACAGTATGGATTCAAGATAGTGTAGATTCTAAGTGGTAGATTCCCAGTGATCCCATTTTCTCAAATACAATTTCTGTTCTACACATTTTCATTGTACAACATCAGACACCTTTCAGATGGCAGTTCATTACCTGCTTAGTTTCCCTCTTACCTGTACTGCATTTATATTAGTCACTTTCCTGGGCATTGACTTGTAGAACAAGAATATTTTTAAAGAAAAAGTCACTTGAATAGATGAATCCAATGAAGCTTTTCTTATTCTTGCATATGCAAATTCTAATTAAACTTTATAAGTCATATCCAGTGAACGCGGACATCTCCCGTGGGTTGGAAAACCCTGCCACTCACTTCGTGAGTTTGGAACGGGATGATTCTAATGGCGAAAATCTGATTTAGCAAGCTTACACATTCAATGTGCAACTGTGCCTTCAGGAGTCAAAGGGAACAAAGTGCCTGTGGAGTTCTTGTGGAGATGTCAAATGCCAGAGGAACTGTACACCAGTTTTTCACTCTTTGAAAAACCCAGCCTATGCAATTAATACTATGATTGTTTTTCAAATAACTGTTAGCACACATTCTATTTTTCATTAATTTTATTTGCATGCCTATTTGCAACATTTGCTAGATAGAAAATGCAATATTTTATGTGAGTATACAGAATGTTGAAAATACTATTAATTGGATACTGAAATATTTAAAATAGTTAAGTTGTTCTGCAGTCCTTGCACTTGTCCATAATAATAACTAGCATGAATCAATGAAACATGATTGGCATGAATGCATGTATCAGAAAATCAAACTTCCTAGCGGCATTTCTGGTTTGTTTTAATGGATATAAAGCATATATATATCTCTCCATAGGCCATATATCTCAAACTACATATATATAAAGCAAACTCTCTCTGAACATTTCTAGTCGTTGCTTCTGTGGAACTTGTAGAGCATATGCACTATAAACTCCTCCCTTCCATTGTGAAGGCTTACATGGCTATATTTGTATGAATAAAGCTAGCTTTTTGCTAGTGCAACTCCAGCGTTGCTCTAATAACTACCAATCTAATGGAAACAGCAAATAAGGAGTGTCTGGATGACGCTCTTAGTCATATGATTTAGTTTTAGATAGTCCTGCAAGGAGCAGGGAGGTGGACTCGATGATCCTTATGGGTCCCTTCCAACTTGAGATATTCTATGATTCTATAATTCTATGAATTATGTGGGAGAAGGGATCGTTTTTCTTGGTTCAGGCATGCTTGTTAGTCCCCACAAGTAACTTCTGTGTTTCTGTTTTTCTTCACTGTTTCAATGCTGGGCTAGGATGAAGGAGCTGAGGAGAAGCTGTAGGACAGAGCAGCAGTTTGGAATTGTTCTGTGGCATCCCATTCACTCAGTGCTGTGTGATAGACTTATTGTTGTGTAGCTATGCAGTTTGTGTGCGCGCACACACACACACACACACGTGTGTAAATACCTTTAACATCAGATGAGATACCATGAAGGCTTAACAAGGTTTGCCTTGCTAAAGCAGCAGTGCTTCCATCTTACTGCAGGTCAGGTAATCATTAGTCTCGAGATTCAAAAAGCTTTCAAGTCCTGTAACGCAGGCTTACAAGGCATCTTCAGCTGCTTTACCCATCTGACAGTGTCAATGCAACTGCAGTACATTTGGATGGCCAATGATTCAGATACTGAGGAAGGCAAAATACTCCATTAAATAAAGAAGTTACAGATCTCTGATAGGAGAGGAACAGACTCAGTGACCCAAAAGGTCCCTTCTGGTTTGGTGCGATGTGCTCCTATTTTCAAGGCAAAGACCCCTTTCTGTAGCACATCCTGCCAGCAGCTCTCTTTATGAAGTGGGAAAGAAATACAAAGGTGTCTGCAAACGGCACCTATGGTAATATGGCATGGAGAAGGAATAATTCTCTTAGGTAGTGAAGTGTAAAGCTATTTTAGGTTTTATGGGTCACAGTCTTAAAGTCTACCCAGGTAGCAGCAGAAGACTCCTGGAGATCACAGAAGAAAGGTGGTATATGGTGTCTCTCAGAGACATACTGCCAGCAAGTATTCCCATATTCTGCACTGTTTTAAGCTCCTCAATAGATGCAGTCTATATTGCCTCCTCTGATCTGAAGAGGCTTTTAAAAGCCACAATTTTACTATCAAGTTTGGATGTGAATATTCATGTTAGCGTGCTTCTTTCAGACTATTATATACAAATTATTTTCATTCTAATTTATATTCTGTTAATAATGACAGATTTTACAGTACATTTACTTTTAACAAGTCAGTGTTATGATAATTGTCTAAGTGTTTGACCAAGGAGAGTGAGGCCTTACACATAGAAATGGTGTTATGTTGTGCATCATGATGTCTGTAAATTGTAACTCCCAAAAGAAATGGAGTACAGTGCACAAACATTAGAAGCTTGATTATTACCATGTTGACTCATCAAAATGAGACAGATTTCACAAGCTGCTGAAGGGGACCTAGGCAAACTGAAAATGTGCTTTCCTTCCAAACTGCAAATATAGAAGGATATATAATTATAAATGCTCTGAACTGTGTTACTCCTTCTAAGTCTTTTCTAATGCCTATTGAAATCAAAGGGAGTACTCCCCCAGCTTCAATAAGCTTTAGGTTTGGCCTTTGGTTATCTTCTTTTTGGCTGTGTTCTGAAACCATGTAATCAGCTGTGGGATGTAGGGTAAGCTGCTGTAAATTCTTAATTGCATTAAAAAAAAGAGAATAGTTTCTTCTGCAGAACTTCCTTTTCACTAGATATCTCATAATTAGTAACAAATTATCTCTGCTTTTGCAGTGTTTTATTTAGATTCCATTTTTAGTTGAAATTAGCCTTTTCAAATGTTTGTGATGCTGAAAGTTAAGATAATATACATATGCTGCATGATATTTAATATAAAGGCATATCTGTGTATAAGTGATTTTCTTTTTCTTTACAGTTTTTTCCCATTTCTTTACAAAGTTCAAGCTTTTCTATGTTATTCATTCAAAGTTATTAAACTTCACAGTGTTTTTTTAGGTATCTCCACAACAGCTGACCCCTTGGCCAAATCATTTGGATTGCATAAGTATTTTCAGGACTCTATTCTGGAGGGTGCTGCTGATACAGAAAGGCTAAATGAGTTCGGTGGGAGGCTGGACAGTGTTCACAGAACAGAAGCCACCTTCAGGGTTGCTAAGGACTTACAAACCACCTCAGATCCAGGAAGCTGTAAGTGTATGGATGCTAGGATACCATCACCCCTCACCATTGTATATGTGCATTTGCCCTATTCTTACACTCTTCCATAGGCACTGCCTTTAACAAATGTTGGAGATGGGATGCTTTGGTCTGACTCTCCTTCTGTTCTCATGTTTCTCATATCTGTATGCACATTGATGTGGTGTCCATGCAAGCTGTAATGCCAACCTGTGATTTTGTAGAAAAATCCTACTTTTCAGTTGTCATCCTTTAAATTTGGCATGCTCTGTATCACAATAATTTCAGAGCGTTGTAGAGTTTGTAGAGCGCACATTCACACTGGTATTATTTAAAGATGCCTGCTCAAGATATAGAGTAGAAAGAGTGCATAATCAAGCTGATTATTTAGCACAGTCGTATTATCAGCAGGGTGGAGTTACGGGGAAAAGAAGTTATGTCAGAAAAATTGAGAAAAGAAAACATGAAAAAAATTATGCCCAAGAGTGACATTTCTCTGAATTATACCAGGTTGTCTGAAAGTTGTAACACAGGGCTGTGCTGACGTACAATTTGTACTAAGTAAAAACGGAAAGAATGTGAGTAAACATTTTTACAGATATCATATTATTTTCATAAAAGCTAGGAAGAGTTATTCCAGTATATTCATGCTTTTTAGTTCATTTTTCATAGTGCTCCGATAATCAGACACCACTTACTTTCCTTCCATAACAATGTCATATGTGTTGCACATTCTTCTCTTTCAAATCTGTTGTGTTGTGTTATTCACAAATACTCTTGTGATAAGAAGAGAATAAAAGGGAGAAAACCAAGTAGCAATTGTTGAAAAAGTAGAAGAATGCTGAGAAAGTTTCTCAGCAAATACAGCACCACCCTTGTTTTAAACTGATTTCTCTGACAAGAGTAGTCCTAAAATGGTACAACCTTATTTTCTGTCTGATAGATTTAAATCTTACTTGGCTATCAAGGTGATGATCAGAACTTTTTCTTAAACTAAGATAAGTTCTTCTCAAACTTTGTTATTACTTCAGGCAAAAAGCTCCACCAGTTGTCTGTTAGATATAATCCTTTCCTACTGAGAAATTGCTTTTACATTTATTTTAATAAGTTGATAATCGCAAGAAGGCAGTTAAAGGAAAAGTTAGAGTACATAAATGATGTAACAAAGTTGCATTATAATTCAGCAAGGAAAAACCTACTTTTTAAGAAGTGTCCATCTTCCTAAGGTTGCCTGGCTGTGGTAGCTGTCACACTCATGGCAGAAATTTCCTAAGCTTGCTGTTATGCAATTTGCAAATAAAATTTAATGCCACTGGCCATGGAAGATCTTAGAGCTTTACAGTAACACTGACATTTGAGATGTTTTTACTACTACACAGCGTTGTTTAGTCTGCTGGTATGGGTGCCACAGTTTCCCATTTTTTGTGGTCTGTAATGTAATTGTAGCCTACAGTTCCATCAAATAGTGGGAGAGAAGGAGTTGGAAAATATTTAATTCCCTCTGTAGGCAAAAAGTTTTCAAGCTTTCTTCATTTTTGTTCTTTCAAATCAGTATACTGCTTGGTGGGTTTTTTTGCTTAAATATTGATATGGCTAGAAATTTCTAGACCTTTTAAAGGCAAGTTTGTACAGCAGTCAAGGTTATGTATGTGAAATGTTCGTTTATAATGGTTATCATATCATGACTAAGAACAGCCTCTTCTATATCAGTCCCAAGGTCCACCCACACAATTTGTCTGTCTCCGACATTGGCCTTTAGGGAAGACTGAGAACAGGACAACCATACAGTGAGACTTATTAAGGACACTCTCCAGCCTCCAGCATTTTGGCACAAAGTCATTCAGACTTAGATGTGGTCTCTCTGTTTTTAACAGACATAGATGGACTTTTTCTTTCCCCCATGAATTTGTTAAATTTCCTCTGATATCCTAGTGACTTCTATGTATCTGTGATGTCCTGGGACAAAGCATTCCATGCTAAGTACAGGCTGTGCAGAGGAGCAGGTTTTTTGTTTATTTTGTACCAGCTAGTTTTCTTTAATGTCTCTCAGTTCTTGTAAAGAAAAAATACTGAACAGTTGTTTCCTGTTCACTTTTGCCATTCCATTTGCAATTTTATATCTTTCTATCATACCTGTTCTGCTTATCTCTCTCCCAGGGCAATGACTTCACAATGTTAGCTTAATCATTCCCATTTATACTTACAATTATCAATGTCACCTTCCTCAGAACTTTTCCAGTCTATATATTGTTTTAAGATGAAGACTCAAACCCTACACAATGTTGAAGATGAAATGTACTATGGATTTATACAGTAGAAAATATCATTATGCCATTAAGCTTTTTCCTTTCCTAATAAATCCTAGCATGTGGTTTGCTTTTTTTATCTCTGCTGAGCTCTGAGATGACCTTTTCATGGAACTATCTATTACAGTCCTGAAATCTCATTTTTAAGTAGTAAAAGCCACCTCAGAGACTATCATTAGGTATATAAAATTAGGATTGGGGTTTATTTGTATGCATTACTTTGTCTCCATGAAAGTTCATCATTTTATCAGTAATTCAGTCTTGAAAGGTCTTTCTGCCTTTCTTTGTGTTAGGGCATCATCTTTAATTTTGTTGCCCAATAGCAAATATCAGTAAACTTTGTCACTCACTATTTTTTACTTTTCTAGGGCATTCATAAATTTGATGAATAGCATGAGACCAAAACGCACTGTGGAACATTGCTGACCTTTCTCTAGTGCAAAAACTTGCCCTTCAACTCAATTCTTTGTTTCCAGTAGTGTTTAGCTGCTAGTCTTCCATTTAAGCTTACCTGGTTTAGTTTCTTTAAGGATTTTTCATATGAAATCTCTCTCAAGTGCCTTTTGAAAACTCAGATAAGCTGTATCAACCCCACCTTCTTTGTCCATGAGCATATCAAATATCCCAAAGAACTCTTGTGTTTGCAAGGAATGTCTTTCCTTCAGAAAACTGCATTGATACTGTATCTGTGTTTCCACTGTTTCTGCTCTAGAGTAGTTTGTCTCTCAAATGTATGGGGCTTTCTGGCCTTTTCTTCCCTGAATCTTTTCCTGAACCCTGTCAAAATTTTGCCATCAGGTTTGATGCCTTCCAGTTTTTCTGATGTCATGCAATTTCAAGCCAGATGAACTTAAGTTAAATGTAATCTGTCCCTAGTGTTATATTTTTGTTCATTATTCATTTTGTCAATGCATGTTCTATTTGATTTGACTTCATTTTAAGGCAGAGGGAATCCTCAGAAAGGATTCCAACTTGAGAAACCTCCTTCTGCTGTCCATGGTGAACGCAGATATGAAAAATTTGTTTGCTTTCTGTTATAACCTTATCATCTCTGGGAGATCTTTTATGTTCTGTCAGTCATCTGCTGGCTTTACAAACTCTCTGACAGACTTCCTCCTCCTTAATGTGCTTAAATATGCATATATATATATATGTGTGTGTGTGTGTATATATATATGTTTATACACTCTGCAAGTGCTTCTCAAATTCTCTTTTTTCTGCCTTGTGTTTTTAACCTGCCAGAGTTTATAATTATTTTTATTTACCTTAATAAAATAATTTTCATTACCCTTCCTTAAACATGACTTTGGCTTTTTAAAGATGCCCTCTTCTTTCTAACATCCTCTTTTACCCTGTAATGCCATGCAGACTTTATTTTGGTCTTCCTAAAATCTTCTTGGACAGGTGCTATGCATTTGACCCAAGTTGCTAATAAATACTTCCTGTGCTGTCTTCAAACATTTTTCTCTTTTAGTTGTTCTTCATTGTTTCTTTTTAAAGAGTTTCCTCTTTAAAGCACTACCACAATGAAGTTGTTGGCTTTTTTTTCTTGTGCAAGGAAGCTGAATCAAAGTATACTTTTGACATCTTTGGAAAGCTTTTCACTAGAAACATTTTGAATAATGTCCTGTGTAGGATAGCTTTTTCTCTCCTAGGTTCCCTGTATAATTCTGCCTCAGCATCAGGATTTGTTTTCATATGGACTGAATCTAGTTGGAGGTAGTCACAGCCTTCTGTTGTTATCATGTTTCTTGCCCTCCTGGACGCACTGATCTCCCTAAACAAGTCACAGTCACTGTTTCTATCTTGGTAAGACAATAATAAGATTGTATATGCAAAAAAGTTACTTTGCTTATCTTAATTTTACAGAGATGGAAGTAGTGTTCCCATCAGAATTTATGTCATTCCCAATAATTTAAAATCTAAATCTAAAAACTTAAATTTCAGGACATAATTTGTTCCATCTATCTGTGTATCAATGATCCACTAAGCTAAAATAGGCAGTAGATTGGGAAATTTAAGTAGACTCAAAATTCTCCTTTTAGCACATTTCTTGTATTCCTATTTATGAAACATTAAATACACATTACTATTTAAGCATGTCTTCAGTAGTATTTTATTACTGGTTAATAGCTCAATTGCTGAAATATATGTAACTGATAGTCATTTGTCTTATGGATAAACAACACAGTGAAATGCTTGTAAAGGCCACTATATTGAAATGGTGACAGACCACAGCATTCATTCTGCTGGTTCTGTGCTCTTTTCCCGAACAGCACATTCACACTGGAGTCTGACTTTGCTCCATGTGTTACCATCCATGTGCACAGCAATACAGCAAAACTAGCTCAGCCATTGCCACTCATTTACCACATAAGGATTTTGTGTGCTGCTGGTAATCACTTCTGGTTAATGTAAGAGTCATACTCCTCACATTCATGAATTTTTCAGCTGTTAAGTCCTTACCTGTAGAATACAACCGAGAGATAGAAGTGTGAATCTAGCTTGCAGGGTTATAGTGGGTGAAGACATCTTCTGAGTGGGCGTATACTTACTGCTAACATACTGCTAACGCAAACAGCTGGATTACAGAGGCAAAGTCACTTGAGAGTACGTGCTCCGGTAGCTGTGCCAGACATGGGCTATACGAATACTAGTGGTGTATGGGAATGAGTTTTGCTGACAAAAGGTACAGCTTATGTACCGGGAGCGGCCTGTAACTCCCAAGGAGCTGGGGAGCCAAAGGATAATAATTTCAAAACTGGTTAGTCCCTAGGTAGTTATTTCAGTATGAATACCTTTTCCTTGTTTGAAAACATGAAACACCATATATAAGGCAAAACCCCACTTTTTACAAAACACCCTCAGTGACTATTTGAGAATAGCAAACAGAAGCAGCTTCACAATGATAGTCAGTTAAGGCTCAGACATAAATAAAATCATCATTATTTTTCACTATATAAATTTTTAATAAACTAGTGCTTAATTGTAACGGTAAATTTATAGGCTCCCACTTAGATTTATTAATCTTAATTCCTCACCTCAGAAAAGTCAAAGTGCATATAATCCTCACTGGTCTTTATTACCTGATAGCTATTTAATAAACCAGAGCAATCTCTGATATTGAAACATCTGAAAGCTCTTAGTGTGGCTGCATTGATCCTTTTTTAATCCAGGTCTGCCAGGAGAGTGGTTTGTAGACCTAGTGTGTAGGGCATAAGCAGAAGTTCTACTGTGTGGTTATTTATACATTTCACAGCAATCACTTAAGAGTGTCGCTACCTTCACCATTCTTGTCTTGGGTAAGTATTTGCATGCTGTTTACCTCCCAGTTATAATGCACTATGGAAAAGGATTTATTTACTGGATTCACTTCCTTTCCTTATCTGTTGCATACAGTTGCTGTGCAAAGCTAACCAGTCTGAATGAGGTTAGGTCCATAGACTTATCCTATGGATAAGTCTACATTTCAGTGAAAGAGGATGTGAGATGATTAAATAGGGCTTTTAAAAAATTTAAAATTTAAATTCCTAAATTTTGTAATTTTTCAGGATGAAACACATTGTATGAACATAAACTTACAGTCAGTAAAGTGCCACTGTCAATTAAAAATTCTACCATTCTTGTTTTTCTAAAGACGCTGTTTAAGTACCTAGAGTTGCTGTAAACTAAACCAAACCAAACGAAACCCAGAAATGTTCTTATGTAAAACACTTACTTCATGAGTTGAAATGGACTTTGTGTAAAGTCTACCAGTTACAAAACATGGTTTTAGTTTGTAAAATAAGAACAACCAGGGCTTCGCTGGTGTGAATGTACCTGACTGTATCTCATCTTAGAACTTACTGTCCTGCAACGGCAAGAGGCAAACTACTCCAGGACTCAGATATCATTGCTATGAGCCAAGGAGTATTTGTTTGTCTCCAAATGTTCATCCACAGACTTGGAAGGTGTGAAAAGACCCAGCTTCTCTCTGTAAAAACTGTCAGTTTCATAAATAGGAATAGATTTGTTCTTCAAGACTGGAGCATGTACCTCTTCCTGATCAGGAAGAAGAAGTAGTTGGGGCCTCCTTCAAAAATGCGAAGAAGCCTCATGTTCACGGGCCTTGGTCTTCATGAAAGACTTGTATCACACTGGTATCTGCTGGAGGGGCAGCACAGCAAGCATGAGCCATCCAGGAGGTTTCTGGAGTGCTTTGATGACAACTTGATGACAGAATTAATCAAGGAGCCAAAGAGCTCCCCTCTTTGCAAAGAGCAACAAACAAGGAAGGACTGGTCAAGGATGTGAAGGTCAGGGTCAACCATGGCCGCAGTGACCATGAAATGGAGTTCAGGATCTTGAGAGGAGGGAAAAAAGCAAAAAGCAAGATCACAACCCTGGAATTCAGAAGCACAGAGTTTGACCTGCTCAGGGACCTGCTTGGAAGAATCCTATGGGAAATGGTCTGGAAGAGAAGAAGGGTCCAGGAGAGCTTGTTGATTTTCAAGGCGATCCACCCCCAAGATCAAGAGTGGTCTGCTCCTGACAAACTGGAAATCAAGCAGGAGGCCTACATGGGTAAACAAGTTGCTCCTGACAAAACTCAGACATAAAAAAGAAGGGCACAAGAGGTAGAAGTGGGGTCAGGTGGCCCAGGAGGAATTCAGAGACACACTCTGAGCATGCAGGGATGGGGCTAGGAAAGCCAAAGTCCATTTGGAGTTGAATCTGGTGAATAAATTGAAGGGTAACAAGAAAGGCTTTTATGGGTATACCAGCAAAAAAGGAAGAATAGGAAAAGAGTGGGCCCATTGGTGAATGGGGCACGGAACCTGGTGACACAGGAGATGGGAAAAACAATGTACTGGGGGCATTCCTTACTTTAGTTTTTACTGGTAAGACTTGCTCTCAGGAATCCAAGGCCACAGAGACCAGTGGGAAAATCCAGACAAAGGAAGACTTACCTTAGCGGAGAAGGATCAGGTTAGGGAGCATTTAAACAGATTGGACACACACAGGTCCATGGGCCCTGATGGGATGCACCTGCAAGTGCTGAAGGAGTTGGCTGATACCATTGCGAGACACACATGGACACAGTCTGGGTAACCTTCTGACCCTGCTCTGTGCCTGTGTTAAATATGGAATATTCAGGTGTTTTGGGTGCACTCACTTGGGCAGTAGTGTTGATTGGCTTGAGGGTAGGAAGGCTCTGTAGAGGGACCTGGACAGGCTGGATTGATGGGCTGAGGCCAATCGTATGAGGTTCAACAAGGCCAAGTGCCGGATCCTCCACTTGGGTCACAACAACCCATCCAATGCTACAGGCTTGGGGAAGAGTGGCTGGAAAGCTGCCTGGCAGAAAAGGACCTGGGGGTGCTGGTTGACAGCCGGCTGAATATGAGCCAGCAGTGTGCCCAGGCAGCCAAGAAGGCCAATAGCATCCTGGCCTGTATCAGAAATAGTGTGGCCAGCAGGAGGAGGGAAGTGATCATGCCCCTGTACTTGGGACTGGTGAGGCCGTACCTCGAATACTGTGTTCAGTTTTGGGCCACTCACT
>NW_008825114.1:9234858-9240568 GCF_000699105.1 Pygoscelis adeliae
GTTTAGATTGGATATTAGGAAAAATTTCTTCACCGAAAGGGTTGTCACACATTGGAACAGGCTGCCCAGGGAAGTGGTTGAGTCACTATCCCTGGAGGTATTTAAATAAAAACTGTATGTGGTGGTTAGGGACATGGTTTACTGGTGGGCTTGGCAGTGCTAGGTTAACGGTTGGACTTGATGATCTTAAAGGTCTTTTCCAACCTAAACGCTTCTGATTCTGTGATTCTGTTCTATGATTCAATTACTGCTCAGTCATAACAGTGAGTGAGCATTTTGGGGGATCAATTGTTCATCAAAAAAATCATGATTTTGAAAAGGTTGGGGTTTTTTTCCATTATTGGCGGATCAAATGATCAAATAACTTGACCAGTTGATCAAATAGACATATGAAATTTTTCTTTAAAGCATTAATCAATCTCTTTTAAAGTTTTCTTTTTGTCATTTCTAGTTATATATATATTAGTTTCATATTGTTCCTGAAATGTGTGCTTAATGATATTCCAAAAGCAGCTGTATGATTCAGCAAGATTCAATTTGGTTTCATGGATGGTATCCTAAATGCTTAAAAATACAAGCTATTGTGTGCAATGCTATGCTTGAAAAAGGTCTTTTTCATTCTCTAATTAGAGTTGCTTAGTGGCATTTCAAGTAGAGCCAGGTGTAATTTCAGTGGGTTGGTCTAACTTAGATGAACATGGAAAAGCAGCACCAAGGCAGAAGACTGGGCTCTGAAATTTGTACTAATAACATTTATTTCCATTTTACATTTCATTGTGGCGACCCCTTGTCATGTGACATTGTTCAAGCTTGCTTCATAAGAACTGTTAGACAGGAACCATATTTTAAAGTGGTCTTTGAAGAATTGTAACTTTCGAGGTAACTTTTTCTTGTTATTGAAACAGTGCAAAAGAACAGCTCCTCATTTGCTGTGTAAAGGATAACTGTAGACAAGACATATAGCCATAACTTCATGATATCTCAATGTTGGTACAAACCATTGATTTTCCACTCCTCCATGTACACTTGCTTGACACTCTCTTTAATCAACACCAGAGGAAACCCATCAAATAAGCTTGCTTAATAGTTTCAATTAATGCATTTAAATGGCACAGAATTTTATGTAGCATCACACTTGCATGGTATGGCATCTGTTCTAGGTTTTAACCCTCATGAGTATTTACACACGATGGCCCTCAAGCTATTGCTATCTGCACAAAAACAATATATGTCAATTGTGCTAGTTGATGGGCATATGTTAGGTAATATGTTTAATGGGCCGCAAATTAATTTCCATGGAAAACCATTGGATATCAGAGGAATAGATTGTTTAACCAGTTATGCTAAACCTACCATCTAAAATATGAAGAATAAAACTTGCATAAACATGTTCTAAAATTTTCCTCTAATAGGATGCTTACCAAACATCTAGCAATGTGTAACCTTTTTACAACTGTAAAGTTTATTTACCACTTATGATTATATCTGACTAATAGCACAAATTCAAATATTTTTCCATTGCCTTTGTGATGCCTTTCTATATGTTTTTTGCTACTGACTCCTCAGAAAGGATGACCTTTCATTATAGGTACAGGTTTCTAGTTCAGTCAAGTTGGGGCAGGACAGGACATAGGACTCTTCAGATCATCTTGTTGCACATGTATGAAGTAGCAGCATTCTCAAGACTTTTAGTTAAAATGCAGTATCATTCTCTGGTAAACCAGTCACTCAAGTGCCTTCCATTATACATCATAGGAGCCATTATATATTTGCACCTTAATGTCACAAAATTTCAGAAGAGATTATTAATGCTGATGGTTCTTGATTAAGGGATTTCATTTCTGCTGCACATTTTCTGCTCTTTCATGGAGAACTGAAAGAAGCTGAAAGCAGATTCAAGTTTGTGCTATAGTAGTTAAGCTGGAAAGTGAGTAGTGTCAATAAATGATGTCATTAAATAAAATGTAGTACTGGGCTGTAGAAAATAATGTACTGTAATATGCCAAGAAAAAGAAATTCAGTGAATGTTTTATATGTCTATAATGATGTTTTCGTACAGAATCCTTCCGATAAAAGTAGTATCTTTGCCTACTTAAGGGTCTTAGAGTACTACTGAATTGCATGAACTGTGACCACAAGTATTTGTATGAGTGAGTAAAATTACATTTGGCTTACACAGAAAATTAGTCCTCAGGTTGCCCTAACACAGCTAGAAAAAAGAGCAAAGGGGCTGCAAAGACCCCCTCGGTTCTTATGTTGCACATCCAGTCCATTGTTCCAGATATGAAGGGGGAGCCATAGAGTTACTATTCCCCACCCATCAGGAAATGAGGGAGGAGACAACAGGCCACGAAAGGCCACAGTTGACCAGTTGGGGACACACGCAGGGTAAACGTCCCTCTCACCTGCTGGTTCTGCTTCAGGAGCATGGGCTGTAAAGCTCGTGCCATCCCAGTGTCAGCCTAACCTCTGTTATTTTTCTGTGCTCATAAGAGAAGTTTGCAAAGCACAGCTCATGGCTGGGTTGCAGTCCTTGAAGCCTGTGTATGGGGCTTACAGAGGAACTTTGTGTTGCTGCATTTGATGGAGGTATTGAATTTTACTTTAATCTTGTTGAGCAGCCCTCAGCTAGATACCTCTCCACTGGGGATCCCCCATGAACAGAGCCCCCGAGGCCCCAGTGTGGGTCTAGAAATAATGAATCCACCCAGTGCCAGGCTGCCTGGAAGTGTGTCACGCGAGCATTGCATTGCTGATGTCAAGAACTTTTTCTCTCAACGGAGAGTTCAAGGGAAGACTCTGTTATGAGCTTGTCTGCTTTTTTGCTTTCCTGTCTCACAGTCTAAAGCAGTAGGCTCTGCTCAGAACAATTTTCATAGATGCTATAGCTGTTGTTAACAGCACTTGAATTCTTAGCAGTGTATTAAACAGTTATTGAAATAACTGTTCTTCCCTCAAAGTCTCTTTCCAAGGTAGATAATACCTTTGTTTGACAACAAAATGCTAGGGAAGTCACTGATGTTCATTTTGGAAAATCTCATTAAGTATCTTCTCACTGTTTCCATTTTGTACTTGGAAATTGCCTACCGTGTTAATATATTATATAAATAATATACTACATCTCTCAAGTCAAATGCAAAAAGAAAGTATGTATAACAGAAATGCAATTTTAGTAATGCTCAGTATAGTGAAAGCAGGCCCTTTTCCCTAGGTAAGAGAGAAAAAAAAAATAGGTTGCCTGTGGCCAAAGCAGATGGAATCCCAGTAGGCAGCATACTAGTGTAAATGAAAGGAGTTTTATTTATTTCAGGCAATGTACGCTTCATATTTCTGTTATGTTTCTTTGCTTTCCCAACTATGGCATGCTAATAGCCAATTACTAAGTCTTCAGGGATTTTTTAATTTCCAGTGTGCTTTGTTATAAAGAGTTCCTACATTTTTCTTGTGTTAAAAATATGTTTACTTTATGACAAGACTGCACAATGATTTTGTTTTCCTGTATGCTTCAATATAGTTGAAGTATTACGTATTATGCCAAATAAAATACCTCAGGTAGCAAACCATCTTATCTTGTTACATTCTTTAAAGTAATTTATGTAAGGCTGTGCTGTAACAACTTTCTGGAGCTCAAAATATAAATCTAGGTTGTCATGGATACATGCATGAGGAGGCTTTCTTTATAAATATGTTATGAGTCTGACAATTTATTTTTAGTACCTAAAAGTAGATTTTTCCAAAAAAAAGATGTAGTATATAACTAGGGTCATTATTGGTTACTCCGATTGCACTTAAATACAATTCCTTTTTCTTCCTGTTCATCATTTCAAAATATTTTTAAACATTGAGGTTTATATGGATGTCAGAATGGCTGATGAGAGCCCTGTGCTTTTCTCTCACCTGTTTGACCCCTCTTTGTACAAAGTCTGCCTGAAGTGGAATTTATATTTACTTACCACCAGTTAGAAAGTTAGGCTTTTTTATCCAGCACAGGGTCCAGCAGCGCTTTCAGGTCTGAAGATATTTCAGCTGGCATTTTGCTCTCCCAGTAGTTAAACTGGATACAGTAATTATAATATGTAGCTGGATAAGCTAAATAATTCACGGAACTTTCAAGTCAGTAGATATCTTCTGGTATCATATGTTATATTTTGCTCCCCCTTCTCTGCTACATCAGTAGTGCAAGAGGCAATGCCCTAATATGTAATTTTGTCTTACTGTTTATTATAAAACAGAAAGTTATAAGCCTGTGATAAAAACTGATAAGCCTATGATTAAAAAAATCAGGAAAATAGATTGCTGAGAATAATTCACAGTAATAAAATAAAAGTATACTAAAGAAATTATGCTTTTAACACTTTTGATCTGTAGATTTTTATAGAACACCAAACAGAGGAGATGCTAGCTTAGGGCTCTCAAACCGGGTATGTCTTGACATAAAGTAAAACAAAATAAAATGAAGCAAACCCTTGAAGAGAATAAATGGAGGATTTCCATAGAAAAGCACAAAATATTAACAATTATTTAGAAAATCACATTCCTTCCAAGAGTACATAAATGTTAATCTCCTGCTTGTTGCATAACTGTGGTGGAAAACCAGATTGTATTTAGAATTTGTGCAGTTCTTTTCACAGAAATATTATGTTAACTAAAAATTTATGAAAAATTCCACATATGAAAATACACTTCCAAGAGCTGACTTATTTGAAGTTTGTATCAAACATCAAATAATTTTGAAAAGCAGGTATCAAAGATGTTGATGCAAATACTTGTACAGGTGTTCATTGTTATTTTCCAGAAGGCTTTTCTCCCAAGAATTTCTGATTTACTTGTTTGTCCAGCTTCAATAGTGTTTTCAGTTTTTTCTCCTCTGAATTAGCTTAACAGCTGTAGTAAAACGATACATAAATCATATCCATAGATGCTCTGTTCCATTAAGAATCAGAAAGTCTTTTTTATGAGTCTGAAAAATAATTCACAACTTGTGTCCTAAATATAACAGATAGTTTATACATAACACAACAGAGGCATAAAGTCTAGTGCCAACAAACCAGGAAGAATCTGTTTGTCTTCTGGGACTAAGGCATAAATCACAAAGCCAAAATTTCTGACCTAGCATATTAAGAAAGTGCTAAAAACAAGAAAAAGAGGGTGAAATTCACACAGTTCTGGACAGAATCTGTCATTTGTTATGGCTGCCAGCATCACCATTGTTTGATGAAATAGAACATGGGATTACTACATTAGGAAATTGCTGTATTTCAAATTTATTTTCAGGCTCTGGAGGTAGATAAGGGGCCTAAAATACAATATACATGTACTGTCTTTGCTTGTGATTTGAAAATCTTGCTAACAAGGATTCATAAGTAGGAGTAGAATTAGTAGAATTGTACAAATCATTGGACTCCATTAACAGAATGCTTTAAAAATAACTAATATGCTATGCCTGTTGGATGTTACAGGACAGTCTACAATGAGGACACTAACCTGACAAAGACTTGCTAGTGTGCCAAAAAAGCCTCTCCAGAAAATCCTTCCAGCAGCTTCATATTGCCAGTGGGATCTGTCCGTTTAGTGTCAGTATGAGTGGCTAGAGTTTCATAGCAGTGATAAGGGAGCCATGAGCGCAGTGCAGTGTTAGAAAAAGCATGCTTAAAGGCTATTGCAGAGACCAATTGCATAACTGAGTGACACTTTTTAAGAAAAATAATCC
>NW_008825114.1:9240600-9241365 GCF_000699105.1 Pygoscelis adeliae
TTCCCTTTCTTTGCTCTGTTTTCCTGCTCCTGTGGATTCCACTGTTGCTACATCTGAATAGTTATGTGTATTCTCTTTGGAGATGTGGAAACGCATGGGCAGCTTGTCTTAAATAAACGCGTAGTTAGTATGTCATGAGTAGTGCTACAGTTGTGCTCTACCAAAAAAGATAGCTTCTTCTGCAGTGCAGTTTTATATTCCAGTTCCACTCTGCTGTCTGGTTTAAGAGTTTAGAACTGCATGAATAGGAGAATTGTTGCTACTCACTTAGTACGGGAGTTCACAAACAAATATTTAAAAATCCCCCCCCAAAGTAATACAATTTGAGCAGGCATTTTTGGAGTGTAAGTGATGGCTTTTCAAATGGACTGATTTAATTAATCTATAAACTGTGAAACAAATGTAATGTAATGTAAAAATAGCAATGAGTATTTAATTTCTGATTTCCTAATTTCTGTGGTTTCTTTTGAGCAAGGAACTAAACTAAGACAGCTTCATTGGGGGCCCAATTCAAATGCCTCTATGCAAACGCATGTAGCATGGGGAATAAACAAAAGCAGTTAGAGACGTGCACAGGCCTGCAGGGCTATGACCTTCTTGGCATCACAGAGACGTGGTGGGATGGCTCCTATGACTGGAGTGTTGGGATGGAAGGATACAGGCCCTTTAGGAAGGACAGGCAGGGGAGATGAGGAGGGGGTGTGGCCCTCTATGTCAATGACCTGCTGGAGTGCATGGAGCTCTGCCTGGGGATGGATGAGGAGC